>NW_015160214.1:814855-825111 GCF_001447785.1 Gekko japonicus
ATTCCTGCTTCCCTTATAGAGTCCATCCATCTCATGTTGGGTCTTCCTCTTTTCCTGTTGCCTTCAACTTTCCCTAGCTTTATTGTCTTTTCCAGTTACTCTTCTCATAACGTGATCAAAAGTATGATAGCTTCAGTTTTGTCATTTTGGCTTCTAGGAAGAGTTCTGGCTTTTAAAAAAAAATTAAATTTTATTTTAGAACATTAAACTGAACAATAAAACACGCACATATATAAAATAACATATCACCAAAGAACTAGAAAACTAACGCAGTTAAAGTTACATAATATGAAGAACTTCGTAATACTTCTTAGGTACAGAATAACAAGAAAACACGTCATTGTTAAAGACTGTTTCTAAGAAAGGGAACCATTTCAATTGAAATTCTGAGTGGTTGGATAGAACCCACTTTTGTGTCTTTTTGGTGACCCATGGTATCCGTAAACTGTCCTCCAACACCGCATTTTCAAATGGCGAAATGCCGCTACTGAAAAAGCCTTGTCTATGGTTGCCACCTGCCACACCTCTGAAGGCAGGGCACAGAGAGCAGATCTTAAGTAACAGGCTGGACAACACGGGAGGAGGCGGTCCTCTAGTTATTTGCCTCCTCATGTCTCTGAGTTATGAACTCTGTTCTTCACAGTGCCTAATACTCTCACAAGCGTCTCGCTTTCTTTGGTCATGCAACTTCTTTTAATAATCCAACCCTAAAGCCAACATATTTTTCACCCAGTGATTCTATTATCATTGCTTTTCGTGCCAGTCTGCAGTAGGAAGCATTTGTTAAGCTGCTTTGTCAAGATTATTCCTAGAGGGTAAAACAGCTGCATTGCTAGAGTGAATCTTGATCTGCTCCAAAGGCCACTTCTGCTAAGGGCCACTTTCAGGCAGCTTGAACCGTAGGCACCAGAAATGCTATTTCAGCACTTATGCATCAAACCCAGTAGGTCAGCATATACAAGATCACAGCAGGTCATGTAAGACAGGATGTGTAGATCCAGACAATCTAGGATGACAGCTGAGTGATCATATGACTCTAAATTGCGTCATATCTGTAGGTGTCATTGTGACTCAGCAATTGTGGAGGACTGTATTCTGATTGGTCTGTACTTGTATATATTGTAACTGGTTCTTAGTCAGTCACTGCCTATATGGTTACTGCTGTTATGCGTAGCACTGCGTTTGTTAAAATCCTGATTTGCTACAAATTGTTTATATATTCTCTGTAAATAAACTGTACATACTCTGTGAAGACAACTCTGCTACTTTTCGGCATCAAACACCGTCACTCAGAGTAGCTTACAACACCATCCTCCCCTCCTCTTTTTTATCTTCACCACAACAACCCTGTGGGGCTGAAAGTGCGTGACTGGCCCAAGGTCACCCAGAAAGCTTCCATGAGTCTCAAAGGGGCTTACGATCGCCTGTCAGACTCTTGAACAAAGTTACTCTCAACAAAACTCTCTGGCTGTGATTTGTTCATTGAGGAGTAAAGATGTTTCAAGCTAAGACTTCTATGTCAGAACTAAAGTTCTGGTGTCAAGGCCCAAAGTTATACAAAGTTCAAACAGCCCCCCATCCAGTCCAATTGTAACCCACATTCAGCCTGCCTAGATTTTGCACATTCCAGCCCTCACCTGCGAGTCTACCATTATATTATCTTTTGCTGTGGAGCAAGCACAGACAGCATCCAAGGTTATCGCTGAACATCCCTGGGAAGGGAGGCAACTTAGAAAGAGTTATGCAGCCACTACACAATGTTGCTCAGTGCTCAAAAACAAAAAAAAGTTCACATGTCATTGGGCAGGAGGGGAGGAATGGAACTAAAGGCATTCCTTCCCTTCTAGACATGTTAAAAAGATCACCCCAACAGTGATATGGTAGGAAAGATCTTTTTTTCGGTCCTGGTTTTTTAAAAAAGTGATTCTTTTAAGAGAAAAAATTGGCTGTGCACAGTTAGGGCATGCATGCAGGGCGATGTCATGTGGAAGGAGGTTAAAAAAACAACCCAAATCCTGCACAAATCAGGTGGCTGAAATGAGGAAAATTCTCCTTGTGAAAGCAGCCCTGGCGCTACAGTCATGTGAGTGGATTTTGGCATGCTAGATGGTGAACATTTGAGTCAGAAATACGTGATTTTTATCTGCACTGGCAGTCACAAAGGGATACGTTCTAGTTCACATCCATTCTGAATTTTCCTTCTGCCACATCACCCATTGTAGAATACACTCCATAATACGCATTCTCAGACTTTGTCAGAAGAGTTGAGCTTCTCTTGTTTGAAAAAACCCCCTGTTTGAGCCTCTTTCAACTAAGATCATTTCCAACCGGAGGCATTTGCAAGCATCAGACTTGGTGAATTCAGTGCACCTGATAGCCTCAGATCATCGCTATGCCAATCACTGCTTGGCCAGGAGGAGTTAATCTTCAGTGGAAAGCATGTGTTCTACAGGATCAGCAACAGCAACCTGTGCTAGATGGCACCTCCTTCAAAAAGCACATTTGGGCAACCTAGTATGTGGCCAGTCAGAACAAAGGGGACCATTTCTGTCCTGCCTGTCCAGGGACCCATGGGTCCACTCAAGGTAGTATGTACTGCGAAATTAGAAGAACAGTTTGAAAGGTGCTCCTGAGCTGGTAGAAGCGGGAGAATCGAAAACCAGTAGCTTTAGTGAAAAATTGGCCGAGGCTGCGTGTACCAAGATCGAGAAGAAAAGGCAGGAAGAGCAACGATTACGAAGTTACTGGCTTTCCCTGTGGGAATAAAGAACAGCTAGATCTGGAATGGGTGGCCCAGGAGGATCAAACAGCTTTACAGTCAAAATGAATTTGGGCAGACCTTTGAATTCTTTCCCAAGGTTTTTGGAATGGTTCCTTTTTCAGGGCTTGTTCTCCTTTAAGCTGTGTGGCCAATATGGATTCTTCTGTGTTTCCAGCTTCACACCACCTGAATCACAGCTGTCTCCAACAGCCTTTTAAGCCCCTTCACCAAGTACCAAGCTGCTTATCTTGGTGTGGAATATCTGAATAGTTTACACCCTTCTGCCAAGAGCATTTGTGCTGCCCGATTTTTCTTAATCCAGCACTTAGGTCAGCGCTACAGCTAACATTTCAAGAACTGCTTCCCCCCTCCTTTCTGCTCTTCTGATCCCATTTTTGTTGGTCCTGATGATCTAACCCTGCCACAATACAGACAAGAAGCCAAAGGCTGTTAGTAATTGCTTCCCCACTCATCTTAGGTGCGCCAGTTTACCATCATCCTAATTCAGGCCTGTGCTATGTTCCACACCAGGGTAATTCATTTCAAAAAAAGACATTTCTCTACCACAATTCATACCATCTTGTGCAGCTCTGACCAAGCTTCCACTTCTAATCATTAACAAAACAATCCTTTCCCTGTCTCTTTCAGAACCCTGCCTGTTCTGACCTTTAACAAATCAGCAGGAGCAGAGACTTTTCTAGCATTGTTATTGAACAGAAATGATTGTCTGACTAAGTAAAGATGCACCTTTGGACAATGTCACATAGTTCTAAAGGTGCATTATAGAAAAATGTGTGTGGGGGGGTTCCTGATTGAAGTCAGATTGTTTTTATCTATTTATTTACAAGAATTTTAACCTGCCATTCCCCACAAAGGACTCAATGCAGGTTACAATGTTCATCAAAGCCAACGTAAAACAATAAACACACATAACAGTGCCTTTTTCAGGGCTCTTTTTGTAGAAAAAGCCCAGCAGGAACTCATTAGCATAATAGGCCACACCCAACAGCAGGAACTCATTAGCCTATTAGGCCACACCCCTGACAGCTCCACATATTAACATATTAGGCCACACCCCCATGCTACCAGAAGTGTGGTCATCCAGCCACACCCACCTTTTGCTTCTTACTCTGTTTACCTTGCTTGTGGTCAAAACCCAGGGCTTTTTTTTTGTAGCAGGAACCCTTTGCCTGTTAGGCCACACCCCCCTAATGTAGCCAATCCTAATGAGTTTCTGTTGTTGGGTGTGGCCTGTTATGCTAATGAGTTCCTGCTGGGCGTGGCCAACTTGGGAGCCAGCCGGAACTCTGTTCCTGTGCGTTCCTGCCCAAAAAGAGCCCTGCTTTTTATGAATAACAGGTGAACCAAGCTCCATTTTCAACCCGTTCTGAATCCACATCCCACAAGGCTGGCTGACTGTGGCTTTCCTCTTCACAGACATGCCCCTGTGAATAGTTCAGCTTTACACAGCCTCTGGAGAACCAGCAGTGTGGGAGCCTTCCTAACATTATAGGGACATGAATTCCACCCCTGAAAATATTCTGGTACAAACAGACAACATTGTCGCAAGCTTACAAGATGTAGTTTCCAGAAAACTCTGCTCAGCCATCACAGCAGAGTTTGTGGGAACAGCACTCCTATAAACGCATGTGGGTCTCAGGCCTTGAAAGACTTCTTCAGTACATATCTTATAGCCAGCACACTGAGGGCCAAATTACACAACATGTTTTTGTACAAGTCAGGTCCGGGAACCAGAACCCGACTCATTTCCCCCACAGTCACGTTGGGGGGGGGGGATGGACATCACTCTTAAAGGCTGCAAGAGCCCAAGTGCGCTCAGGACCACAGCATGGAGAGAGGACAGGCTCCTGCCTCTCCCCCAGTTTTCCAGAGTCAAAACAGGTCCGGTAGGGAGTCATTTGCCTACGTTGTGTAGTCCTCAGCCAAACAGGGCTCCCACAGGCTTCAAGTATAATATTCCTCACAGCTGCTGTCTAGCTGTGGGGAACCCAAACCCACCGTGTTTAAAATATTTATCATGTAGTTTAGCCTTGAGTTGACCCCAAAAGCTCACAGACATACAGTGAAGTGCTTTAGCACAACTGTAATCTGTGCATTACACTGAGCTCTCAACAGTAAACAAATGGTTGCATTTTGTACCAGCTGAAGTTTCTGGATTGTCTTGAAGGGCAGGGCCCAGGGCTCTAGTCGGGGGGGAGCTCTCAGGTACGGAGCTCCGGAAGAGAACCTCTAGGGGGCGGGGCGGTCACGTGGTGAAGCCCCGCCCCCTTCTTTACCCCGCCCTCTGCTTCGATCCTCATTCCGTTTGGGAATGAGGATGAAGCAGGAGGGTAAGTAGCCGGGCCTTCTGACACACTTCCGGTGATGTCAGGGGGTGTGGCCTTCTGTCACTTCCGGTGATGTCAGGGGGCGTGGCATATGCAAATAAGTTATGCTAATGAGTTATGCTAATGAGCTCCGGCAGCTCTTTTTCTACAACAAGACCCCTGGCAGGGCCTATGTGGGACATATTGTAACAGTCTACCCTTAGGGTGACTGTGGCGTTAGGGTTGCCACTGGCAGGGGAAGAGGGGGGGGTCAGGGTGGCCAGCTCCAGATTGGGAAACTCCTGGAGATTTGGAGATGGAGTCTGTGGAGGACAGGGACCTCACTGGGGTGTGGCTGTGTGAGAAGCATTGCCCCACCACTTGACTAAGGCGATCTGTGCTAGATTTGATCAAGGATCCATCTAGGCTAGGGTTGCCAGTGGGAGATCCCCCATCACCAGGCCCTGCGTCCCGCTGCCGATCAGCTGGCTGGCAGGGGGACTTACCAGGAACAGGAAGGAAGCCCAGGCTATGTCAACCCAGTGTGCTGCAGCAGTGAAAAGGGCAAACTCTGTGTTAGGGATTATTAGGAAAGGGATTAAGAATAAAACAGACAATAGTGTAATGCCCCTGCATAGATCTATGGTGTGGCCTCATTTGGAATACTGTGTACAGTTCTGGTCCTCGCATCTCAAAAAGGACATTGCAGAACTGGGAAAAGTTCAGACGATCAGGGGGTTGGGAGTACCTTCTCCTTGAGGAAAGGCTGAAGAGTCTGGGAATTTTCAGTTTAGAAAAGAGATAACTAAGGGGGGACACGATAGACGTTTCTAAAATTATGCATGTGGTAGAGAAGGTTGACAAAGAGAATTTTTTCTCCTTCTCCCAAAATACTAGAACTCAAGGTCACCCAATGAAACCAATGGGCAATAGGTTCAGGACCGACAAAAGGAAATACTACTTTACACCGGGAGTGCTTAAAATGTGGGATTTACTGCCAGAGGATGTTGTGATGGCCACAGGAATAAACAGCTTTAAAAGGGGATTAGATAGATTAATGGAGTATAAGTCTAAATGGCTACTAGCCACGGTGACTGAGGGGAACCTCCACATGCAGAGGCAGTAAAACATATGAATACCAGTGCCAGGAGGCAGTATCAGGGGAAGGCATTGGCCTCTATGCCCTGTTGTTGGCCATCCAGAGGAAATGGTTGGCCACTGTGTGAGACAGGATGCTGGACAAGATGGACCATTGGAATGATCCAGCAGGGCTCTTCTCATGTTCTTACGTTGCTGGCAATGTGGTGACATCACTTCTGGCATGTACCAAAAGTAACATAATCATGCCAGCGATGTCATGGTGATGCTCTGTTATCTGGGCAAAATCTCCATGGTACAAGCCTTTTTTACCATATTTTTGCCTTAGAGTTTTTGACCTAATACCAGAGCATCGCCACAACGTCATGACATGATGAGGTCACTTCCAGTACACACCAGAAGTTACATCACCATGTCACGGGCAACATAGCCTGGGCCTCCCTCCCATTCCTGGTAAGTCCCCCCATCCCTCACCAGCTACGAGGAGGAACCTGGCAACCCTAATGTATGCCAGCATCCTGTTTCCAATGGTGAACATCCAATAGCATCCGAGAAGCCCACAAAGAGGGCACAAAGACAACAGCCTTACACAGCTGTCCCTTTTGGGAAGATCTGACAACTGATATATGGCAACTTAGCGGCCCAGTTAACAAGAGATGGCCAGTCCTTGGATCAGATTATCCTCCTAACAGAAAAATAAAAAGGGGTTAAAGCAATGTGTCCTTTAACAATATTTTAAAATTAAACAAAATAAAAATGGCATGATAAGGAACAAACATGAACGAGCATGGTTAAATCAGTGCAGTCTCCTTGGCATCATTTCAGGATCTCTGTCTCACTCTGAAAACCAGACCCTTTTTCTAAGCAAGAGCAAGAGTTGTTTTGGCTTCCACTGCATAAACAATTTTAAGCAGCAAGGTTTGTTCCCACAAAAGAGCATCCTGGCCCTACACAGATAACTGTCCCCCCAAATTACAGACATAGTTCGCCAGGCTGAATCAAATTGAAGGCTGAAGTGAGTCTGTCAGAGGTCCATCTGGAAATCTTTCAAGGCCAAGAAAGGCTAAGGTAGCCGAAATGTCACAAGCCTTCCACTGCTGTTTGTCAATCGCTTTCAAAAATATACAGCCACTGAACATGGAGATTCCCATTTAGCAAGCATGGCTAGTGGCCATGTTTCTCATGACTTTCCTTGTGACCGTGTGTAATCCCCGCAATCATATCTAGTGGCAGCAGATTCCATATGTTAATCATGCATTTTGTGAAGAAACACTTTCTTCAGTCTGTTTTGAATTTACTGCCCATCATTTTCATTGGGTGACCCTGAGTTCTAGGGTTATGAAAAAGAGCAAAAAACCTCCAAAAAACTAGAGATGTTTGTGTAGCAGAGAAAATGCTACAGGCTTTGCCTGCTGTTTCAAGAGTAATTCATCTGTCCAGTCTACAAGTAGCCCACAAACCACATTCATTTTGCCTGGGCAACACCCGCCCTACACATTGTGTTTCAGGGCGGCTAACAATAGGGTTTAAAAATTTAAAACAGTAAGACAATGTTACGTACATGATAAAAATGGTGTTACAATAATTTACATAAAAATAACCAAGATGCGCAACAATTCACATTGGCGGCAGAATAAGAAGCAAAAGGTGGGTGGTAACATGGGGGTGTGGCCTAATATGCCAATGAGCTGTGATGTCAGGGGTGTGGCCTAATATGCCAATGAGTTTCTGCTGTTGGATGTGGCCTATTATGCTAATGAGTTCCTGCTGGGCTTTTTCTACAAAAAAGCCCTGAAGCTGGGTAACTACAAAACAGCACTGACTTTTGGGCCCGGATCTCCTCCGGGAGCTCATACTACTGGAGAGATCTTTATCCTCCAAGCTTCCTTGATGTCATTTACTATACCTTGTGGCAGATGCTTGTGAATGTTCAGTAGGTACTAGAATCAAGAGTGAGGTGCAATCCATTGCAGTGTTCTACTCAGAAGTAAATCCTGCTTTGTTCAATGGGGCTTGTTCAACAAGCAAAATGAGACTTGTTGCTGGACTCAGAGTTTATTATTCTTAGCAGACAGATTATGTACTCTTCAGCCAAGTATGCATGCATAGGATCACAGTCTTAGAAGATGTAGGACAAAGTTCAAGTCCAGTGGCACCTTTAAGACTAACAAAGTTTTATTCAAAGTATAAGCTTTCGTGTGCATGCACGCTTCTTCAGGGACAATGAAATGGAAGTTACCAGTCCATACATATAGGTAGAGGGTGAGCAGCAAATTAGCATACAACATAATGAAGATGTTTTAACAGATGCAAGGACCAAGTTGTAGTGAGAGATACTGGAAGGACAAAATAGAAAACACACATTAGAACTGTTGGCTTAACTAGACAGTATGTGAGACGTGGAGCTGCTGTCTCTCCAAGTCTCCACCTCTTAACTGATAACTAAACATGCCATGTGATGGCATTGCACGGGATGCTATCCCACTCCCTGCCTCAGATCATTTATTTATTTATTTATATTTATTTATTTTGGGATTTATATCCCGCCCTACCCGTACGGCCCAGGGCGGCAAACAAGCGGCAGCGCCGGAAATAAAACATAGGTTACATTAAAACATCAGTAAATACAGACTAAAATGGTGCTCTACAGTTCATTTTAAAGTTCAAGATGGTAGATGTCCCTCACTGGCGGCCGATGGTGTAAGCGCAGGAGCGCCAGAATGATGTTCCTCTTCTGGCCGGCGACTGCCCCCCATCCAAAGCCAGGTAGATGGTAAATCAGCCACGATGGTGGTATAGTGGCAGCGGCCTAAAAGCTCTCTTCGCATTGTGTTGTCGATTGTATTGACTCACTCCATGTAATCCACCTTGACTCCGAGTGAAAAAGATGGAGTATAAATAATATCAATCAATCAATCCATCCATCAATTCATAAGAACAGCTCCTTGCCCCTACAGCGACTTCATCCCACTCGATTTCCCATTCACACGTGAATATCAGTCATCAGAGAACCCACAGCTTCCTACTGAGTATACAAATCCAAAGCCTTTTATTGGCATATAAATAAAGATACAGTAATCTAAATACAAAATCATGCAGAGTAAAATTAAAATTGCAGAGTAGCATCACAGAGTATCATCATAATAAAACCTAATTCGTAATATCACTTATCAGGCCGTAGGACCGTGGCACTGCAGAGAAACCTTGCTACTATTTCAGTTATTTCTGTATCTGGATTATCGAGCAAGAAAAGGAGCTTAAAATCATCAGGGGTCTCTAAAAATTGGCCTAATATGGGATATAGAAGATCCCGACGGGACCCCAAATAGAGAGGGCACTGGAGGAGGAGGACACGGGCGACTGTTTCAACACAGTCCTTCATACAAGGACAGCGCCTGCTAGGATAGGGAATGCCTCAGCCTGAGCCAACCAGCCACGGCTCATTGGTTGTTGGCCATGGAGGCAGGACGATGTGACCTTGAATTAAGCCCTATGTGAACCCATTTCTTAACAGCTGTTTTGGGGACATCCCTGGGATGAACTCTGCCTCTCTAGTTACTTGACCTTCTTTCTGCAAGCGTGAGGCTGTCTGCAGAGATTCAACCCAAAGTAAGCCCTTTGGGGCAACTCCTTTCTGACCCTCATTTATTACATACCCTTGGAGTGACTCCAGCTTTTCCTATTAATTTGGGATTTCTTTGCTGCTGCTTATACTCAGCCTCATATTTCAGATTCCTCCTGAGTGTATCTGGTTTTCATTTAAACATACTGGAGGGTTCTTTTGAGAGAAAAAAAACAAAGTAAAAAAATAATAACAGGAATGGATTTTTTAAAGCCAATAAATGGAACATGCAAGTCCAGTTATTCAGGCTCATCCAGTGCTCCTTAGTTAAGTCCGTCCACTTGTTTATACTGGCAAGACAAATGTAAAGTATCATTGGATATAGTAATCATTCTTGTATGATATGTATATAATATGCACACACATTGTCAGGAACTACAGAGATATCATGAGTTATGAAGTCTTCATTGTATAAGGAATAAACACGGTGAGCAATAATCCTGGAAGC
>NW_015160214.1:825260-859077 GCF_001447785.1 Gekko japonicus
GGTGAACAAGAGGACAGAGAAATATGATTCTTGGCATTTTAAGTCAGAATTATTGGAACTAATCCATAAATGGAAATATTGGATTCATTCTGGATGGGATCAGAAATTATTGTGGGACATCTATACCTTGAAGAGCCACTTGAATCAATGTGTTAGATACCCAGGGCCAAGCACATAGAGATAGTGGGGGTTTTGGGTTCATCTGAGTTTTAGAATTCCTCTTTCATTTCCCTTATCACACGAAAGGAAGGCAAGTATGGTATGGTATTACCAGATTCACAGTGGAAGTGACATCACAGTGTTGTAGTGATGCCTATTTCCCTCCCATTTCTCTTTCCTGGAGAGCTGCCAGGTCAGAGGTCTCCCAACATAGCAGAAGACCTGGCAGCCCTAGTCTTTTGATTGTTGCCCTTCAGTTCACACCTCTGGCCAATTCCAGTCTTTTAATACCTGTAAACAGGAAGGAGACAATTGCATAGCTGAAGTGTTGTGTAGCCAGCAAGATGTTTTCCCCCCAGCAGTTCCTTTCCTTATTCATACTCTGCCTCTGCTGTGAACTTACTGGGAGATCGAAGGGAGACACTAATATGAGAATACTGACCTGCATTAGGAACTTGTTGCAAGGTTTACTAGGAAATGGGTGAACTGCTTTGAGCATTCTGAGTGGAAAGGTAGAAGACATGCCACCATGCTTGTGGTTGAAAGACCACATGAACTGGTTGAAAGGAAATGTGGAATTCGTGTTGATGCAGAAATAATGTTCACAGAGACTGTTAGAACAAGATCAAATGAGCCATGTGATGTGGCATATACTAAATGGAGCAACTGTGGGAGGAAAACATGGAGGTGGCAGTAGGGATGTTTAATTGGAGATTGCTAGAAACTGTTCTGATGGCAAGTTCTGGGAACAAAATAGCAGAAGCTGTGATTCTGACTTTTGGGCATATTAAGATTCTAGTATGCATCCCTTTGCATTTAGAACTCTGGCCACACCTTCTTCAAGGTCTGCAGTCCTGATTTTGCATCAAGGTTAACTACAATCTAAGTTTACCACCTAGCCAAAGGAGACTTGCTGTGTTGTTCATTTGCATGTGTTATATTATTTAAATGCATGCAACTCTCCAGTTCTCAGCTCTAAGGCTGAAGTGGAAAAAATAGAATCGGGACACATATGTATGCATGCACACATTTTACAGGTGTGTACACAGGGTTTAAACTGTAATTACTGTATCCTTTTAAAACAAGGCTCTATTTTACACCTAGTAGATGAGGGGTCAATGGCTTTTCCCAGGCTAATTCTCTCTCTCTCTCTCTCTCTCTCTCTCTCTCTCTCTCTCTCTCTCTCCCCCCCCCTTTGGGGGGTTCCAAATAATAATACCTAACAGTAAGGACTGGGAAAATCAGACTGAAAACAAGTGAAAAAGGATTATGTCTAAGAGGCCTCTGAGAGAATATATTTTGTGTTCTCAGGATGCAAGCCTGTGATTAAATCCCATCTCCCTAATGAAGAGACTAAGATTTAACTACGTCCTATCCATCCTCCCACCCATCACTATATATCAGTCTGGGGAAAAATCTACAATTCCCCTAGTATTTACGAGGGTGGTTTGAAGGAGGCCCAGCTGTCTGATTTCCCAGCTCCAAGATATTTTACACCCTTTAGAACAGTTAATTTTAAAAGAAAATTAAACAGGAACGAGATAAAGAAAGTTTATCATGAGAAATCGTCTGGGAAGCCCTCTGGAAAGAGAAAACGGTATTTTACAAGCATAAAAATATCAAAGTTACACATAAAATCATATCTAAGAAAGAGGAAATTGGTTTGAATTTATATGCTAGCAGCGAGGAACATTAATCATACTGCATTTCATTGTTCACTGAGCCACTGAGAAGACTTAGACCAGTTGTGTTGGTCTGGAGCTTAGACAGCTCTTGTGTGGTGTGCGTTACTACTCTTTGCATGAGATGTGAAATACAGACAACTATCTGCAGACATGTGGAGCTGGCAGCAGGACCAACAGGCCCCACACTGCCATTTTTTTGCTACAGAAAATTCTACAGCATACATATGATTAATGACCTTCCCTCATTTGATCCAAATGTTTTTAATTTTTCCAGTTAATGTGTCACAATAATTATTTTAAAATGTGGTGCATTTGATTCAGATTTTGATTATTTTATATCCAAAAGCATACCCCTAATTCATAGTTCTTTCCCAGCTCCAGAGATGCTGTCCATTTGAATCTTCTCAAAACTTTATGGGAAATTTGTGACAATACGTTTGTATCATGGTTGCTTCTCTAAGCCCTTCCCAGATCAGCCTGTCAGCTTACTGTCAAACACATTGAAATCGTTCCTAATACAGTGACCATATGTTCCTCACACACATGCACGCTCACCTGCAAAGAACAATTCTTCACTGTGAGGAAGACAGGCACTGACCTCCATCTTGTTTTCTTTATGTACTTTCCATGTCTTCCAGCCTGAGGCCGCCTTTCATCCATCAAATTTTCTCTCTCTTTCACAAAGCTGCGAGGATTTCTGACACACTTGGCTTTCCCTCTTGTTTCCTGTGAAGGGAAGATATTTTGATTGATGGATTGCTGTCACCCAGCGGCAAATTCAACCACAACGTAACTTTAGTTAAAGACCTGGTAATTAGTTTACTGGAGAAAGGATTGAAAATTGTCAGGATGAAAAATGGTTTTGAGGAGGCCTTCATTTGAATTCAAAGGGCAAAGAGGAGAGGAGAGCTATAGTAGAAGCCTAAACTGTTGTAACTTTCACCTTTTTTGCAAGGAACTTCCACGGAGACATTATGCTAGCCAAGACACTTTCTGGAATTATTTAAATTGTATTGATTTAAAGAAGTGGATTCAATGATGATGCAAATGTACATTTAGAATAAAGATTCTAATCTGGAGTCACAAACAAGAAAAACCCCTCTAAGATCAAATTCATCTCTCATGGAACTGTGCTGGAGACCTGCTCTGTGGACTAATGGGGTGCCCTCTGAGTGACCCCCCCACTTCCTCTACCAGTATTTATAGCAGTTTACAGTGGCATAGTATGACTAAACCCAACATTTACAATAAAATCTGGAAGTCTTGTAACTTTCTTATAACCCTCAGTTTTACATTTTTATGAGAAACCCCAAATTACAAAATTTGCTATGAAAACTTAAATGTTTTGATATGAGAAGTTATGATATCTAAAAACACTTCAATAGTTTGCTCATAATCTGGAACCAGTCTTTTAGAGAGGTTTTTGATTGGTTTTCAAAGGGAAGAACCAAACCAGAAATCTGTTTGTAGAATCCTATCCAGTAAAATCAACCATGCAAAAATGAATGCTCATAAAAACCTATTACATTTCCACAAAATCTGTGAAGGTTGTGTCCTAATTATTTTTTTAAAAAACAGAATCTGCTCTCAGATTTATATATGCAGCATAGTGCTATTCACATCTACTCAGAAATTTGTTTCACTGATATCAGTTGAACTTACTGCAAAGTAACTGTGCATACGATTGCATCCTTACTGAAGCTGAGACTTCTCCATTGTGAAGTTCAGTAAAAACCCACTAAAGAAATACAGGAAAGGAAGGTCTGTTTGGCATCTCAAAAATTCTGATGTTTCAGATTTTTCCTAATATTATGTTTGAATTTACTACGAATGTACTCAATTTCATCATACTAGCATGCCTAAAAAGATAATTACAATTTTTATATATCCCGTAGCTCTGTAAGAGGCAGTTGTTACAATTATTGAGAGTAAGGATTTGTATACACAAATTGAAAAGGATAAAGGATTTATCCATTTCGTATTGCTCACCAGCTTGAACGACACATAAATATGTTAATGAAATAACAGATTTTTACCTCTTATGATTAATCTCATCCAAATGTGGATTGGTAAAGGAGAATAGAAATGAATTTTGGGCGCATTTATTACATTTGTATCACATCTTTCAATTTATGCTGTAGTAGAGTAGAATAATGATTGTTCCATAGTTCATTGAAAAACAGGATTCTATCCAAGCTTGCTGGTTATACCGCAAATGTTTACTCCAAGTCTGGCTAAAACAAATTAGCTGGAAAAGACTGGTTTAAATCAGAATTTTGTTTTCATAACTTAAATGTTGAGTAGTGTTCCCTGAAGAAGAATGTACTTGTTTGAAGTGCATCAGGAAACTTAGAAATAATTTTGGCAATAACCCTTCCCAGCTCATTGGTTTTCTCTTTTTCATTGTTGTGAAGTATACTGCTAGGCACATTTACTCAGAAATTCCACTGTGGCTTAATCCCAAGTGACTTCTCATAGGACTGCGTTCTTTCTTTCTTTCTTTTTAAAATCAAAATTATTGTGCAATGTCCTGTAACATGAAAAGAGACACACATCAACTTCCATCCTCACACACATGCGATTCTTGTCCTTTTCGAAGACCTTAGTGCCCCAGTAAGCCACTTTGAGCTGATACATAAATGAAGGATATTCCAAAATAAATTTAAAAATGAGAATTCGAATAAAAGCAAAGAAAAGTCTATAACAATAGTTTAGATGCTACCAGTTTTGCCACTGCTAAAAAAGAAAGGAGGAGCTTTTGACCACCAAAAAGTCAGTGCTGAAGATCATGGGACCTACATGGACAAAAGTTACACAGTATAGGTCTTACAATGAGGAGGGGAATCGGGCAAGATCAATGTCAATTTCCTTCCCCCTCCCCCCTTTGAACAATGTTCACTCATCCCCAGATTTGTGCAGATAAGTATAGGAAGAAGAGAATGCTGAGAAGATCTATATAGCAGAATATGTCTCCTCTCTGCAGTATCTATGAAACAGGGCTGGGATATCAGCACAGGCAATTGTGGGAAAGTGGATGCCGTCATGTAAGATCTGTAGGGTTGCCAATTCCAGGTTGGGAAATACTTCGTGATTTGGGGGTGGAGCCTGAGGAGGGCAGGGTTTGGGGTATAATGCTCTACAGTTCACCTTCCAAAGCAGCCATTTCCCCCAGGTAAACTGCTCTCTGTCACTGGGGATCAGTTGTAATAGCAGGAGATCTCTAGCCACTACCTGGAGGTTGGCAGCTCTAAGGATCTGAATGTTTGTCTCTCTCCTGTTACAGTATTGAAAGACCGGGCCTGGCCAGGGGCATGAGTCCCTTAGGTATATGTTAAAGGTCAACAATCTAAGGGCTCTTTGACCTTGGTACTTAGCCTCAGGCATTAAAAGACTAACCTGGTAAACACCAGCTCAGGATGTTTTGTGTACCTTTCATCTTTCGCTTGTTCTTTATACTGTGATTTATTTAAATTTATTATCTCCTCTGTGTACTTCTTTGTAAGTCACTCTGTAAGTCACTGACAAAATAAGCTTTAAGGACAGCCCTGCCAACATTAGATAAAACAAAATTCATGACACAAACCACATTGCTCTGAAGTCCCTACTTATTTCCACTCATTTCCTTTTTTAAAAGTTGGTCATAGGGATTTCTATAGACCTGCTAGATTAATTGACTAACAATGCCATCATAAATCCATTCGGTGATTAGGGTGACCACTCATTTATTGAATGGGGTTTATTTTAATCAGTAAAAGCAGGTTTTGGAGGGCACAATTGTTATTTTGGAGGCTTTTTGGTTTGCAATATCAACACAATGGGGAATGGAAAAAAACTGCTAATTGGTGGCTTTTCAACAAACAGTGGAAATGTGCTTCGTAAATGACAAATTGATATAATTCCTTCAAGCTCTCAAAAGTCAGGGTTTCTTTGGTATTTTTGCTTTTTGTGTGTCTTGCAGGGGGCGCTCTAGCATTTGTCCAAAAACTCTATGGTCACCATAGAGTTTTAACCAAATGCTAGAGCGTCCCCAACATGACATGCCTAGCACAAAGACGTCATCTCTGGGTCACATCATTGCACCAGGGATGTTAGGCACAACAGGGCACTTCAAGGGTAGGGCTTCCTTGCCAGCCAGTTGGCTGGTGGCAGATTGGGGTCCCTGAAAGCGGGGGAACCCTTGCCCGATCGGGAGGATGACAACCCTAGGCATGGATGGAGGACATTCAGAGAAGTGGCTTGATAGCCTGCCTCTGCCTCACAACACTGGTATTCTTTGGAGGTCTCCCATCCAAATATTTGCCAGGGTCAGCCCTGCCCTGCTTAACTTCTGAGATCTGATTAGATCAGGCTTGCCTGGGCTATCCAGGTCAGGGCAAAAGTCACCATTATTGAGGGGTAAAATGAAATTTATTTAGTCAGTTAAAAGGCTGATGTTTAATCAGCTAATTTTTAGCTGGTTGACAGGCCCAGTTTTCTATCATCCAGAAAAGTCCTGAATATTTCACTAACTGTTTTTTTTAAGGTGTTGCTAATCACATATGGTTTCACTGATATTGAAAACACACAGTTAGTGGAAATAAGTAGGAAATAAGTAGTATGAATTTTATTTTGTTTGATTTGAGGTGTCAGGGCTGTCCTTAAAGCTTTTCCAGTGAGGTGTCCCTGCGCTACCTTTATTTGTGCTTCTTTCCAAGAGGATGGAGCTGGCCCACAGTATTCTAACATAAAACTGCCTTGCAGATGAAAGATTCCCCATCCCAAATTCATTTCTTCAAAAACCTTTCTTGGATTGTTTCTGTACCGTCCTTACTGAGATGTGTGTTTTTCATTTTGTACCAAATAACCAGGGAAAGGCATCTCTCCCCAGCTGGGATTCTGCTGTATTGAGATGACTCTGTTACCTGTTTTAATAAATGCAATTGCTTCTCAGCATGAGCTCTTGCCAAGGGAACAAAAGGCAGCCCACCAAAATGAAACGAGGGGCAGGAACTGCCTCCCCAGTCCTGCCCCAGGAGAGCCCTCATAGGACCGGCAGTGCCTATAAGTCAGCTCATCTGGAGAGAAGAACGCCAGGCCTTTCTGAAGGGCTAGGCGGATATAACAGCAATTTATGAAGTTATGTTTCCAGATCTTTTTTTTAGCCTTCAAATAATACCATACCAAAAAAAAATGGGGATAGGAAAAGCAATATAGAGCCCAAAGCATTTAATCCTTCCCCCTTTTTCCTGGGCCATAAGACAATCCCAGGGATTCTTTCCGCTCTCTGACTCGCAGGCCCGACATCCTTCTAGATGAAAAGAATGGGGCCCTCAGTATATTTTCAAGCATGCCTGTGTGTAACCCATATTATTTTCACTTTATTTTATTTTTTATGAAAAGGTTTAGAATTTAGGCCCTATGAAGCAAAAGGTCACTATTATAAACTGAGATCAAGGCAGCTCTTAAACAAGTGATTTCATTTTATTCAGCTCATAACAACACTAGACAGAAAATACATAGAACAAGGCTGACTTATATATGATTTGAATGGGGCAGAACCACACCCATAAACAGATAACAACCAATCATAACGTGTACATAATGGCCAATGGGTGTTGTTCCAGAACCATTCCTATGCTCTGATTGGCCCACTGTGCAAAGCAGCCAATCAGAACGTGCACTTTAGAATACCAGGCTTCACCTTATATAGAGCCTTGTCTGAAGCTCAGGCATACTTGTAGGGTGCGTTCAGATGCGCCATTTGAACCTCTTTCGGCATGCTTCAGTAACGGATTTTATGTGCATGTTCACATGCCCAACATCTGAGCACCGTCCCCAGCCGTGGCTTTCTGGATCGGTTAAACCCCTTTAAACCAGAGTATTTTGATACCACTTACCAAGTAGTGTTTTCCTGATTCTCCAGTTTTGAGCTGCAGTTTCCTACGTCTGATTGCTCCTGTGGTATCGAGCCACTTCTGGGTGCCTCAACCCCCTCCCCTTTGGAAAGCTGCTGCGGAAGCCCAAGGCTTCCGCTTTTCGTCCGCCATTTTTTTTTGCCTCAGCGGTATGTGCATGGGTGGAGCTCCGCTCCTAAGTTATTAAAAGCAAAGTTTAAATGGTGCTTAGTTTTAGTGTTTAGATGAGTTCAGGATCTCACGGAGGCCAGTTTTGGGGTAAAAATTAAAAGGGAAGTGTTCATTTAAAGTTTAAAGAGAAGTGTGAAAATCGCTGTTCTGCGCACGCGTGAAAATTTTAGTTCAACAGATGGCCTCCTGTGCGCATGCTCAATTTGAAAGAACCCCCCCCACACACACACCAAGGCACGCTCCTCGTCCGGCCACAGAATGCTTAGTTGTTTCCTAAATCTCTGTAGACCCTGAAGCAATAGGTTCAGGTGTATTATTGGGTTGCCCCAGTTGCTTAACACTTTCATTTTCATGTAGTTTATAATTGTGGAAGAGTTACACTTCAGTTTGAAAGTCTGGATCATATTTCCTTTAGCATCATAAACAAACTGGCCCAAGATAGTTCTGTCCTCCTCATCTTCTTTTAATCCATAAATGGCAAAATCTTTGGGAACACTACAGATTTCTCTGGTGGGGGAGACATTCTTAGATATGTGGTGTATTGCAACAGCAGTTGGAATAATTCCCATGGCTAGCTTAACAACAGCTTCACCTGGTGTCCAGGAAAAGACCAGGAATTTCCAGGAGACCGATCAGGCTGAAGAATAGCATCTGCCGATTTCACAAATGGGAGTGCCTTGGTGGACCTCCAGAAGTAGTTTCCTCCCTCATGGTAACTGCTAGAGGTCCTGGACTGAATGATGCAAGCACTTGCTGATTGGAGGGCATTGTCAGGCATTTGAGCTTCATCTTCATCCAGCTTTCTGAAGGGCATTGAAGATGTTGTCTTTGCAAATGCTGCTATGTTCATGGCCGCTATAATTCAGTTGTAGTAGTAGTTGTAAAGTTGTTGAGTTTATGCTAAATGTTTCTTACCTTAAAAATTGTAACACCTTGAATGTTTTCTCTTTGAAGGAGTTTCAATTGTTTCCCAGGCCACAACAGTGTGGTCATTTATTGACTTGACCCCCCCCCCCCAACTCTCCAATTGGAAAAGATAATTTAGGAGAAGGGTCTATGTAGCCAGGATTCTTCTGGGTTACATAAAGGGGAAAGATGGCACTCGAACAGGGACAGCACCATCCTGTGGCATGTTGATATTGCAAGTATCTGCTTTAATGTAATTGCATCATCATCATCAGGGCTATTTTTTGTAGAAAAAGCCCAGCAGGAACTCATTAGCATATTAGGCCACACCCCTGATAGCACAGCTCATTAGCATATTAGGCCACACCCCATGCCTTCCCTTGGCTTGCCCAGGCGCCCCACAGCTGTGGGGAGCCCGAGCAAGCCCCCCCTTGAAGGGAAGGCAATTTAAACTGCCTTCCCTTGGCTTGCCTGGGTGCCCCACAGCTGCGGGGAGCCTGGGCAAGCCAGCCCTTGGACAGGCCAGGGAGGACACAGGGAGGTATTTAAATGCCTCCACAATCCTTCCAGAGCCCTCCCTGGCCCGCCCACCTCAGAGTCGCTGTGGGGTGGTCACTCTCCTGGCCTTCCCCTCTGTAGTCACACACGCAGAGGTTTTGGCTGTAGTGGGCATGGCCAACTCTGAAGCCAGCCGGAACTCCGTTCCTGTGCGTTCCTGCCCAAAAATAGCCCTGATTATCATCATCTATTTCTGTAAAAGCAATGGATCATTTTGCCCTGGACTGCTCAGTTAGGGATTGAGTGTCTAATTGAATGGGATTCATCCTGAAGTCACTGATAAAGAGTTAATGAATGCTTTGAATGAATATGGGGTTATAACCAAGCTTAAAAGGGTTTCAGAGTGCAAGACTAAGCATTGCATTATGTGAACACATTAAAAGGTGTACAGTTGGAAGGTTTTAGCCCTACTTGCACAGAGGGTTCCCGAGGGGAGATTGCTAGGTTTCCTTAGAAGGGAGAGGGGAAACTAGCCTCTTGTAGCTGTGCTGCAAGAGAGTAGGGAATCTTTTTACCTATTTTTGTTTCATTAATCGTTTCATTAATTTTTGATTTAATTCTTTGGGAGAGGGATTGTATTAACTACATTAACTATTTGCATTGAATTTGCTGCATTTAAACTGCTACCAAATTAATTATAGAGTAAAACTTTAAGGGAATTTTTTTTTTTTTAACCTATCCTGGTTTAATTGTTCTGGTAGTTAATTAATTGGGGGAGGGGAATAGTATTCGTTAAATTAACTATCTATATTGTGTTTACTATATTTACCTGTTACCAAATTAATTATAAAGAGTCATTGTTCACATTTACATAAAGCAATATTTTATTCAGTTTCTCAGAAAGCATAAGTTCAGGGAATCTTTTTACTGCATTAAATTGTTATCAAATTATTTATAGAGTAAAATTTTAAGGGAAACTTTCTGACTATATTGGTTTAATTATTTTTGCATTTAAACAATTGGAAGGGAATAATATTGGTTAGGTTAGTTGCCTAAAGAGTGATTACTGCATTTAATTGTTATCAAATTAAATATAGAGTCACGTCTTATACATAAAATAGTATCTAACCAATTTGCATTATAAGTATAAGCCAATTAATTATTGCACTGATCTTTCTAATATTCAATTGAACTTTTATTATAATTTATCCTTGCATAAGAAAACCTTGAGGCTGTTCAACAAACGAAATTAGAAGTGTACCCAGCTGAGCTGCGATACTCCATAGAACCACAAGATCCATAATACACATCCTCTTTGAGGTAAGGTTACCAATTTGCACTGAACGTCAGGCATGGCTCCAAACTTGAAAATTATGTCCTCTAATGTTAGAGGCTTAAACCACCCGGTGAAAAGACGGAGAGAAACTAAATCACGTAATACTGAATCACTTGTGTGGGGCAATTCATCGAACAAAATTACAGATATAAAGAAGGATAACCTCATTTATCCTTCTTTGAACTATTGGGTAAAAATAAAACGCAAACTGCTTCCAACAATTTCGAGATACTCCACTTACACATCACAGATTTGGTTCTTGAAAAGTACTCACCAAGAATTACGGAAGAGATGGAGAGAGGTAGGTCTATCCAGATACTGTGATGTAGTTAGACGAGAGGGCCTTCGCTCTAAGTTAGATATAGAAAAGACATTGGACCAAAAGATACCATGGTTCTTATATTTACAACTACAACATGTGACGAGTCAAGAAAAGATAAAAGATGTTATTTCAAAACCCCTAACAGAATTTGAAGTCATTCTTAAAAAGTACAGTCTCCAAAACAAAGGTATGATCTCAGCTTTATATAAACTACTGCTCAAAGACAATGATCCTAAAACACTAAAATACCAGAAAGCTTGGCAGAAAGACTGCTCAAAGAAATTAGATGAAACAAACTGGACAGAGATCTGGAGGTCTTCTCAAAACAAACCTCACTCGTATGCAGTTGAAATCCAAAAACTTAAAATCATAACAAGATGGTACTTAACACCTCAAACTATCTCACATATGTCATCTTCATACTCACCAAAATGTTGGAAAGGCTGTGGTGAACTGGGATCATTTTCACACTGCTGGTGGCAATGTACAAAAATAAAATCCTTTTGGATAGAAGTAATAAATAAGATAAAACAGATCTTAGATATTGACCTAACACTTGACCCTGAAAGCCTATTATTAGAGCTGTGGCCGAATCAGATCAAGCAACATCACAATAAAAATACGCTAGAAACAATGCTGTACGCTGCAAGAGTCTCTATAGCTTCAATGTGGAAAGACAAGAATACCCCTGACATCCGTATCTGGTTCAGAAAGCTATGGGACCAATATGTCCTCGAAAGTATAACTGATAAAATGGGTACTTACATGAAAAATAACTCAATTAAAACGTTCAGTGCAAAGTGGTTTCCAATTCTGTCTTATCTATCGGAGGAAGAATACATACCTCCATCTTGGAAAGATTACTTGAAATGGTTCTGAAAACCTATATCACAAAACATTGCTCAGTCGCAACTGGTTTTCATGTAACAAGGTCGTTTAAAACTTTTCAAGTAGAACAGTAACAAAGAATCTCTACATAATCACTTGTAACAGTTGCTCTTGATTGTATAGTAGTTAATGAATGCTTTGAATGAATATGGGGTTATAACCAAGCTTAAAAGGGTTTCAGGGTGCAAGACTAAGCATTGCATTGTGTGAACACATTAAAAGGTGTACAGTTAAAACGATAAAGTCTGAATGTTAACAGTTTCAACTAAAGGGCAAATGGAATACATTTCCTATGGGGTTAGGAAAAGTCTTCTTTAGTGACACTGTAATACTAGAAGGGAAACTGGTCACTAAACCAACAGCTAGTATTTTACCCTCCAAAGCAGCCATTTTATCCAGGTGAACTGATTTCTGTAATCTGGAGATAAATTGTAATTCTGGGAGATCTCCAAGCCCCACTTGGAGGATGACAACCCTAGGATCTGGATTGTTTCTAAAAATTGGGAAACCCAGAAGGAATAGGGCAAGCAAAAAGAAATGTAAATGAATGTCATTGCAAAGCAAGACTCTCTCTCTTCCACTAAATCCCCTGAAACCTTCCTCTGCTATAGTCAAAATATATGACATAGGCTAAAAAATAAATTTACTATGTTGATCATTTTAATATCTTTCTCTGAGGGGGTGGGGGGATCCTGAGTGATTCCACTGTGTATTGGGACACTACACAAGAAAATGGAATTGGTGCACTTATTCCAGAAGGCTGATTAACCCAAAAGCGATACGTGCAGCTATTGGCTCTCTTTCATACAATAGCCCAATGCAGCCTGTGTAAAAGGCTATTTATACTCTCTGACTCAGTAATGGGAAGCTTGCTCTGATGTGCTGCCAAGGACCTCTAAAGTAGCCCAACCAAATAGATAGAGGAGGGCCTTGATGATCTGTTTATCTAACCCGCACACATCCAACACCCTCTTGCCCAAAACGCAGTCATATCCCACAAGACATTTGCATGAATTTGGTCTGGAGAAGTAGCTGGCTAGATTTCTCTCTCAACAGTTGGCTCAGGGTTTTGTTGCTGGGCCTTGGCCAGGGTGCAGAGGTGGGTGGAGTGACTGACTCTGCGTAGGGTGAGTTGAAGCAATGGAATGTGAGGCTTCTGCAGTTTTAATAGTTGTGTAGAATAAAGAGTACTGGCAGGTGGCTCAGCTTGTCATGCAAGACTAAGAAAAGTGGAACTTACTGAAAGTCCTTCTTCTGTATAGCTATTGAAGTCTCAAAGGCCCCGTCTGACGTTCTAGGCAATCATTCTAGCTGTGCAAAAACACTCTGGATCTTTCCTCCAACACAATACTAACAGGGTTGCCAGCCTCCAGGTGGGGCCTGGGGATCTCCCGCTTTTACAACTGATCCCCAGCTGACAGAGATCAGCTCCCCTGGAGAAAATGCCTGCTTTGAAGGGTGGAGTCGATGGCATTGTACCATGCTGAGGCCCCTCCCCTCCCCAAACCCCGCCCTCTCCCGGCTCCACCCCCAAAGTCTCCAGGTATTTTCCAACCCAGACCTGGCAACCCTAAATACTAATGAAGCCTCTGGTTGCTTAAGAATCAGTTTGCTCTATGGTTGCTAACCTTCAGATGGGGCCTGGAGATCTCTCAGAATTACAGATGTTCTCCAAACTACAGAGATCAGGTCCCCTGGAGAAAATGGCTGCTTTGGAGAGTGGAATCTATGGCATTGTACCCTACTGAGATCCCTCCCTGCCTAAAGCTCCACCATCCCCAGGCTCCACCCCTAAATCTGCAGAAATGTCTCCACCTGGAGTTGGCAGCCCCTACCAGGCACTGCCACCAAATCTTCCCTGGCAGAGATACAAGGGAAAAGGGAATATCTCCACAAAGGAAGGAGCTAGAGACTTACTTTTTTAAAATGAAAGCTGAGAATTCAGAGAACATGCTAAGCCTATTGTTACGATGCTTCAACGATATATCAACATTTTAGGGCCGTTTTTTGAAAAGGAGAGTGCTGGGACACCACCAATGATAACAGCGTCCTCCCTTGAAAATCCTCATTATTGAAGACATGTGCAAAAGAAAACAAACTGACTCCACAACTGTGGAAATGCACAAAGAGGGCAGATGTGCAGAAGAATTGTGCCCAAACTGATTCCAATGTTTGTGGATTGACTGCCCCCCAAGTAGAAATATTGCTTTTTACAAACTAAAACTTGTAGTAACTGTTATTTTACCAATATTTATTTATTTGATTAATGTATGCCCCACACCCTCTCTCCACTTTTATGGCATAAGTGGCCTGAAAAGTCTGTTTGGCCCTCATCAGGGCTTGAAAGCTAAGCAGGGTCAGCCACAATCAGCATTGGATGGGAAACCACCAGGGAACACTGGGGTTGCTATGCCGAGAAAGGCAATCGCAAACCTCCTTGGCACATCTCTTGCTTGCAATGCCCTATGGCTGGAGTTGCCATGAGTCAGTTGCAACTTAATGTCTCTCTCTCTTTCTCTCTCTCTGGCATAAAATCACCAAAATAACCAGGTCAAAAATCATAAGGTTCCTCCCACCTCTACATTCCCCTAGGCAATCTAAGCCTGGCCTCCGTGCTCACATCTTTCTGCTCCTTAAAACCACATCCCTTCCCCAAAGCTGATCCCTAGGAACATCTCTTTTTATGACATGAATATTCATACTTTGATCTCAGGGTTCCCTGCAACCACCTCTCCAGCCTCAGACTTATTGAGAGAATTCCTATTCATTTGAATGACCTTCAAGGGAAATGTAACTTGCCTGTACAGTTAGAGGGGGACAGAAAGGGGGGGGAAAGGAGACAGCCTTTTCCGTGCAGTTTCCCCACACACACACACACACACACACCCTGATCAAGGGTAAACATTGTTCCTTTCACAAAGGAGTGTATTGTATCAGAGGAGGGATCAAGACAGAGGGAATGCTTTGTGACAGACACTGCTCTAATGGTAACGTTAAAATCTGTAAATATTTTCTTTAAGTCACCCGGCACAATCCCAGGAAATAGATCTAGTTTCGCAGAGGAGAAAGGCAATCCACATTCCAGTTACCACAGGTTTCTTCTTAACTACTAAACTGAGCCTGGGGCTACTTCAGACATGCAGTTTTTCCTATTCAGACCTGAACACTCATGAAGAGAAGTAGCAACAAAGCAGTGAGTGCCATGTGCCTTTATAATGTGGGAATGGTTAAGTGTGTGCCCAAAGGCTTTGTTCACACAGGAGGTTTAAATATATTTTGTGTGTCCCTTTCCCACAAAATGCTGGGAATAAAAGCAAATGAAAAATCCACATCAACCGGAAATATTCGATTTTTAAAAACCATCTTCTTCTGCTTTCTGTCCTGCATTAACACATAAATAGCATGACAAATTCTTTTAGCATGTATCATGGTAATACTTATGCTGTGCTTCAGTTCTCTCTGGTGGTTCCAGACTTCTAAAATCCTAATGCATTGGGTTATTGAATGTCCCATTGTGCTGACTGTATTGACTCACTCTGTGTAGATAGAGCAGGTAGAGAAAGAGGTACTTTTCTCCCTTTCTCACAGTACAAGAACTTGTGGACACTCAATGAAATTGCTGAGCGGTCGGGTTGGAACGGATAAAAGGAAGTACTTCTTTACCCAAAGAGTGATTAACACATGGAATTCACTGCCACAGGAGGTGGTGGCGGCTACAAGCATGGACGGCTTCAAGAGGGAATTAGATAAGAATATGGAGCAGAGGTCCATCAGTGGGTATTAGCCACAAGGTATAGATAGGGGCTCTGGGGCAAGTGATGCTTTGTCTTCTCGGTGCTTGGGGGGGGGTCAACAGTGGGAGGACTTTTAATGTCCGGGCCCCACTGGTGGACCTCCTGATGGCACTGGTATTTCTGGCCACTGTGGACTTACCTTTAAAGTTTAAAGAGCACAGTAGCCTCCCGGAGGTCCTGGACGCCTCCAAAACGCTACAGTAAGGCCCTTTTCTTTTCTTTTTTATACAAACGGCAGGGCAAAGCTTCGCCCAAGCGCATATCGCCGTCCTTTAAAAAAAATGGTGGGCGAAAATCCGAAGCCTCAGGCTTCCGAACGGAAGTGGCTCTGCAACGGTGGAGAGTGATCAGACGGAGGTAAAGCGATTACAACCGTTGTACTCAGGTTCAGTGTTCCCTCTAAGCTGAGTTAGAGTGAGCTAGCTCACAGTTTTTTATCCTCCAGCTCACACATTTTTGTCTCAGCTCAGGAAGGATGGCTCCAGAGCAAACTAATTAATGCAGGAGCCAAATGGCTTGCTCACAACTTTAATGCCAATAGCTCACAAAGTAGAATTTTTGCTCACGAGACTCCACAGCTTAGAGGGAACATTGCTCAGGATACCACCACTTGGGGACCTAGTGGCAGAATACAACGGTGTAAAGCTCTTTGCAATGGTTAGGGATGGAAGGCAGATGTTCTACGTGTGAACGCTGGTAAGTACACCGATTCCAACCGGCACCTATTGCGTTGCAAATGCCCCGTCTGAACGCACCCTGTGTGACACAGAGTGTTGGACTGGATGGGCCTTTGGCCTGAGCCAACATTGGCATCTCTTATGTTCTTATGTGTAATCCACCTGGAGTCCCTATGGGAAAGGCAGACTAAAATAACATAAATAAAGATAAAAATAGATAAATGTTAGTTCCTTCTGTTATGTATAAGAGGAACAATGTGCATGCACTGGTATGCATAATTGTGTAGCCAGTAGTATCCTCACTTGGTGCTGGGCATGCATGCTTCCAAGGCATAGTCCCTAACATGTAAGGATATTAATACAAAACCACAGATATCAATAAAGGCCAAAGTTGCCTTTAGTGATAAAATTGAAAAAGCTATGGACTAACTTATTTTTTCTACAAGCCAAAAGCCCTGTTCTGGCATTGAGTGCAACTTCAGTGAACATGTATAAGGGCTTTTTGCACACTTAAAGAATGTAAAATAAAAATGTGCAGAAGAGAAGTTGGACTGCAGCAGCAAGCTCCATGTTCATTGAAAGGCCAGTATAGAGGCTTCCACTATATCGGCATGCATACCAATGTATAGGCATGTGGCTTTCTCAGTGCAGTCAAGAACTTTGCTTTTAAAGGTGCAGAATGGTCACTATGTGTACACAGGATTACAGATCTTCCAATGTATGCATGTAGCTTAGAGTGGAGCATGCCACTGTAGTCCTGCTCAGTCTCCATGAATGTTAATTGTATGTGCTTTGAATGTATGAAAGGGACTTTACAAGGGCCTGATTGAGGTCTTGCCAGGTGACCCCAGACTCACATTCCAAGCGTTCCTGGTTGCTTGGAATCTATGATCCTACACTTGAACACACATAAGCTCCAATACATGCAATATCTTTCAATATCTTAAAATCTTCACCTTCTGCAGCTGTATAATGTAGTGTGGTCCTTGATGGTATTTCATAGAAGTCCTGTAAGTAAAAAATAAAACCTGGAATATATGGGGCTGAGGGCCAAGCTAGATGTGACAGCATCCATGAATCCAACCTGTGGACACCACCACCAAGTTTAAGGGTATTTTAAAATGCTGTGATCAAGCTCACAGAATGCTTGGCTGAGGCACTCTTGTGCCTCCCCCCCCACACACACTTTTCATGAGCCCTTAAAAATGGTGATGGTGTCTATGGGTTGAGCCTGTGGATACTGCCAAATCTAGTTTGGCCCTGAGGGTTACAAAGCAGATGTTGTCCCAGTCAATGTTCCCTCTAAGCCGTGGAGTCTTGTGAGCAAAAATTCTACTTTGTGAGCTACTGGCATTAAAGTTGTGAGCGAGCAATTTGGCTACTGCATAAATTAGTTTGCTCTGGAGCCATCCTTCCTGAGCTAAGACAAAAAGGTGTGAGCCGGAGTCTAAAAAACTGTGAGCTAGCTCACACTAACTCAGCTTAGAGGGAACAGTGGTCCCAGTCTGAGAAAACCTCTGAGTTGCTCACTCTCAAACACTGATGAAAACAGCCCAGACACAGTTTCATTTTTCATTTAAGTTTCCTACAGTTTCTCTGGGTCTGGGTGGGCCAATTGCATTTAGACCACAATGTTTCTTGAGGCCTTCTATTCCATCTGATAGAAGCCATGAGGCAGAGCTGTGGTGGTGTAAGAGGTATACCACATCATTAAGATTTGCCTGTTCTTGCTAGAGCCAAGCCATTTTTTGATCATACACTTCAAGATGCAAATTCCAACATCTGCCAGGTCTACCAGATGGATTTCGTTATAAAGACCAAAAAGTGGTGCCAGTTTCTGGTTTTTTAAACCCAGGCAAAGGGTACATTTATTGTGCTAAACAGCTCTATACCTAAATATTTAGAGATGGGGGTGATAAGAAAGGCCAGCCACCAATTCATTATCACATGTTCACATAAATGTCCAATGTGCCTGTATTTGCTACCCACATAAGTGAAGGCTTGGATGAGGGATGGACTTATGTTTACACTTCTGCAGCCTGTCGGGCAAAATTAGGCTCATCATTTAAATAGCAAAAGTAGGGCGAAGTGGGGTGCTTTTCATGAGTCACCTATTTGCCATGACCCCTGAACATACAAAACTACCTCACATCAAGTCAGACCGTTGATCCACTGATCACTGGCAGCAGTTCTCTGGGATCTCAGTCTGGGAAAATTCTTTCCCAGTACCTCCTACCTGAGATCTTTTGACTGGAGCTGCCAGGGACTCTGGGACTTTCTGAACAGAAAGAACAGGCCCCTCCCAGTTTTAATAGGATGCCTGTATACATCCTGAATAATCATTGTTAGAAACAATTAAAACAATCTCTGTAATAGGTATAAATGCCAAAGGCATAAATTCCTTTGTTTGAAAATGTTTATTATTTTTCCTTTGTGTATCATCAGTATATCTAACTCTCAACATAGCAGAATCTGTGGATTCTTAATTCCAGAGATTGGGGCCATGATAGATAAGACAGATCTTTGAACAAATCTGGGAAAAGCCCCTTAAAAATGGGAGGTTAACCCCGCTGTGGCAGAACACGCCTATCACGCCCTGCCTTCCAAGGTTTTCCTAACACCTGGAGAGACACCCCCTCTCTCTTTCTCTCTCTCTCTCTCTCTCTCTCTCTCTCTCTCTGGTAACCACCACCATTACCTGACCTTTGTAAGGATGTAAGGAATTGCCCACTAGGAGGATCAGGACTCTCTGCTTCCCTTCCAAGTTGCCTCTGTGTCTCCCACTGCCCAATGCCTGGTCATCACAGGGACTGTTTAATGACTTGTGCACCCCTGCTAGCAAACTGCCTGCCTTTCTGCTGGCACTCCATAAAAAATAGTGTGTCTGAATGGTGGAGGTCTATGTGGTACAGAGAACCACTGCCAGCATCAAAAGTTATAATGTATTTATTAAAAAGAAAATGTTCACATGTATACTTTTAGCACAGCACCAAATTGACCAAGGGATTCAAAAGAAATTGATAAAATGCAAATCGTCTGCCCCTCTCTCTATACATGCCCTATCAGATGTTAAAATATAGGACAGGCCCTTTAACTTAGGAGGTCTAGCTCTCTACAGAGTAACCATTACCTTTAAGCTTTCTTCTAGCTCTCCAGGAGAGCACATGGTAAAAATGGCTGCCTTCATTGAGGAGAGGTCTGTCTGCTGTCATGGACTCTGCACCCAAGGAAAAAAGACCTCTTCCTTGCTGCAAGGAGGTGTGTGTTGTTTTTTTTGTCATTCCTCTTTCCCCTCCTACTGACCCAATCAGGTCAGGTCAAGGAAGCTTTTCCTGGAGATTCTTCCTGAAGTCTCTCTAACATTTAGCTCCTCCAAATCTCTGTTCCCTGTTTGATGAATGGGAGAGATCTTGACCCACCCATTAACTCTCCTGCTAGATCTATTAGCACTTCTCTGAAGGTGGGCTGAGGTACATCTGGAAAGCAGGTGCACTGACTTCCCCTCCTGCCTGTTCTCTGCCCAAAGGAAAAAACTTTGAAAACACAAAATGGAGGTTTTGCTCCTTTCAAACCTCCTAGGAAAAAAATGCATTTCTTCACACCCCCAAATAATAGACACAACACCTGTAGTTTTAAGAAATGAATGCCAGTCTTCCAACCTTGGTTTCTATCAGTAAAAGGCTGGGGGTGGGCCCTTTCCAGGGCTTTTTTCACTTTTGAAGGAGGACTCATGGGGCCAGGCCCAGCAGCAGCCACTGCATACCATGTGACTTGCATAATTCACCCTGGCCTGGCTGCTTGCTATTGTTCATTGGCAACAATCCCACAGATAAAAGGTTGGTTGGCGGGTGGGTGGGTGTGAAGGAAAAGGAGAAGCAGGGAAAGGTGAGGATATGGGGGCTTGCCAGGAGGAGGAAGAGGAGGAAATAGTGTGGGGAGGAGAACACAAGGGAGGGTTACCCCATAAGTCCTTGTGTGTTTCCCACTGAGCAATCAGGACCAGAAGGGGTCACCACTCAGCTGACCCCAGCACAGGCCTAGCCCAGCCCAGCCCAGCACCACACAGAGTTTCCCAGGAAGAGGCTGCGGGGGGGGGGGGCCGAGGTGAAGAGGAGGCAGATAAAGGTAGGTTGGCTGATGGGTAGGAAGGAGAGAAGCAAGATGGAGAAGGGGAGAGCCTGAAGAGAGGAAATAGTGGGGGAGGGGAAAGTAAGATGGTATCTGGAAGTCCTTGCAAGTACCTCACTTAAAACATTATAATTATTACTATTTACAGAAAGACATAACAAGTGATTTTCAGAACTGGGTGTTTTTTTTGGGGGGGGGTGGCTTAATCTTGAGGATCTTGAATGGGCCTTTAAACTTTGCTGAAAATCTTGCCTCCTCCCTGAATAAATCTTTTTGTCCTCCACAACAGCACTCTGTGAGGTCAACTGTGTGAAAAAGAAGAGAAGATTAAATAAGATGTTACATGTTTAGATTAAGCTACCGGACATCGAGATGTTCTGAAAGCAAAGGAATGTCTAGGCTTCTGCAACAAAGTTCATGTAATCCTACCCGGAAGTTGGGTTGCCAGCTCTGGTTTGGGAAATACCTGGAAATTTTGGGGGTGGAGCATGGGAAGGGGGGAGTTTGAGGAGGGAAGGAACCTTAACACAGCCCACCTTCCAAAGCAGCCATTTCCTCCAGGAGAACTGATCTTCCTTGTCTGGAGATCAGTTGTAAAAGCAGGGGATCTCCAGGTATCACCTGGAGATTGGCAAACCTACCCAGAAGAGATGGGCATTTGTGAAGCTGCATGCCTTTAAAAAAATTAAACAAACGGCTCAGCAAATACAACAGCATTTGAGTTAGGTATACATGTCCAGCTCTTCCTCTGTTTGGTTAGAACAGATGAAGCAAATTTTGATATACATTATTACACAGGTGGGGAACTGAGGGGTAGAGTGATTTGGACAAAGATATACACACACAAAAATGCATAGCAAAGCCATGATGACAAAGTACTGTGACATCTTTGACCGCTTTGCCTTTATTTTGGAACTTTTGCTCTCCGGTTTCTCAACTATTGTCCCCCTGGGTTTCCATAGAAATAACCAGTTCAGCAGAACAACAGAGGGTAGACAGCATCCACGTGGAGCAGGGTGTGGAATACACAATGAGCTGCCTTCTGGGGGAGTTCCCAACACCATCAATGACAGAAGGCTGGGAAAGATGGATCATTGGTCTGTTCCGGTCTGACAGTCTCTCTAAGAGCCGAGAAAAGAAGGATTAAGAAAAATGCCCAATTTACAATTTTCTTTCTGTCTGTTGCACATTCTTTTTAGTTTTCTGGCAACAAGTGAAACAACTGTGTCTAGAATCCACTGATTCTTCCCTTAATCACTGTTTTTTCTGGCTATCACACAATAGCTGGGGATGATGTTCCCTTGTGCCTGTTTTCCTGTCCAAAGCATAAATATGCAGTTTCTTTTCCCCAGCACATCCCTAATAATTGCTTTGCAGATCTTAACCTGATCCTGAGGCATTTGGTTAAAATTTGTGATCCAGATTATCATATGCAAAAAACAGCTACTCGCCCTGCCCCAAGCATCAGATGAACTTGGCTCCCTTAGGCCCATTATGCACAGACAGCTTACTCCAGATAATCCCAGCAGCTGACCAGACTTTTTCTGAAACTGACAAGTAGCTGCAAAGCCCTGCTTTCCATAGTGTGGAGCACTGAGGGATTCTCTGATGTGTTATTAGTCACTGGGGAAATTGGGAAAAAGAGTCACATGCTCAGGTGGTCATTTGCATGCTGGGGGGGCACTGGCAACCCTTTTGGGTGGGGGAGTCTATTCTTAGCAGGATTCTCTCCCATTTGCCCACCCACCCCAGCTTAGCATCCTCAGCTGCCCTTGCTAGAGGGATAGAATGTGTAGAAAGTGAGGTGAATGGGCTGCAGGCATCGGAGGTGAAAGCAAATGCAGAGCAAACCCTGGGCGGGAGGCAGCAAAATAGGCAGAGTCAGGGGCAATGTGGCTTGAGGGAAGTGAAGTGTGGATTGCTCCTGCAAAGCCACCAGAGGTGCCACCAGAGCCCAAAATGAGGGGGGTTTGCAGCATGGAGTGAGGCAGGGGGCAGCACAAAGGAGGGGGTGTCAAGCCATGGTGGGAGCCAGCTGGCAGGCAGAGCAGGCGGCAGAACATACGGAGCCACATGAAAATCAAACGGGAGGTCTAGTGCAGGGGTGGGTAAAAAGTTGGAAAACCAAGAGGAGGGGCGAGGTGGCTGATGATGCTAAGCCAAGGGGGGAGATGTGCTCAGAGGTGCAGAAGTCAAGGACCCTAGAGTCCAAAGTGCAAACGAGGGGGACCTAACAGGAGGTCTAGCGCAGGAAGGGGGTGGAAAGTTGAAAACAAAGATGAGGGGCAGCTGATGATGCTAAGCCCAGAAGCGTGGAAGCCGAGGGTCCAAAGTGCAAAAGGGGGGACCTAACAGGAGGTCTAGCGCAGGAAGGGGGTGGAAAGTTGAAAACGAAGATGAGGGGCAGCTGATGATGCTAAGCTGGGCGGGGGTGCCCAGAAGCGTGGAAGCCGAGGGTCCAAAGTGCAAAAGGGGGGACCTAACAGGACATGTGGAAATTTGGAAAACCAAATCAAGGGGCAGGCACAGCAAGGGCAGCTGATGATGCTAAGCCAAGGGGGAGTGCCCACAGGCATGGAAGTTGAGGATCCCAGGGTCTAATGTGGAAAGGGGGGGGGATCTAACAGGTGGTCTAGTGCAGGAGGGGGGTGGAAAGTTGGAAAACCAAGATGACAGGCAGGCACAGCAAGGACAGTTGGTGGTGTTAAGCCAAGCTTCATCTCCACCATCTGTGCCACAGGATCTCCCCACCTACCTAGGGCAGGAAGATGTTTTAAAATGTTTAACTGCACACACACACTCACACGCTACCTCTGGCCAGTTTGCTGTAGTGGTTAAGTGCGAGGAGTCTAACACTTGTACCTGGCTGGATGACCATGGGCAAGCCATAGTTCTGGCACAGCTGTTCTTGAAAAAGAGCAGTTTCTGTCAAGAGCTCTCTCAGCCTCACCTACCTCACAGGGTGTCTGTTGTGGGGAGGGGAAGGGAAAAGAGTTTGTAAGCCGCTCCGAGACTCCTTTGGGTAGTGAAGGGCGGGGTATAAATCCAATCTCTTCTTCTCTTCTTCTTCTTCTTAAAGCATGCCTTGCCAATGATTTTTTTTTCCTCCACCGATCCAAGATTAGTGAAAAACTCATATTGCTAGACTGAACCCGCTTGTTACTTTTTAAAAAATATTGAAAACCTAAGCAATAGTGGAAGAAGAGTTGGTTTTTATACCCCGTCCACTACCTGAAGGAGTCTCAGAACAGCTTACAATCGCCTTCCTTCCCTCCTCTAAGTGACAGTCCTTCAAATACATAAAAGAGAGCAATCATGTCCCCCCTTGGCCCCCTCTTCTCCTGACAGAACATGCCCAAGTCCCTCAGCCTTTCCTCACAGGGCTTGGTCTCCAGGCCCCCGATCCTTATCGTCCCCACTGTCCTCATTGCTCTCCTCTGCACCTGCTCCATTCTGTCCATCCCCTTAGTATTGCCAACCTCCAGGCAGCACCTGGAGATCTCCAAGATCAGTTCTCTTATAGAAAATGGCTGCTTTAGGAAGTGGACTCTATGGCATTATACCCTGCTGAGGTTCCTCCCCACTCCAAATCCTGCCCTACCCAGGCTCTACCCCTCAAATCTACAGGTATTTCCCAACCCAGAGTTGGCAACTGTGTAACTGACTATGGAAGCACTTTCCAGACCCTTGGAACCCAGAAAACATGGCATAGGAGGAGGTGCTTTTCTACCTTAGCTGCCACTGCATAGCCCCAAACCAACATAAGTTAGGGGAGGAGGGAAGCATACCTGTTACCATGACTTGAGATGGCCCTGCCTTATGGCTTAGCAGAAAGAAGTAAACATGGCTTGCCCCCTTCTATTTCCCCCTTCCCTCCGCTGCCCCACCAACCACAGCCAGGACACTCACCCGGAGCTTTTTCTTTTTTAGAGCTCGTTGTATTTCTTCCCACAAAGGGTCTTACACCTAGTCTACTATATTTGTTTGTTTGGTGATGGAACGTGCCCTCAAGTCCCAGCCAACTTATGGCAACCTGATAGCATTTTCAAGCAAGAGACATTCAGAGGTGGTTTGCTGTTGCCTGCCTTTGCGTAGCAACTGTGGACTTCCTTGGTGGTCTCTCATCCAAATACTAACCAGGGCTGACTCTGCTTAGCCGCCACAATCTGACAGGTTTGGGCTCACCTGGGCCACCAGAGCATCATCTATCCTGTCTTTCACCTGACACAGTCAGGAACCAAAGCAGGTCATAAACAATTGGTTTTCCTTTGACTGTAACAAAAAGGACCAAGACATTAATTTGAATTCATTTATTAAAATCTTCTGGATGTTTGTTTGGATTTTACTGGTGAAGGGAAATATGCTGAAAAGGTGTATGTTTGAATACAACCACTTTCATATCTGGCATGTATACTGCTGTTGTGGTCCGCCTTGAGCCCACATGGGGGAGGGCAGAATATAAGCTGAAATAAGTAAATAAAAATAAATAAATTGATGTATTCAGGCACCCACTGTTTTGATCTGAAGCTTGCCTTAATGCTTGAGAGGAGACTGATGGGGCAGGGTCTCAGTTAATTACTCTCAGAATTCCACAATACGTCATATACGATATGCTCATCAATCTCCAATTCTGACATTCATTTCCTTCACTATGTCTTCTCCCGGAATTAAACCCAAACAAATGGTAACCATAAACTAAGCTTGTTATTCCTGTTTGGTCCTTGAATCTGTTAAACATCTTCATTGTACTGAATGCTAATTTACTGTTCACCCTCTACCTATATGTTTGGACTCGTAACTTCCATTTCATTGTATTTGAAGAAATGTGCATACACATGAAAGCTTATACCTTGAATAAAACTTTGTTGGTCTTAAAGGTGCCACTGGGCTCAAACTTTGTTCCATTAATTGGATATGACAAGAGGCAGGACCTGCGATACTCGTGGGGCGGGGGGAGTATTCCCCACGGCTCCTGGGTGGCTCACCTGCTGAGCCCAGCAGGCGGTCCGCTGGACTCACCAGGCTCCCCCCCCCCCCCATTATCCCCAGACAAACTCAGCTGTGACGTGCCCAAATGTGCAGGAAAATCTCTTTGCCCCCCAGTTGCCCCTGGTGTGTGGATTTAGATATCCACCTGCAGGGGGCGCCTTGGCTGTTGATATATAGATAGTGTAGATGCTCTCCCATCCACAGAAGTGATATCACTAGAAGAAAAATTAACATGCCTTGAGAGTCTTAGAAAACATTCAGATAATCACGGTTGCTATTTTTAAAGCAGGCTATAAAACTAGATGGTCTGCAAAATATGTTGAAACAAAATGGGTTCATTAAAGTATACTGTAAATCATTAATATAACCCACAACGCAGTCCCAAGCAGAGTTACCACACTTCTAAGCCCATTGGCTTCAGTGGACTTAGAACTGTGTAACTCTGCTTTGGACTGCACTGTTTGAAGACATATGGACATTCTTTCCTTGTGGAGGAAAAGATTTGGGTTTTTTTTAAATGAAACTTAAATATATGACATTGGTTGACAACCATTGGACACATTTCAAATGATTTTAGTATGAAAAAAGATTTTTTTTTTCCTGGTGGAATGAATCAACAGATAGTTTTTGGATATAGTTTAATTATTCCACATTTGCATTATAGCCTCACTAAAAGGTTCCAGCTGATGAGATCAAGGCTTTACTGACATTGGATGGCTTTGTCTACAAGCTTTGAAGGGTTTAAAACTTGTTTTGATAGGATTCCAGCGATGATGCCAAGGCTTATGTCATTTGTTGTAGCTGTTGTTATCCTCAGTACTTATTAAATGACATAGTCCTTTCCTGATTTGTGTAGCAGACTGCAGTGTTTGTCGTAGCACAGCAACATTCTGAAATAAATGGAATCTACGTGGGACTTCATCTTTTGTATCCATCTTATGGGGTGCTGCTACAGACCATTACAACAGTTTGTATGGGACTGTCATGTAATTATTCAAATCATGAAATCTAACCACATACCTATGAAAAAAACTGAGAGAGTACAGCAATTGTGGACAGCACAGAAGACAATCAGAGCCCGTGGTTTTTCCACTCCCATCCTACAGAATTTGCAGGGGGGGGGGCGGCACTGTGTCTAGAGATGTTTAGGAGGCACTGAAAGGTTACTTATTTGATAGGATTCTTAATGGGTGTAGGCTACAGGCATTTGGGGGGTATTTGGGTTTCCTTATTGCATATTTTAGATTTGAGTTTGTAAACTGCGTTGTGCTGTGATGAAACAGCGGTGATGAAACAGCATAACTCCTTAAAGTTATGGTGTCCTTTCCCAAGTTCTTTGTTTCTTGCTTTGGTAAGGAAATAGCCTGCCAGTTGCTGGCATGCATGCTACTTTGAAGACCAGTGATTTGACCCTGGGATGAGGCCTAAAGCACAATGTCCCAACAGTCATGATGGCCCCCCAATCTGACTATCGTGTGATTAAAATCACAGTGGATAAATCCCACAGCATTCAGTTTCTGGAAAGTCACCTTCCCCCTACAAAAGTCGTTCTTCTGAATCTTGTCAGGAATCCCTCCAGTTTCTTGAGCGAAAAGGAAAAGATCCAGGAATCTGTCCATCTTCTTTAAAGAAGAGGAGAAGATAATTGCTTTCTCCTGCTTCCATGCTGTTCCCTTTTCCTTCAATGTCTCCTCCTTTTTATCTTTGTGCCATACCCCTGCCAAGGTGAAATGATCCAGAGAACAGCTGTGTCTTAGTGGCAGAACATCTGCTTTGCATGCAAAAGGTCCCAAGTTCAGTTCCCAGCATCTACTGTTAGAAGGACCAGGTACTGGTGATGCTAAAGACCTCCATCTGACCCCCAGGATAGCTACCTCCAGCCATAGATAATACAGGCCTTGATGAACCAGTGGTCTGACTCGGTTAATGCGAGCTTCTTGTGTGTCACACCCAGGGGTCTTGTTGTAGAAAAAGAGCTGCCGGAGCTCATTAGCATAACTCATTAGCATAACTTATTTGCATATGCCACGCCCCCTGACATCACCGGAAGTGACAGAAGGCCACACCCCCTGACATCACCGGAAGTGTGTCAGAAGGCCCGGCTACTTACCCTGCTGCTTCATCCTCATTCCCAAACAGAATGAGGATCGAAGCAGAGGGCGGGGTAAAGAAGGGGGCGGGGCTTCACCACATGACCGCCCCACCCCCTAGAGGTTCTCTTCCGGAGCTCCGTACCTGAGAGCTCCCCCCCGACTAGAGCCCTGGTCACACCTATCTTGCCTTTTCCTCAACTCCCATTCTGTAGGAGTAGTCCAAGCCACGGGAAATAAACCTTTTACTTTCATGGTTTCAAATCATGCCCCCATGGAAAGAGTAAGAGTAGAAGGTGAAATTTAACTTTTTACACTGCTAGTCAAATTAAGCATGATGCTCAGTTGAAATGAATTTTCTCAAAGGGTTTTCTTTTAAAGCAACTGGGAAACTGCAGTCAAGAGAGGAAAATGGAAGAGTTTACCTCTGAGCTGTTTATGCGTCAGAAAGGGAAGTTCCTATTATCTGTCTCTTTTTCCTGGCAGAGTGAAAAGCTTCTTGGGGGTGAGGTTTGATACAAAATAGGACCTCTAGGAGCCTCTACTACCACCATCCCTTCCATGGTTGTGTGAATTAGATCTAAGGGTATGCTCTGTCCATCAGAATTCTGTTGCTATACAGGGCCAAGCTTGGGAAAAATGCATTCATATGATTAGTTTTTTGGTGGAAGGGGGCTCTGTCACAAGGTGAACATCCATATGGATCCAATTCTTCTTAATGGTTCAATACGTATTTTGGTTCTAGGCCAACATGAGCACAACAGATGTGATTTTTTTAGGCTCGCTGAACTTGTAGTGACCTGAGACTGGAAGGTACATTGGACCACTTACAAGATGAAGATACATGTAGGGAGGTTCCATCGTAAGAGATGACTAGAAAATGCCACCTTATCATGGGGGGGGGGAGAGTAATATAAGATCATGTGACTCAATTCTCAACTAGGAGATCATATGAACTTAATTAAATTAAGGCCTGGTTTACACATAGAGCACAATGAGGTGGCAAAATTCTGAAGTAACAAAATGGGTGGTATCACTTCAGACTGCAGGTGTCACATTTTTATTCCTCCCTTCATGCAAATTTTAATAATGACAGCAGGTTGAAAGGTTGCATTCTTACACTTCTAGTGAGGAGCCACGTTTCTCTTTACAGGGAATTTTTAATATAAGAAAACACTGAAAAAATAGTGGTACAGTCCACTCTACCTCCTCAGGACTCTTCCACAGTCTGCTACATCTGTAGACCAGGCCTAACACACACAAAGCCAATTATCTGTACATCTAGACCAATATAATGGCAAATCAAAAAGGTAAATTCATCTAGGCTATGAAATCTTCATAGCTGGAAGGCTTTTTGAGTGTTCCTTAGTTCATCTATCACAAGGGCAGGATTAATTAAACCAAGTTTTGTTTTGTTTTTAATTTAGAAGGCAGGCTTCAAATGAAGAAAATTATTAAATACTGAAAAAGTGCCGGTATACTCACAAAAATAAGCTATTAACAATCTGGGGATCCCTGAGGAATCTTGGGGGGGGGGATTTGAAATCCCCCCCCCAAAAAAATTCCCCATTCAGGATTTCCATTTTTCTGCATACTAGGTGAACCTGCTGAGTATATGGCCTGGTTTTATGATCATCACCATCCATACACAGACCAGCTGTTTTACTATTAGATATAGAGATGGATTTAATTGAGAGGTGCTGTTGTGAAGTACAGTGTATGGGTTGTGTCTTCACAGTATCGTCAGAAAAAGCCATTGTGGTTTAGTGGGTAGAGTGTTCAATTAAGACCAGAGAGACCTGGGTTCAAATTCCTACTTGCTATGAACCTACCTTACAGGATGCAAGTCATTTTCTCTTAGCCCAACAAGATTGTTATGAGAATAAATTGGAGGAGGGGAGAGCCATGTATGCCACCCCGAGCTCCTTGGAGGAAGTGTAAAGATAAAAATGCACTGAAATAAAATAACTGTTCACTTTGTGGAGTCCTGACATTGTACTTTTTTTTTGAAGTGCTGAAAATGATGAGGGGTGTGTGCTCAGTATATACTGAGCCAAATAAATACCTGAAAAATACTGAAATGGCCACGCCTAAATAAAAGCCGATAATATTCAGCTTCTATTCAGGCATGGCTAGAAGGCATTTAAAGAGACTGCAGTTTTAAATGCTTGCTGAGTTCACTTGCAGAGTTGTGCCACAGCTGCACAACTCAGTGAGTGAACTCAGCAAGCATTTAAAGTTTCAATCCTTTCTCCATTATAGAAGAAGAGTAGAAGAGCTGGTTTTATACCCCACCCTTCACTACCCGAAGGAGTCTCGGAGCAGCTTATAATCACCTTCCCTTCCTCTCCTCACAACAGACACCCTGTGAGGTAGGTGGGGCTGAGAGAGTTCTGAGAGAGCTATAACTGACCCAAGGTCACCCAGCTGGCTTCATGTGGAGGAGGAGTGGGGAATCAAACCCACTTCTCCATGTTAGAGTCCTGCCACTCTTAACCCCTACAGCCAGTTTGGTGTAGTGGTTAAGTGCGTGAACTCTAATATGGGAGAACCGGGTTTTATTCCTCACTCCTCCACTTGCACCTGGCTGGATGACATTGGGCAAGCTGTAGTTCTGATAAGAGCTGTTATTGAAAAAGAGCAGTTTCTGTCAAGAGCTCTTTCAGCCCCACCTACCTCACAGGGTGTCTGTTGTGAGGAGAGGAAGGGAAGGTGATTATAAGCTGCTCCGAGACTCCTTCGGGTAGTGAAGGGTGGGGTATAAATCCAATCTCTTCTCTTCTTCTTCTTCTACAGCAAGCTGGCTCTCATAGGGTATAATGACAGTCCCCACAGGGTATAATGGAGCCAAATAAGTTGGGGTTTCCCAAATATTTACTGAAATCCCAATACAAAACCTATACTGATATTCAGGAATATTTGGGGATACCAATATTTTTCAGGTCCAATAGTCCTGAATCAGGAAAAAAAAAACATTTTTTTTGCACACCCTATAATCTGTAAGCATTTTTGCAGCCTGTGCAATATCGTTACCAGTTTTTCCCTACTATAACAGCTGACCATATTCTGAAAAACAGTGGTCTGACCAGCATGTGGCATCAAATGGACATAGTAATAGGGTCATCCGATTCAACTGATTGGCAATAGGCTCAAGTGTGACAATAGAAAGTAATGCAATCCATTATTAATTTATAGACCCTGCAGTCACAAAATGTGCTGATGGCCATTGTTTTGGATGGCTTTTAAACTGCATAAGAAGAAGAAGGATTGGATTTATACCCCACCCTTCACTACCCAAAGGTGTCTCAGAGCGGCTTACAAACTCCTTTCCCTTCCCCTCCCCACAACAGACACCCTGTGAGGTAGGTGGGGCTGAGAGAGCTCTTGACAGAAACTGCTCTTTTTCAAGGACAGCTCTGCCAGAACTACGGCTTGCCCAAGGTCATCCAGCCAGGTGCAAGTGGAGGAGTGGGGAATCAAACCCTGTTCTCCCAGATTAGAGTCCGCACACTTAACCACTACACCAAACTAGCTCTCTAAGATAAATTCAGGGTGGACAGGACAATGCCGTTTAGCCCTGATAGCTAAACAGAGCCTCCATTATTGAGAAGCAGCATACCTCCCAGAACACACATGAGCTGAAACAGACCCGTCATCCATCGAGATCAGTATTAGCTACTCAGAATGGCAGCAGCTCTCCAGGGTCGCAGGCAGATGCCTTTCACATCACCTATTCCCTGGTCCTTTTACATGGAGATGCTGGGGACTGAACCAGGGACCTTCTGAATGCCAAATGCTCTTCCACAGAGCCACAGCCCCTCCCCAAAGGGAGGAACAACCAAAGGAGAGGACTGCTGCCTTCATAAGCATCTGGGTGGCCACTGTTGGAATTACAGTGTGTCCAGAAGAGGGCAACCAGGATGGTGAGAGGGTTGGAATCCAAGTCTTATGAGGAAAGGCTGAAAGAATTGGGTATGTTTAGCCTGGGAAAGACAAGGCTTAGAGGGAACATGATTGCAGTCTTAAAATATTTGAAGGGCTGCCATGTAGAGGATGGAGCAGATCTATTCTCTCTTGCTCTGGATTTCAAGACTAGATCTAATGGGTGGAAATTACAAGGGAGTTGTTACCAGCTAAATATCAGGAGAAACTTCCTAACTGTAAGAGTGGTTGAGCAGTGGAACAGTCTGCCTTGAGAGGTGGTGGATGCTCCTTCGCTGGATGACCATCTTTTGGGTATGTTGTAGGGCTATCTTTCAGCTATGCTCCTGCAGAGTGCAGGGGGTTGGACTAGATGATCTGCAAGGTCCCTTCGAACTCTAACATTCTATGATTCTAGAGTGCTGGGCCAGACAGATGCTTGCTCTGTTCCAGCAGACTGGAGTGCATTTCCTCTGGCCACCCCAAATCCCTTTTATAATAATTGGGATTATAAAAGGGATTTGGGGTGGCCAAAGGAAATGCGCTCCCTCAGCCATTGGCCCACTGGGTGCCACTCAGGGCAACTGACATGCCATTGGCTGGGGTGGACAAGGCTAGCCGGCTTGGCACGCGTGCAGCTGGAACGGGTGGCAAGCAGCCATCCCTCGCTCACTGCCGCTCCACCACTACGTGCGCCTCTCGGGCGGCCAGTGGGGAGAGGGGTGAGGCCGGCCACCTTCACATGCCGGGCCCTCGAGTGGGTGGCCGAGTGGGTGGGGAAGGAGCCAGCCCGCCCGGCTTGGCCCGTCGCTGCCGCCACCAGCGTGCAGCACTGTGGACGGGCGAGGCCTGCCGCTTTCGGCAGCTGCCGACTCTAGCGCGTCGACAGAGGAGGGACAAGGCTAGCTGGCTTGCCTTGCCACTTCCAGCATGCGGCAGGCGGAGGCGCGAGCCTGGCCACCGAGGAACCACCGCGCTCTCCTTTGCCAGTGCGTGGGGGGGCCCCCTCCGGCGGCCTCTCTCTGGGGTTTGTTGCCTCTCTTCCCCCAACGGGCCTTGCACCTAGTATATATCGTAAAGCTCTTCAAGCACTTAAAAAGTACTATATAAATACTGGATGTTATTAGCACCTGCCTACTCCCCCTTCAGCCACTGTGCAAATGACTTTCTCTCTTGACGAAGACACTTCTCCTGCTTTCCTCCTGTGTAGCAGTAATGTTTCCCCCAGTGGCTATTGGTAGGTGTAACGAAATGGCAGTTACCTGTGTTTGTATAAAATGTTCTGCCATAAGGTTTAATTGAGCTGTAGTTCCAGAGAGAGGCCTGTAGTAGTATCACTCACTGGGTTGAATGGGGCTTCTTCATCTGCTGGACTTCAATTCCCAACTGTCCCAAAGCCAAAAAGAGTGGGAAAAGAGAGACTTTCCCAAATGGCAGGGCAGCATCAATATAGACTGAAGTCCATCCAGGGAGGAGGCCATCTTTGTCCTACAGGAGGTTAGGAAAGGCTCCTGCTGCCTGTGCTGAGCAGGCTGTCCAGGCCACAAGCCACAGATGTGGGGGAACCCTGGGAGGCAGCAGAAATTCAGCCACTCCACAGTCGGCTGGACTGGGGAATGAATGGAAGTTTCCCTGCTCTCTTGAGCCAGAGAGAGAGAGAGGCTAGAGCAGAGAGCCAGAGGATGGTGTGTAGAGAAAGAGGATGGCGTTTAACCCCTGTTGGTTTATGCCTTGTTGGTTCATAGTGTGTGCTTACTCCTACAGCTGTGCGTTATTTTTTTAGTGTGTGTGTGTGTGCTCCATAACTGTGTAAATGCTTAGATAAAATCTTTTATTTGGGCTAATAATCTGTGTTGTGCTCTGACCACATAGTCTCCACCGCTCTGCACAATAACAAAGGGAGGGGGTAGCCCAAGGAGGCAAGGAAAGGCCAGACCCTTGGGTTGCCAACTTTCCAGGGATCCCCCAAAGATTGGGGATTCCATCTCCAAATAGGGAGATTCACCCAGAGGGGTCTCAGTGTCCCTCTAAAAAGGCAGTGACGATTCAGTGAGTAGCAGCAGTGAACTTAAGGAGTGAGATACGCCTACGGGACAAGGGTGGGAGGCGAACAGCTGAATTGTAAACTGGAGCCCGTTTTGGCACAGTGGGCAACGAAGCTTGGTTCAGACAAAGGAAGGAAACCATTCGCAGGCCTTTGTGAGGAACTCATTGGGGCCAGTCTGGCCAGGGTTGCCAGCTCCAGGTAGGGAGATTCCTGGAGATTTTCTGGTAGATTCTATGGAAGCCAGGGTTTGGGGAAGGGAGAGGCCTCAGCTGAACAGAATGCTATAAAGCTCACCTTCCAAAGCAGTTATTT
>NW_015160214.1:860247-891473 GCF_001447785.1 Gekko japonicus
TATATATATATATATACACATACATACATACATAATGGAAGGCGATATTTATGACTGTAACATATGAGAGAAAGGAAAAGAGAGAGAGACCGGGGATCCATATATATATATATATATATACACATACATACATACATAATGGAAGGCGATATTTATGACTGTAACATATGAGAGAAAGGAAAAGAGAGAGAGACCGGGGATCCTAAACAGAATCAAGAATTAGGCAGAGATATAAAAAACATTTCTCCCAGAAGCTGTAGCAGATGAAAATCTCGGCTGCCAGGAAAAATTTTTGTGTGTGTTTGTGTGTGTGTGTGTGTGTGTGTGTGTGTGTGAGAGAGAGAGAGAGAGAGAGAGAGAGAGAGAGCATCGTGAACTTGGAGAGCGTATTTGTGGGGGCTGTGTTTCAGAGCAGGTTTGGAAAGGAGTGGATGAGGCAGGGAGACAGCTTCCTGATCTGTAAACTGATAAAGCGAGCAGCTGAGTGTAACTGGAGCTGGCTTGCCTGATCTCTCTTTCATTTATCTTCTGGCCTGTTAAGGTTGTTGGCTAGTTTGCGCTTTAGTTCCAAAGCTGGTCAAGAGGTGTCGAGAGCCATCTAGGGCTATCAGATAAATGCATCATTTAATATATCATGTTAATACTGGTGTTTTGCTTCAGGTCTGTTTTTAGACATCTGGTTGGTTCTACAATCCTGATCCTATCACTTTGTTTATTGAATGTCCCATCTGCAGATTGTATTGATTTACTCTGTGTAATTCGCCTTGAGTCCAAGTGAGAAAGGCGGAGCACAAATAACGCAAATAAATAAATAAATAAATTTATTCTCGCAACAACCCTGTGAGGTAGGTTAGGCTGAAAGAGAGTGACTGGCCCAGGGTCACTCAAGAAGCATTACGGCAGAAGCGGAATCTGAGCACGCCATCTCGCAGATTCTAATCCAACACCCTAACCACTATATAGCAGCCCCACCCCCTGGAACATGTGGCCATAGTATTAGGATTAACCTGCACTTGCAGCACAATTGTAAACCGCTCTGAGACCTCTGGGTCTGAGCGGTATAGAAGTTGAATGTTAAATAAAATAAAAAATAAAATATACCACATTGACTCTTACTTATTGATTGACAGGTATATTAAGAAATGGCTTCTTTACCTTAATGATACTGCTTTTACAGCCAATTCGGCTCTGAACAGTGTCACACTAAGACTAAAAAGAAGAAGAAGAAAAGGAAATGGCTTCTATGGTTTGTGGCAGGAAGAGAGCTGAATGGGGAAGCCTTACCTTTGCATCCTTTCCTTACTCCAAGCAGAGTTTTAGCCTTTTATACTGAAGCTGTGAAGTAGCTTAAGTTGAAAGAAGGTGATTTATTTGTGGTCCATGCAGTGATTTTGTAGATGTAAAGGGTTTGAGAGTCTCACATGGCTCCACACTAAAAGTCTATTTATTACAATTGTAGCCTGCCTTGTTCCAAAGGCTTTGGGGTACTGGAAATAGTGAATAATGTCCTAGTAAAACCCTTCGAAGTGGTTACAGTGTTGGAGGAGGGTTTTACGGCCTGTACACGTGCCCATTTTACCATTACAGACAGCACTGTCAGGCAAATGCGGTTGTTTGTTCAGAAGGGGACCCTAGTAACGTCATTGCCATTCTAGGCAACCTGCCAACGGGTGGCAAGAAAATATATACTTTACAGCAAGCAAGTTACAGAAAATGGCACAAGCACTGAGGAATCCCTTCTTTGATATAGCTGAGAGTTCCTGAACGCACCGTTTGACCGTCACTATCTTTGCACTGGACGTTTAAAAGTCTTTCCTGGTGTTTATAATACCAAGCTTATGGCTTCGTTGTTGGAAAGAGGGGAGAAGCTGTGTTTGGAGATATAGACAAAATATTGGGAGGCTAGCCAGCATGGAATGCAGCAGAACCCCGTCTGCCCTTCAGACAATTTGAGGAGCAGGTTTGGATGGCAGTCAAGGGTATCCGTGTGTGCTCACAGCTTCATACGCATAGCCTGCTTTTTGTGCATGAATTGCAAAAGAGCATTCATGTGCTATGACTCCTCAGAATCCGGTTCAATATAGGACTCCCTGCACTCCTTATTCCTGGCACAAGTCCATGGCAGCCTTTCATTTGAATGTCAGTGCAGGTCCCACAAAAGGCATTTCCCCGTGTCGTATGCAACATTTCCTGCAGAGCCGAAAGGTCCAGTGATTGTTTGGGGACAGAGGGCGGGGGCATGGGGCACAGATCAGAAGTGATGTGGCTTGGCACTTGGCAAGGCTTTCTGGGACAGTTTGTACAGGGCCTTCTGGTACAATGGTCGTGTCTCGCCATCGCGGTCCATCTCCCATTTTTCATGAGAGAGGAATTCAACCGAAAAGTAAACAGGAAAAATGTGACATCTCACATCTTATAGCTATCAAATACGTTATTTAGAACATTGCACCCTAGTGCTAGAAATGCTGCACAGAGCATTACAAAGAGCAGGTTTATCCATTCTTTGTGCTGGATAAAAATCTGTGCAAATGGCAAATAGCGCACAATCGCTTTCCGTTACACTGAATGCCCTTTTGACTTATCATCAGTGGCTTCTGCCAAGACGGCATATGAGTCATGAAAATGCATTCGGCAATGCACCTTTATACTCAAAGGATCCTAGGAGATATTCAGCATGCCTTTTAATGCCAAATAACACAGTTTAGTTGCACACTAACGTTTGGACTAAGTCTCTGGTCATTGTTGGCATATTGCAGTCTTCAGCGCCCCGTTGCTTCACACCTAGGGTTGCAAGCTCTGGGTTGGGAATTACCTGCAGATTTTGGGGGTGGAGCCTGAGGAGGGCAGGGTTTGCAGAGGGGGTGGGACTTTAGTGGGGCGTAATACCATAGAAGACACCTTCCAAAATGGCCATTTTCTCCAGATGAATGGATCTCCGTCGCCTGGAGATATTGTATTCCCGGAAGATCTCCAGCCATGACCTGTGTATTGGCAACCTTATTCTCACTGCTGATTGATTCACTTGTTCACACAGGCCACAGGCCAACTCAGAATGAAATTTGCATAGAGCCCCTATATGGCTTGTGGTGATATGCATGGTGCACATTAATGCAATTTGGGGGTTTCGTCCTACAGGGGAGGTGGTGGCTTTGGCCACTTGAGTGATTTAGGATACGCCCATATCTCAGCTAGGGTCCACATCTTGCCCTTCCATTTCTCATTCCACTTTGTAGAGAATTGGGTTGGCACAATAAATTAGGAGGGAGGGTGGTACAACAAACACATAACCAAACCATGAGGGGCGTGGGGACTCCACTCAAAGCATACTGTAATGTATCCAGTCCAGACAAGTCCAGAGACAAATGTCGAGCTTCGCTCCAAGAGACAATGGACTATGCGGATCCTAGCCTGCTCCAATCAGGGAACTAGGTTCCCGGCCAAGAGCCTATGGGACTCTTGGCCACTGTAAATAACCTATAGGGAAGTAGGGGTGTGTTTTGGGTGGCGGTTTCTCGGGGGATATAAGCCGGCCAGCGAGCCAGCCAAAGTTGTCTTGTTCCGGATAGAATAAAGTACGCTTTGCTGAAATCACTCTCCGTTTGCGTACTTTTCACATACTCACAGTGATGTTTATAGAGAGAAGCCCAGTTCAAAGAACGGGAAACATCAGACAGCAGAAAACTTGAAGACAGAAACCCAGAGCCAAGGCATAAGCTGTCTTTTAAGTGACAGCCGACCAACTTGGCATTTCAAAGCAATGTCTTAATTATGGGGCTGTTCTCCGCAACACATTCTGGGGACGTTCACAGCTCTTTATAAAGGAGCCTTCTCTACACGTCTCTGTAGATCAGCAGCCTGGAGTTGAGCAAGAGCTGCCGAAACAGTGAGGATATTGTTTCCTTCTCAGCCTGAGCAGGCTTGGCTTCGTCAGCTGCAAAATTACCTAGAGGATAACTAAACAAACCAGAGACAAACACTTCTTTAAAGCAGCAATTTCCCCTGCCTGCCACATGTGTTCACGCTGTTTTTCTTTCTGTTTTTCCCCCTTCTCTTTCTCTCTCCTCCCCCCAACCCATCACTCTTCCAAAGACTAAAAGCATTTGTGGTGTCCCCAGGAAAGAAAAAGGGAACTTTCAGGGAATGCTTAGCAATCACTGCATCGACATAGATTATTATTATTTTTGCATGACCCAGAACTTCTCAGAGTGCATTGAAAGAACTAGCTGAGCCCAGCCTCAAAGCTTCTTTATGTTAGTCATAGAGAGCAAGTTTCTGTGATGCACAGTTGGCATGCTGATGCTGAGGGAGTATGCCCGTCCAAAGTTTACAATAATATTTAACATTTCTGCAACAGTTTCTGTCTTCAAAACGATTAACATATATTATTACAGTAAGTCTCACAACAACCTTGTAAAGTGGGCCAGCATTATCATCCCCAAATTGCACACACTGGATGCTCAAAGAGAGAAAGGGAGATAACAGTTTGTCTAAAGGCCAAACTACATGTGACCTTGGGGGTCTAAGACTGGATCTTGCCAGTGTCTGAATTTTTGCCTTAAAAAGAAGCCGGGAGGAGTGCAAAGTGTACCTCCCCCATACAGCTAACAGTAGTTCGTGAGTGGGGTGGGTATTTTCAGTTGGAGAAATGGCACGGGAAACAACTTTTAAGGCTACATGGCAGATCAGGAGATCCAAGCATGGATCTTCAGTATCATGTGTCGCTTTTGCAAACATGCAAAGGCTGTAGATTGGGTAACTTAATGTTGCATTTGAGGTGAAGGGGAACTCCATGAGACTGTGTGGCCATCAAGACATGAACTGCCCCACCATGTTTAAGCAGGAATAATGGGACAGCCACACTTCTGCAGCCATTTTGCCACTGACCCCAAAACTGCACCAGCTGTTAGCCCTGTGGCTTTCAAGATCATATAGCTCACCTGTATGCTGGATAATCAGTGGCACAGAGCACATTGCAAAGGTGATTTGAACATAGAGTACGCAAGCCAATCTGAAATTCATACTTGCATAGGATATTGTCGCTATCGAGACAGAAGGCTCTTCTGTATCTGAATGTTTTCTCCTCTGTGACTACGATTTTGTGCTGTTGCAAAGATATTTATGGCCAATCTGAGCCAGATCCCAAGTTTGGCGGATTCCTTAGACCAGGAAATTCCTTGCGCATTGGGAACTTCTCCAAGACTCAACCTAAATTATTGTGCTGAGGGAAATATCAAGTTCTCATTTTCTTTTTTTGGTCTGTTTGTGTGTCAATTGGACCACAGAGAGCATGTATTTCTGGACAGGAGGAAAATGGATTGAGAGAAACAAAAGGAAGGTCGAAAGCAGATGTGCTACCTAAAGGAAGAACCACTTGCAAGGGAGAGTCAGTAAATCTATCAATTAGCCCTAGGGGACACATTCAGAAGGAAGTTTAATTCTTCAGCTAGAAGGTGCAAGATCCTTTTGCACATAGCCTTTTTCTTTTGCTAGGAATTTGAAGAAGAACTTGAAAAACCAAGAGAGATCTTCATTCATCAGGACTTTCTTCTCCACATCTCTTCTTCCATAGTCTTTCCAAGACTACTGTCCATGTGTCCTGCTCTACTGGTTACTAAAATTAACCCTTCTACTAACTGCCCTCCTTTCTACTTCCATGCCAAATAGGCCTTTTCTCCTTTTCCCTATCTCCTTTCAATGTTACCCAGAATATACAGAATATTTCCATTGTTTTGCACCAATTTGATTATTCTAACTCCTAATCCAGTCCAAAGTGAATCATGTTTCCAGGCTTCCCAAATACTTACTGTGATTCGGCGGGGGACACAGACGTCTTCGCAGGATCATTCCTGCGGGGACAACAGACGCGCCGCACCATGCCGTCACCAGGAAGTGACTCTGGGTGATGCTCTGGCAATGGGGCTCGAAACTCTATTGTACCATTGAGTTTTCAGCCCCACTGCTAGAGCGTCACCCAGCGTCACTTCCTGGCGATGGCATGCTGTGTTACAGGGAGGAATATTCAGGCCGGGGAGCATGTTTCCCCCACCGGAACGCGGTAAGTACTTGGGAACCCTACATATTTCCTACTCCTAAGCATGTTTACTCAGCAATAAATAGTCTCACTGAGTCCGGTATGCTGCAGCCCCCCCAAAAGAGAGCATAGGATTGCAGCTTTACAATGCAGTCCTAAGAAGACTTAAACCCTTCTAAGTCCTTTGAAATCAGTGGCCTTGGAAGGGTATAGATTTGCTTAGGAGTGTACTGCTAGTTCCTTGTTTTGTACTGGCCTGACCACTTCCTGCAGAAAATGAGTATCCCACCACATGATGGTTCTGTGATGCAGTGGTAGATTCAGCCATTTTGAAATCACCATCCATCTATATATATATAAAAGAAAGTCCCCTCTCCGTAAAATCAATGCCCAGGTTGAACCCCTGGACCTAGAAGCACAATATTTGGGGAGAGCGCTCACTGAGAAGGGATTTTTAGAAATTTGACCTCTAAGGGGGTCAAAAGGGGTAAAATGTGCTCTCCCCATTGCGTCCTATGTGGCTGCCAGGCTGCTGCCTCCTTGCAGCCCCCACTCTCTGATTGGTCAGCTGCAGAGCTCAGTTAAAAAAAAACAGTTACAGGAGACTGCAGAGAGCTAAGGGCAGTTGAGGAAATCAAGAATAGCCAACCACCTGTGAGGTGCAGCAGTGCTGCTGGCCCAGCCTCTTTGATGGCTTAAATCTATCAGGGAGCCTGCCCCAGCAGTAACACCTTAATGATCATGCCAGCCCAACCTCCACAATGGCTTGCAATATGCCATCCCCTCCCCCTTCTATACTGGACAGGCAGCTGCCTGACAGGTGTAGGAGAGTAGGGTGGGCTGCTTACAGCCGTCAGGGAGGCTTGCTCAGCAGGATTGCCTTAGCACTGCTGCTGGCCCAGCCTCTTTGATGGCTTAAATCTATCAGGGAGCCTGCCCCAGCAGTAACACCTTAATGATCATGCCAGCCCAACCTCCACAATGGCTTGCAATATGCCATCCCCTCCCCCTTCTATACTGGACAGGCAGCTGCCTGACAGGTGTAGGAGAGTAGGGTGGGCTGCTTACAGCCGTCAGGGAGGCTTGCTCAGCAGGATTGCCTTAGCACTGCTGCTGGCCCAGCCTCTTTGATGGCTTAAATCTATCAGGGAGCCTGCCCCAGCAGTAACACCTTAATGATCATGCCAGCCCAACCTCCACAATGGCTTGCAATATGCCATCCCCTCCCCCTTCTATACTGGACAGGCAGCTGCCTGACAGGTGTAGGAGAGTAGGGTGGGATGCTTACAGCCGTCAGGGAGGCTTGCTCAGCAGGATTGCCTTAGCACTGCTGCTGGCCCAGCTGCACCGATGCCTTTAAACACACTCCCCCCCCCAACACCAGACAGGTGGGTGTCTGTCAGGAGTAGGAGCAGGGCCAGGATACTTTAATCCATCAGGGATTCTGCCTAGGCAGAAACACCTTAGCAATGCTGCTGGGCCAGGCTCCCCAGTGGCTTTAGGCACACTCTCACCCACCCCTCCTCCACCTGACAGGCAGTTGTCTGTCAGGTGCAGGGGCAGAGCATTGATAGCCATTGGAGAGGCTGCCCAAGCAGCATCTTCTTAGCAAATGTGTTCTCCCAATTATTTTTCATGTGCTTGTCAGGCTGCTGCCTCCTTCCCCCCTTATTGGTCAACTGTGTAGCTCAGAGTTCTGCTTGCACCCAACTCCCTCTGATTGCTCAGCTGTGGATCTCAACGTTCTGAGGTAAAAACACAGTTAAAAGAGACTGCAGACAGTTGAAGACAGTTACAGAAATCAGCAATTCAGGACTCCTGAATAGACATTTTTCATAACAGCCAGCATGGCAATTGAGTTTATGAATGTTCATGGGGATATAGTAAAGGAGCCTGTTCCAGAGTGAGCTCACCAAGCAGCCTGGTGATCCTAGTACCTGAGGGCAGAACTAGGTACTACTGTGGTCTACAGAGAGGTCCTTTGGTGGTGTGGGGGAACAGTACATATGTCTCACTTCATCCTTTACACTACAATCTTCTCCATTAGAATTCCTACAACAAATGTTACATTTCAGACTTCACAGCAGCAGTATTATAACTGGATTTACAGAACTTAAATACCATAGCGAAGCACGGGTATTAGGCTAGTGAGTTTCTATTTATCTTCTGAAGAAGTTCCTCATGTCTTGAAAGGAGCTATCCTAAGCAGGTTATACCATGTTATTAAATAGGGCTTACTCCTGGGAAAGTATTCTAAGGATTGCAGCATAAGTTTGTGAAGTCTGGCTTCCTGACTAACACAGATTTACACAGGTCTTGTAGTGATTGTTGGTGTGATCCTGTACTTCAGGTCATATGGTTTGGTCCGTTCTATGAAATGGAATGTGGCTGCTCACTAAGAAGATTATGACCTAAGAACATTAAATGGCTCATTTTTTATTGCCTTCTTTCTCTCTCTCTCCCCCCCCCCCCCAATACCTATCTACTTTGTGGTCTCCCACCAGCCATTTGGCTTTGTTAATCGGGAATTAGTCCCTCCTTCTAGCTGTGGCTGGATTCAGAGTGCCACCAACCACATGGTAGCTACTACAAGGCTCTGGCTCTGTGTCATCTCTAACTGTGGGTGGAGGGCTAGCTGTCTGTAGCTCCCAGCAGTGTTATGTGCCCCCCCCTTCCTTTATTTTCTGGATAGCTGAAGGATCAGGATAACACACTCAGGTTTCTGTGAGGTCAGCGACTAGAGAGAGATGGAATAAATAGACTTAAGTGGTATTTGCATTCTCGGTCTGCAGTAAAACTCACTGGGTGACCTTGGGCCAGTCCTATCTCTTGGAGTGGATCCCATGGGTCTGTTCCACTAGGAATAATGATATTCTCTGGCATGAGGATTCTTCCCCGATACAAGAAGCTCTTTTTGGGGAGGAGGTATTTTTGCATTTGTTTGTGTGTGTGCTTGCGCATGTGTGTGTGCCTGCGCCTGGAAGTCATGGCGATCTCTGGCGACTCCTACTGGGGCATGGAGGACATTCAGAGGAGTGGCTTGATCGCCTGCCTCTGGCCTCAGTGGTATTCTCTGGAGATCTCACATCCAAATACTTGCCGGGGTTGGCCCTGCTTAGCTTCCGAGATCTGATGAGATCAGGCTTGCCTGGGCTATCCAGGTCAGGGCATAAGAAGCTCTTTTGATGGTGGAAGAGTCTCTTGCATCAGGGAAAGGTTCATTGTCCCCGAGGAAAGCATCATAATTAGTGGGACAGATCTATGGGATCCAGCCCTTCCTCTACCCTCCTTTAAAGAGCTGTTGTGAAGATAAGTAGGACAACCTCTATGTATGCTTCCCCTGTGCTCCTTTGACAAAGGACAGGGTGCCAGTATTTACAGGTGATTGTATGCATGCCTATACCTTCCCTTTGGTAAATTCTTCTAGTGATTATCTGAATCTAAGCAGAGCATAATGGAGGGAATGTGAGACAAGATACAGCTGATTCATGTACCCCTGCACAAATGCCACTTCCTTGCCCTCTACCACCCATCAGCCAGGCAATGTTTGCATGACATAGAACCAAATAATTTGGGGCTTCCTGAATCCAAACATTACCAAAACAATGTGGGAAGAAGCCATGAAGAAGCATCATACAGAAAGAGGGTGTGAACCTAAGTACCAGATATGTTTTGGATGGTACCTGCACCACAGCCCAGCTGGATATATTGCATAAATTGTCAGGCAATTTTTAGTCACTTCTTTGGGCCATTTTTCTTCAAAGGCTGTGCAACATCCCACTCAAATACTTTTCTAAAAGACCATCAGAGCACAAACTCATCCCCAATAGCTAGTCTCTGAAAGCATTTCAGGTTGTTTTACGGGGTTTTAATAAACCTCTCACTCAGGAAAACGCATCTCCCGAACACTGGAGCATTGGTCTAACTTCATGCAGTCCTCCATTTTGCATAAGGTTTGACTGGACTTTGGAGAGAGGTGGGGGGATTTGGCAGGGCCCCCACTCCCCCCCAAAAGCCAATGGGTAATTTCAGTCTGAATACTGAAACTCATTTCCTGCTTTAATGACACAATCCCTTAGCAGAACTGTTGGCATGAGAGAAATGAAAAGACATGTTTGAACTGCAAGGTGCTGAGATTGGGTTGAAGTATTTAAATGGTATGGAAACAAGTGGATGATTTCTATAGCATATGACATCATATTTTCCTGCTGGAAGGCAGCCACTTCTTGGTTCTAACATCTTACAGGAAAGCTTTGGCTGGAGGCACAGAACAGAGAGTAGGTCTGTGTTTTAAAAAAAAACAAAAAAACACAAGAAAAAACATCCCACATTGCACCTGGCTCAGGGAAGGACAATGTTTGCTTTAGCCAGGTAATTGCAAGGATGGAGAACAGAACTGTTATGGTTTGTATCCTTAAAGCTCCAGTCCAATTTCCTGAATGATCAAGAGCTCCATTTCATAAGTGCTAGAAGAAGGGGTACCGGAGAGCTGTGAACACCCTAGCCCAATCCCTCATTACCCAATGCAAAGTTAATTTTTGGAGCTCAGGTCTGCTCTTTAATAAATAAGACGTACGGAGCACAAACCCTTCCTGCCTGGCACATGTTCACCCAACAAAATAGGCATGTCGCTGAGCAAGTGGGTTGAAGGTAGGGTTACCAAGACAACCTTAAGGCTGGAGTTCCCCTGGACTTGCAGCTGATCTCCGGACTGCAGAGATCATTTCCCCTGGAGGAGATGGCAGCCCCAGAGGGTGGACTCTATGGCACCATATCCAAGAGAAGAAGAAGAAGAGATTGGATTTATACCCCGCCCTTCACTCGGAGTCTCAGAGCGGCTTACAAACTCCTCTCCCTTCCCCTCCCCACAACAGACACCCAGTGAGGTGGGTGGGGCTGAGAGAACTCTGACACAAACTGCTCTTTTTCAAGGACAGCTGTGCCAGAGCTTGTGACTGACCCAAGGTCACATCAGCAGGTGCAAGTGGAGGAGTGGGGAATCAAACCCGGTTCTCCCAGATTAGAGTCTGCACACTTAACCACTACACTACACTACACTCCTAGCGGAGCTCTCGATCCATGCTCCGCCCTCTCCAGACCTCAGCCCAAAGCACCCAGGAATTTCTCTAGCTGGGGCTTGTTGGTTTGTTGGATGTATATCCCGCCCTCCCCGCCGGGGCAGGCTCAGGGTGGCTAACATGGTCATAGGTACTATAAACAATAAGACAATAAATTTAACATTTTAAAATCGGACAAACCCTTTGAAACACCACTCACATAAGATAGTTGGTTACATTAGTTGAAGGGACATACTGGGTTTGATGCATCTTGATTTGGGTAGGTGCCAAGCTGTTCAACGTAGTTTGGGTATGTTGAGGTTATTTGATTCTCGTCAGTGTCTCCTGTCAGTATTCCCATTTTATAGACGTGCCTAGAGAAGGAAGTGGTCTTTCCAACCTGAATGCTTTTTGTCTTCTCAGGTTTTCACGGCAGGGAAGGAAGGCCTCCAAACCTCTTACTTCCACAAGTTAGGTGCTGTGGGTTAGTGTTCCATTCCCCACCCCCCCAAAAAAGCTCGTAATCAACATCCCACAGAAAGAAACCCCATAAGAACAAAGTTCACAGTATAAGAATCATTACATACAGTTCAATAAACCAAAAGAAAGCTTTGAAGAGTATTTCTCATTATGCACAGGCCAAAGATCACTGAATATTAAGGTTATAAAATAGCTCTGAAGAAACACAGAAGTTCAATTCGTGCTCTGGAGAAACTCAGCTCAGTGGAAAGCTGGTCACTTGACCCATTTTTCAATTCATCTAATTGTGAGTCTTACTCCAGTATAAAGCCTCAGAAAGCCACATTGTTTGCACATTCCTCAAATGGTACATGTGCCTCTACCATGCATTCCTAAACAGAGTTACACCCTTCTAAACCCATTGACTTCAATGGACTGCTTATGATGGTACTGCTAATCCCCTAATCAGAGCTGTAACTAGCTAATTTTGTGCCTGAGGCAAGAATATAATGTTGCACCCTCCCAAACTTGTATTTAACTTATTATCTAAAAATACAAATTAGACTATTTCAGGTACATTTTTTACAACTGGCCTGGCATGGCCTGAACTTGCTACCACTTGAGGGCTTGCAGGCTCTGTCCTTAATAGGTCTTAGTCTTTTTGCCTCCTTGTTTTTCTGGACTTCAGCCAAGTTTCTCTTACACTCAAGAGTTTCCCTTATTTTTCTAAATGCACAGGCTTTCTTCTGGGCCAGAGCCCAGAAGAAGAAGGAGGAGGAGATTGGATTTATATCCCACCCTTCACTACCTGAAGGAGTCTCAGAGCGGTTTACAATCTCCTTTCCCTTCCCCTCCCCACAAAAGACACCCTATGAGGTAGGTGGGGCTGAGAGAGCACTTTCAAGGACTACTCTTGAGAGAACAGCTCTGAGAGAACTTGTGACTGACCCAAGGTCACACCAGCAGCTGCATGTGGCGGAGTGGGGAATCAGACCAGGTTCTCCCAGCTTAGAGTCCATGCTTCTAACCATGCTCCTAACAAGCTGGCTCTCTAGAAAGAGGGTGAGGAGTATTCAAATAAGGAGCAATTGGCCTGGCAGTGGACCAGCTTCCCCTGCTTGGTTGGTTTAATTTGAATTTTTAGAAATGGACCCTTTCCCTAAAGGTTTGGCAGCTTGGGAGAGTAGAGGCATATTTTATATTTTTTTCTTGCACCCCTCAGTGTTGTGTGCCCTTGCCACTACAGCCAGTTTGGCATAGTGGTTAAGTGCACGAACTCTAATCTGGGAGAACCGGGTTTGATTCCCCACTCCTCCACTTGCACCTGCTAGATGACCTTGGGTCAGTCACAAGCTCTGGCACAGCTGTTCTTGAAAAAGAGCAGTTTCTGTTAAGAGCTCTCTCAGCCCCACCTACCTCACAGGGTGTCTGTTGTGGGGAGGGGAAGGGAAAGGAGTTTGTAAGCCGCTCTGAGACACCTTTGGGTAGTGAAGGGCGGGGAATAAATCCAATCTCCTCCTCCTCCTCCTCCTCCCTTGCTACAGCTCTGCCCGTAATTCTGGTATTGATAACCTTTGTCTGCTGAAAAATCTGTCATATTATCACGTAATATTATTGTGAACATAAATTTAATGTTTTGAAACCCAGGATAAATAAAGAGGGCGGGGGATAACTTATGACATTTGGTTAAACATCAAAATTTAAAGGGCCCATTACAAATGTTCCTCAGAGAACAAAACTAAACAGGATTCTTGTTGCCAGAGAAGCCAGATCCCCTGCTTTGGCGGGAGACCTCTCACTTCCCCCTGTCAGCTTCGCAAGCTGTCACTCAGCTGGGCAGCAGGGGGAAACTGCGAGGGAAATGGGGAGGGGGAGATCAGTGTCACTGGTAACACTTTGATGTCACTTCCAACACAACTCAGAAGTGACAACATAGCATTGGGCAATGCTTTAACATTTGGCCAAAACTCTGTGGTTAAACAATAGAATTAGGGGTGAATGCCATAGCGTCAGTGGCGATATGATGTCATCACTTCTGGATTTCACCAGACTTGACATCAGAACAGTGCTGGAGATGTTGCGACAAGGCCTCCCCTCAAGTGAGTCTCCCACCAGTTGCCAGTCTTGGGCCAGCAACCCGACTTGTGGCACCTTAAAGATAACTCTGATAACTTCAAAGAACAGTCTATTTCCCATGATTAGGAAACACCAGAACAAGAAAACAATGACACTGTATTGATCCTGTGGAATGTGAACTTTTGCTGTATGAGACCCAAGGAAGCAAACAATTTCAACTTCTAAATGTTAATTTACAACTGTAATTTAATTATTGAGGGACCTCTTTGATCATTTGGTATAAATACTGGTCAAATCCAACAGATTTTCGCTGGCTCATGAAGGAACAAGAGAAACCTTTGCCCTCTGACAAGCCTTTTGGAGTCAGCCCGAAAGGGCCTTTCGTCTCTGCATGCTTTGGGTGGGACAGAACTTTGCTTGCATGTTTACTTTCTATGTCCTTTGAATGTTTTCTTTTAATAAAGATAAGTTTTATTGGAAGAAGAGACCCTTGCTTGAGTGTCTCTGCCAGCGTGTAGGGTTTTCCAACTTGCACCTTTCGCCTTTGGTAAGGAGGCAACACTCAGGGGATACGAACCAGAGGGGGAGTGTGGAGACACATTATTTTCTCACAACACTTTGACTTGCAGACTCTGCTCTGCCCACCCCTCCTTGGCATTGCCAACTCTGGGAGGGGGTTACTTCTTCCTTCCACTCGGGTAACTCACTGCCACCACCTGCCCTTTTGGGGGGGTTTCCTGCTAGGAGGGACAGGGCTCCAAGCCCCCTTTTCCAACCTGAGGCCCCACCTCTATGTCCTCCATTAGCCAGAGCCTGGTTATCAGAGACCAATTACAACTTTGGAACCCCTCTGGAGAAATAGCCACGTGCACTCATACTGCTTTCTGCCCAACCTGGGGGCCTCTCTTGCATTACCGTGTCCAAGATGGTGGGCGAATCTAGGTGGTACAAAGACTGAGAACCAACCTCCAAAGTCAAAAAAGATTTATTGAAAAGAAAATATTTACAAGCATCTTTAAGCACAGCACTAGATCAGCAAATGGATTTCAAAAGAAAATTGGTCATAAATGCAATCCTCTTTCCATTTCCTAGACATGATGTTAAAATACAGCAGGCACTAATGATATTAAAAAGTCACAAGGTTCCTATATACATCCCATTACCTGGGAGACTGCATGGTCAGGAAAAGATGGCCACTATGAATGACCAGAGGACAATGTCATGTGGATGCTCCCCCCAAACAAAACTTGCTGTAAACAAATGAGGGCAGAGGAAAACATCCTTGTTGAAACAGCCTTTGTGCATCAAACCTACACAGCTGATAGTAGGGCCCTAGTGCAGATACGGGCAGGAGTCTGATTCCTGGCAGTGTATCTCATTCCTCACAATAGTCCACTGGAGGAAGAGAGTAGAGGCTTGCCTGCAGTGTTAAGATGTAGAGATTCCTGGCTGTATAAACGCTGTAGTTCTGTACCATTTCCACATAACACAGGCAGGACTTGTAGGATGCTTCACTAAAGCATCACAAATTCTAGTAATCAAAAGTAATCCACTTCTGAGCATGTTTCAGTTGCAGCTACCATGCTTAGCTGCCTCGTGTGATGACAGGGTATTATGCAGGCATAAAAGCTCGGGGGGCATTTTGTTCTGAACCAGAAGAAAGTATTAATCTGAAGTCTAGAGGGATCAGTTTGCGATAATAATGAACCTGGTGAGCAGCGTAAATTCACCTTCCAAGCCCTTTATGTTTGAATTTTGCAGTACCGCTGCTTGTAAGGTCCCCCCCCACCTTTAAGGACAGTGTTGCTTGTTAAAATGTGACCTGTGCCTTCTGTATATATTTGCTTCTAGTTTCGAAATACATCTGTCGATGTCAGTCGTTCGTTCCTTCTTATTTCTTCTCATCCAAGCCTGGGATTTTCTTGCATTGGAGTTTTTTGTCGTTCACATGCACTTCATCAAGCATACTGCCGCTTGCTGCTACCCCAGCAATTTTTGTGAATGGCCATGAGAACTGCGAGTGGATTTTAATGTGGATTTGGAAAGGCTCCATTGCTGGTAGGACTTGCGGCTAATCTTGACAAATGATCACAGGATGAAAGTTTGCCAAGCCAGAGATAAGGCGGTGGGACCACTTCAAGCAGGCACATTTTTCCCACGAAGAAAGGGGAGGTTGTTCTCTTTCCTTAGGAGTTGTGGCCTCTCTGTCCTGAGACTCCTGGACTAGCTCATATTCTGTTGGGGGGGGGGTGTTTGCAAATGACACCAAGTGAATGTTCTTAGGAGGAGTGGGCACTGGTTACATCCAGCTGCTCAGCTTTTGTGGATAACTGTACATTTATATTCCTAGAGAGCAGGACCAGGCATCTGTTCAGATCACGGGCCCCCTACCACCCTGTGTTTTAACCCTCTCATTGACTGGAGTTTTAAAATGCTTTCCTCCCCTCCCTCCCTCCCTCCCTCCCTTCCCCCCTTCCCCTTTCAAACTGGAGGAGCATGTTAGCTTGGAAGATCTTTCTGTTTGTGCCACCCACAAGCTCACGCATACCATTGTGGGGGAAAGCAGTTAATAGAGAAGATAAACATGCACTCTGTGTGTCATCCAACACTCAGTTGTACAAATACTAAGATCGTAAGCTCGGTTAGCATTCACTTGCACCACATTTCATGTCTGACCTGCTAAATGCCCCAGATGTCCAATGAGGCGCTTATATAAGCAAACCGATCTTTCATGGAGTGGAGCTATCAGAGGGCCATTTGGGAGCCTAGTTTGATAACCATCACAGGAAATCTTCCCAGATTTGGAAAGCTAAATCCCTGGCTCCAAGCATAATGCTATAAAAATCAGATCCCGTCAGTTCCAGTGGAGGAAAATGTCTTAATTGTCTCAGGAGGCATACTCCAGAAACAAGAGTCCCTGATGTCCATCATAAACCAGTCACTGACCCAGAAGGCCTTTCTTCAGTCACAAGCGGTTACCCGTCCATTACTTTAAAACCATCGTTTGGAAAGAATGATGTGGCCAGTTATTGTCTGTCTCTAATTTGCCATTTCTGGGCAAAGTGATTGACAGAGCAGTTGGAGAACAGCTCCAGGTCTTCCTGGATGATTTATCTGCTCTAGCCCTTTTCCATCCCTCTTCAGGCCAGGCTATGGGACAGAGCTGGTGCTGCTTTGTTTAGTTGTTGATCTATCCTCAAATAAAGAAAAGAGCTGTGCCTGTTTGTTGCTCTCACTTGATTTATAAGCAGACTTTGATATGGTGGACCATAACATCCTCTTGAGAAGTTCGGTGTAATCAGTGCTTTGGATTGGTTTAAAATGTTCCATATGGACCAGACTCAGAATATTGTTGTTGGAGACCAGTTGTCATCAGTGTGGGGTTTCATAAGGGTCAGTCTTGTCACCTATGCTATTTGATCTTTATGTAAAGCCCTCAGGAGAAAACATTTGTGGTTTTGCAAAAGGCTGTCATCAGTATGCTGACAACACTCAGCTCTGTGTTTCTCTATCCAAATTGCCTAGCGATCTTGAGCCAGTTCATGGCTACTATGGTTGAATGGCTGAACATGAACAAGTTGAAACCGGATCCTGACAAAACAGAGGTGTTGAGGTCTTGAAGGACCTCCCTACTTTTGATGGATTCAGCATTGTTGCTCAAGAAGCACATTCAAGCAGCTGCAAAAAAATGCTTTCTTCCACCTTCATTAAGCCTGGAACATGGGTTCTTACCCTGACTCAGCTAAAGTGGTCCCATGTATCCATGCCACAAGGCTAGACTACTGTAATACTCTCTACAGGTGTTACCCAAAGAGGCAGTCTCCTATTTAATTGGGGGGATTAGTTTACAAAGCAAGAGGGGGTAACTGGGATTTTTCCCTTAAGAGAACTCTCAAATAAACCAGGTAGATGTTCAGCTGGAAAGATTTTTTATTAAAAGAGAAATAAAAAGGCAACACACACAAACACACTTAAAACATGCAAACTAGCTAAGAGGAAATCAGGGAGGATAGGGGAGAAAAAGCACTTTCTGGGAAGGCTATAGTTACCAGTCTTGAAGACAGAGGTCCACAGAAGGTAGGGAAAAAGTGGGAGGGAGAAAGAAAGGGGGATTGGCTTGCGGGGGGGAGAGAGAGAGAGAGAGAGAGGAGGGATTGACTTGGTGGAGGATTGGAAAGAAAAAGAAGGAGAGATTGGCTTGGGGAGAGAAAGAAAGGGGAAGGAGGGAGAGGGAAGGAAGCAAAAGTGGAGGGAATGCCCCCTCCCCACAAGTTTCTTGCGGGTCCCCAGTTTTTATACCTATTCCACAATCACTCTGTTGGTTACTGATCAGTCACTGGGTTCAGTTCAGAGTACTGATTATGGCCCTGGACCCACATATCTGCAGAATCACCTCTGCTTCTGTGCTCTGCAGTTACTTCCCAATAAATGGGTAAAAACAACAGCTGTCCATACCTGAGTGTTGTGTGCTCAGGGAAGCCCGTGCACGTGGCCGGGTTAACACGCGGTTGGGCGAAGGACCAAAGCTTCGCTACCAGAGACAATAGCCTGAATGGATCCTAGCGCGCACCTGTAGGAATGCTAGGATCCTAGGAGGGACCTATGGGTCTAAGGGTGCACTGTAAATATCCAATCACGGGTGTGGGTGTGTGTTTGGGTGTGGTGTGAGTTGTGAATATAAGCTTGTAGTGTCCGCTGACCGCCACCGGAGGCCAGCGCACACGCCTGAGCTTCAGTCTGGGACAACAATGGGGACTAGGATCCTAGTCCCTCCACTGGGGGAACCAATGGGAACCGTGGCGGGAAATTCAAACCCGCCAATGGGACCCAGGGGTGGTCCCCTGGCTGTGTATATAGTTGGCCTGCTGGCCGTTGGTAGCATCTCTCGTTGTGTACCTAATAAAGCGTGCAATGCACTACGTCGTCTGTCGTTTCTCCATGCGGCAACCCACTACACAATAAAGCTCAAATTCTTAATCTTATAAAAAAGTATGATCTGAAATCACTCTGCCATGCATCAGCCTCAGTACTTTATACTGAGCTTCCTCTTTTGCAGGCCATGCTTTGTGGAATGGTCTGCCTGAGGAGGTCAGGAAGGCTCCCACACGTGTTATCATTCCACAGATTGTGTAGAACAGAAATGTAAAGGAGGGTGTTTTTATGAAGGAAACAGGGCTGTAGTATAACAGAATAGTTCCAGAGGGTGTTTTTATGAAGGGATAGGAATCTGGTCTGTTATTGGGCTCTTCCTGCTTTTTCTTCTACTTTTGTACTTCCATTGTCTACATTGCCTACATTTACCTGCATTGTCTTCTAATGTTGTAATCCTAATCCTACTGCACTGTTCGTTGGATATTTTATGCTGCTGGATTGCATTGTTTTTATGTTTTATAATCTACCTTGTATCTCAGCCACAAAGGCGGGCTGTAAATGAAGTAAGAAAATAAAATAAACCAAGGCACATATCAACACCATTGAATTAACTAGGATTTCTACGTAATTACATACTTTAATCCTGTTGAGTTCATTGCCGTGTAAGCATACCTAATGTGTTCTTGTTTATGCTCATTAAATTCTGTGGTCTGTGCAGAGTAATATATGAATTTGCCTTTGTTAAAGCATGTGATGGTGATTTGACAAACGGTTAATAGACCACTCCTGTTTCTATCCCACCCTTCTTCAAGGAGCTTTTTTCTTTTCCTTTGAAAATATACCAGAATGGAACTTCGTTTTCTAAGTCCAGATCAGTTCACGCCTTCCCTTTATCTCCAGGGGCTCCAGTCAGCATAGTTGCTAGCTGATCATGTTTTTAAAAAAAGGACTGTCGTTGGTTGGGTTCAGCATGTAGCCAGATCCTCACTGAACATGCAGTGAGAAGAGGTCAAACAGAGTAACCTCAGCCACCTGCCCACCAATCCTTCAGAGCTCTGTCCCATTCCTTTTCATATGATACACTGCTAAATGTTTGAGGTCTCTTCTGAAGTGTGTGGTGTACATCTCCTGTTTGGGTGGCATCGGGAGAAGACCAGAGCTGAGAAGACCAGGGTAACCCTACCCATAGCTACTTGCTGGTCTAGGCTTTATTTATTTAGGAGATTTGTACCCAGGGCCGTAGCTGCAGTGGGGCATTCTGGGGCCCCACCCCTTAATTAAAAGCCCCACCCCACAAGTAGCCTTGCAGGAAACCTTATATGCCCTCAGGCTTCCTTGTCCCTCCAACTGTGGGATTTGAGGGGGCATTGTGGGACCAGGGAAAAGACAGCTCAGAGGGCATTTAAATGCCTTTTGAGTTCCTTTCCACGGAGCAAGAAAGCTTCATAGGGCACTCAAGAGTGGTACCTTCAATACATCTCCAGCTATCCCCCTTTCTGCTAGCCCAGTCCTGCTGTATGCCACCTAGGTCATGGTGAGTCTTTCAAAAAAATTCCCATGAGCCAGCAAATTTGCATGTTTCCCAAAGGCTCATGGGGATGGTTTCGAAAGACTCACCATGACCTACAGCAGGACTGGGCCAGCAGAAAGGGGGATGGTTGGAGAAGTGCTGAAGGTGCCACTCTTGAGTGCCCTTCTAAGCTTTCTTGCCCTCTGGAAGGGAACTCAAAAGGCATTTAAATGCCTTCTGAAGGCAATTAATTGTCCTGTGAGCTGTTTCTCCCCCCCCCCCCAAGAACTGATGTCCTTGCTGCCCTGTCCCTTGAAAGGAAGGGCTAGAATCAGTCTTGGAGCCTTCCCCTTTAAAAGCAGGTGTTCAGATTAATTTAATGAACTTTAACTGCCCCCCTAAAAATTTAAATGCCTCCCCGAACAAAAAAATCCTGGCTACGGGCCTATTTGTACCCCACATTTTCTTATCAAAGTAGCTCTCAGGATGGCTCCCAGACAAAGTTTGTTTTTTTTTTTAAAAAAATAAGCATTAAAAACCTTTTAAAAGCTAAAACTAATAGCTGCAGAAAAACAGACAGCAGCAGCACAAATCAGTTACAAAAACTGATAAAAGCAATGTAATATTAAAAAGGAATTGGCAGCATTAATCTGAAAGATCAACAGAAATATCATTCCGTTAGGAGACCCTGTTCAGCAAAAGCCCCACATGTCTTCCATGATAAACTAGATCTCCAGAAAGGAGGGACAAGATGAGTTTCTTGAGGAAGGGAATCCCCAAATTTGGGAGCAACTCACTAAAAAAAAGCCCTGTCAGAGTAATCTTGGGGAAGGGCCGTGGCTCGATGGTAGAGCATCTGCTTGGGATACAGAAGGTCCCAGGTTCATTCCCCAGCTATCTGTAGCTAAAAGGAGCAGATGGTAGGTGATGTGAAAGACCCTGAGACCCTGCAGATCTGTTGCTAGTCTGAGTAGATGATATTGACCTTGATAATATGATTCAGTATAAGACAGCTTTCTGTGTATATTCATGTATGGATGAGACTGAGTAGGGTGTTGGGAAAATGAACGGAATCCATATGTACTCAATGCTGCAAAGCAACCACTCAGCCTTCCAGCAGAGAAGAAGGTCGAAGCTAACTGGCTGGAAAGTCTGAGTCAAGATTTGCCTAGAATAGAAGCAGCTCCAAAAATGAAGAAAACTGAGCTGAAAGGAGGTCTCAGAAGAGCAGGGGATTGCCGGAATGTTCTCAGAAAGTGTTGTGTGATGCCTCAAAATTTAGTCGCAAGCCAGCTTGGAAACCGTTTGGTGAAATACAAGGTGAGCAAATGTCTTGGCTGGACTGGAATTGCTGGGGGTGCCTGAGGTTAGCAGAAAAAGGCTAAAAGTCACTTCACTAGCAAACAAGAGGAGCCATCGGAAAAAACGTGCTGGTTACTCAAATGGAACCTTTCCCCTGCTCTGCCACTGAGGCAAGACAAACACAATAATTGCTGGGATCCTGACTCCCAGCACACATCAGAAAGGAAATATTTTACCCAGGTGGGGAATGGGAGGTCAGAGCTTGCTAGTTTGTTGACCCATGAAAAGAGGCAATTATTCAGATGATTACTCTGTACAGGTGCTAATTAAAAAGCAGGCCGGGGAGAGGAGGTCACTGTTGGGTGTCAGACACTTGTGAAATTAGCCTCTAGGTGGCTTGTTCCCTGCTGCCTTTTCAGAGAAAGCAACAGCTTCCTGTCAAAATCCTGCCAGAGCCCCCTTGATCGAGGCCAGTTGTCTTCTATTTTTGTGCCATAATTCATCACAGTTAGTCACACCTAAACCTATTGAATTCAAGAGACAGAAAAATCAAGTGTTGAGTTTCAGGAAAACCCATTTTAGGTCCTCCTACTCTACCCTCGGGTTCCAGACTAGTCACCAACATCTAGTGGATATCCACACACTGGATTTTAGTGGTCCATGTTTTTCATATGTGTCTCATCCAGAGGTTGGATGGCTGAAATACGTCCCAAAAGGGCTAAAATTAATATGCCTCTTTCTCATAATGGATCAGGACTTTAAATAAAAAACACTATCAGGAATCAGACAGGGAGAGAAACTTTATTTTAGATGCTGCTCTACTGAACTGGTAGTTGTCTTATTTTAAAGGAATATTGTTTATGTAATATTTTACTTATTTTTATTTTATTTTTTAAGATTTATACCTCGCCCTCCCTGCAGAGCGGGCTCAGGGCGGCTTACAAGGGGCAAAGCCCATATAAACAGATAAAAGCAATAAAACAATCATGACAGTTAATATGTTTTAAACCCACCTTTCCTCCAAGGAACTTAGGGTGGTAATAACTAGTTCTCCTTCCCATCCCTAATTTTATCCTGCCTATGCAGGGTTTACAACAAGATAGTTCCATACAGTTATAAAACCAATTAAAACCATAAACATACTATGGCCCTGGTCACACGGGCCTGATAACGCGGGGGGGGAGGCGTGGCAAATTGCCCCGGCGCAGTTTGATCCGCGATTATATGATCAGATGCGCCGGCAGCACACCACGGGTCCTTCCCTTGGCGCCGGCGCGTAAACGAGGGACCGGAGGGGAAAGCGCAATCACACCGCGGGCATCCGGAGGCAGCCCATGGCAAACCGTTTGCCAGTACTTTGGAGGTACTACTTTTTTATCACGCGTTTTTGGCGGTAAGCCACGGGTTGGCCATGGGTGCGCTCCACTTCCCAGATGTTGGGGTGTGATCACGCACGGATAATCCGCCCACCACCCGTGGCTCTCCCGTGGCAAATTCCCCATGCGGACGGGGCCTATATTAAACAAACAACATACATTTTAAACATTCCAATAGCATTCAGATTTTTTGGAGGGGGGAGGGTACCGGGCAGATGTAGGAAACCATCGCTGGCCTCAACCAAAAGCCTGGTGGAACATCTCTGCCTTACATGCCCTGCGGAACTTTAATAGATCAGAATGCTTTTTTCATGTTTTTAACATGTCAGTTGTACAAAAGTCGTTGCTGCAGGATGTTGCATTCTAGCCAGTATGCAAAAATACAGCATGCCTACAGTTTCGGACCTGGGCTACAGCGGTTTGCATCATGCAGGTAGCAGGTTGGTGGATGTATGGTTCTCCCTTTGTACCAGGGGACTGCATATCGTTTGCAACTCTCTGGTTACCAAGGACAGCTGACCATAAGGTAGACTAAAGACTCTGCCTGAGATAGCACATTTGAGGAACAAATATGGGCAGTAAACATTGTCCACATTATGCAGTTCTTGGACACTAACCTCAGTGGCTCTGACCTGCAACAGAACCCAGAATTTTCCAAGTGGGAACACTCAAGGAGGATATTCCTTAAAACCTACATTTTAGAAATGCTGAACCTCCCCGTGATAGCAGTCAATGAGAAAATGTGTGCCTCCAAAAACCTTGCAAGTGAAAACCTGTAAGACCCAAGTTAGCAATGCAAAAGCCACTTCAAATAAACTGAAAGAGAGCCTTTGAAACAGTTCCCTGTGTGCAAAGGGTAAAGATCGATGCAGCTCGGAAGAACCATAGCAGTTCAGTTCATAGTTGTGGTGAAACGGAGCCGCTCAGTTTGACAGGTAGCCAGTCACTTGATCTGTTTCAGCACGTTTTCATTGTGAGCCTTAATCCAGTGCAAAGCCTCAGAAATCTGTATAACATTTTGGAGTCTTTAAATGGCAATGGAAAGTCTGCAGTGTTTTCTGTCATTCCCTCCAAGGACTACTGTCCACCACCACCCCAATACTTCTGTGGCAAACGAACCTCAGTTCAAAGATTTTACTTTCACTCTAACTTAACGGGTTTTTCTTGGGCCTTTAGTTCATTTCCTCACCACATGTTACTAAAAAAATCCTGCAACGAATACCACGTGCACACAGGGATTTGCTCGAATCCCAGGCAATGTGTGGGCTTTCTGCAGTGGGCCAGATAGGGCATTTCCCCGGGGACCATTTTGACATGGGGCAGGGAGAGTGAAGCCCCTTCCTCATGTGTGTCATGGTCCCTACCCAAATCGAGCATTGCATATCTCAGGAACTGAGAAGAACCAGCCATTCACAGCTGACTGTTACATGGGGTGGGAACCCCAGACCTAACCTGTGTATTCTGTAATGTGTGAAGAAGGAGATAGTCACATTTCACAACTGGACACAGGGCTTTGTTGCCGAGTGCAAATATGTTGGGAGGTTGTGACTGTGGACTCCCAGTACATGCAAATTATGAACTCAGTCAAAACATATAAAGTTGTAAGATGTGATGGGATTCATGGTGATTCCCACCTGGTATTTTTTAAATGAGAAGTGATTACTGGTGACTATTCTCCTGTGGAATTTCTATGGCTCGTATTTCCATCTTGCTTGCTTCCCAGCCGTTTACCCAAAATGCACCACCTCTAACCCATCCGTGTACCTAGTGTGGCAACAGAGGAGTACAGCTTAATCTTTTGCCCCCCTACTTTCAAAAATACTCACCTTTCCAGTGATATGGAGTGACCTCTGCTGGACAAAGGAGGTGGTGTTGTCCAGCCATGATTTGTCCTTGGATAGTTTGTTAAATCACCAAATGAGAAGGGAGCACTCACTGGAGAAGACCCTGATGCTGGGAAAGATTGAAGGTCAAAGAAGACGGGGACGACAAAGGATGAGATGGTTAGACAGTGTCATCGATGCAACGAACATGAAGTTGAGCAAACTTCAGAGGATGGCGGAAGACCGGAAGGCCTGGCGGGAGCTGGTCCATGGGGTCGCAAAGAGTCGGACTCGACTGTGCGACTGAACAACAACAAAGTTTGTTAAATAAAAGACCCATGGACCATCCCCAGACTGGCTACCCATAGAATATTTCATGATGGCAGTAATCAGGTGCAACAAAGTACAGGAGGTTCTCTCTAGATTTTAGTGGAGTGAACCTTACCTAACTATCCTCCACACAACGTTAATCAACTTCATACATTGACCGTTGAGAATAGACTATTAGATCATTGACAAAAAGTCACAGTTGTTAGCTCAAGACATCTGTGTTATTTATGGGTTCTTAAAAAAAACAAAAACGATTACCAACCTGACCCGACTAGGTACGGCAATATGTTTGTTCATTTATTTTAAAGCCTATTGGGAACTGAAGGCCCTGTGTAGTTTGAACAACACATTAAAAACTTTTAAATAACCAGTTAAATGATACAGATAAACCATTTTTAAAAAATGTTTGCTGGTGGTTGGATGAGCAGTGCAAGAAAAGGAGGAGATTATTTTACCACATCCATCCGTGCAGGATTTATCACCGTATAGAAAGCAAAGAGACATTTTATGCAAAATGCTACAATTCAGAGTGAATTCTGTTGACCACAATAATTTTTTTGCAGTTATCCCATGGCGAGATGGATGGCTCTAGGGTCAAACACATATTTAACTCCTGGCCACCAGAAAATGACAAATCCAGTTTAAATGATAGCTTTCATCTAGCCTGTATTTAGAGAACTGAAAGCATGTTGGATCATTTTACAAATTCCAGTCCATCCCCAAGGATTATTCTGTCGAGACACTCATATATCAAGGGACTCCACTCCAGTGGGGAGATTTGCCCTTGACCTATAAAAATCCCTCTCAGCATCCTTGCCAAGTTCCACAAGAATATCACCACCCAGTGATTGGAGATATTGCTGTACTGTACAAAAGAAGTGGTTGTGTGAATAGAAAAGAGCTGAAGAGAATCTGTACTCAAGAAGAACCAGGGCTCTAGTCGGGGGGGAGCTCTCAGGTATGGAGCTCCGGAAGAGAACCTCTAGGGGGCGGGGCGGTCACGTGGTGAAGCCCCGCCCCCTTCTTTACCCCGCCCTCTGCTTCGATCCTCATTCCGTTTGGGAATGAGGATGAAGCAGGAGGGTAAGTAGCCGGGCCTTCTGACACACTTCCGGTGATGTCAGGGGGTGTGGCCTTCTGTCACTTCCGGTGATGTCAGGGGGCGTGGCATATGCAAATAAGTTATGCTAATGAGCTCCGGCAGCTCTTTTTCTACAACAAGACCCCTGAGAAGAACTATTTGGTGCTTAGTACTTTCCAGATTCTGACTGGCACAGGTAAATAGTCGGTGAGAGTCTGGGGAGTTTAACGATCCTTGTGTTTTCTGAAGTGTCTCACCTGCACTTGATTTTTCTCACCACACCACCTCACCTCCTGCTAGGCCACAGTGAATAATCTGCAGTGAGAGGTGTTTGGGTAGGTAAATTCACCTTACATTTACATGGCCCCAATTGACCCTGAATTCACCTCTTGTGGCCATCCACAGAATATTTCATGACAATGATGACAATGGTTTCATGACATGATAGCTGGGGTGGACTGGCCATTTAACTTGCAGGGACATTGGTTGGTGGGCTCCTGCCCTAGGTTATAGAATGATAGAGTGGATAGTGTGTTGAATTTGGGTCTCAGTTCAAATGCTGGGTAACCTTGATTGCCTTTCTAATCTCAGAGCGATGGATTTGCATCTATGAAGTAGGACTTACAACAACCTCCTTTACATGGTTGTGGTAAGAATGAGTAAGAGAATGATGTTCCTAACCCTCCAAACCCATTCTGGGTTCCAGATGCTAACTGGGGTGAAGGCAAGAAACAAAACTGGCACCAGACTTATAGCTAGAAACAGTTTTTAGCATTTCCGTAGAGTGTGTCTACATAATAAATTTACAGTGTAATCCCAAGAACCCTTTCCTGCTGGGAGTAAGCCCTGTTGAAGAGACCTGAGTAGGATTCTGAGCCGACCTGTTTAAGATTGTTCTCTTAGTCTGGTTTATTCTTTATTTATTTAGGACGTTTGTATGCTGCCTCTCTAGACCTGCTCAAGGCAGCTTACAGCAGTAAAACAAAACCACTCAACACAATAAAACAGTTCAGGAAAACAAATCACATAATAAAACCAGTCAATCTAATGTCATGTATTTAGTATTGATTACCTCTCTGTCATGGACCAGAGTACAGATTCCTCCTCGTCAAGAGTCTGAAGACCACCCTGACCTGGATAGCCCAGGCAAGCCCGATCTCGCCAGATCTCGGAAGCTAAGCAGGGCCGACCCTGGCCAGTATTTGGGTGGGAGACCTCCAAGGAATACCAGGGCCGGGAGGCAGAGGTAGGCTATCGAGCCACTTCTCTGAACATTCTCCATGCCCCAGTAGGAGTTGCCAGAGGTCACCATGACTTCCAGGCACAGGCACACACACATGCGTGCACACACAAAATGCCAAAAAGAGAGAGAGAGAGAGACTGAAGACCCAGACAAGAAGGAAGCTGAGTAGGTGATGCCACCAGAGAAGGAGGCAGTTGAGACACCTCCAGGAACTCTGGGAGGCTAAGTCAGCCGTCTCAGTTACACCTTCTGCCTCAGAATTGGGCTTCGAAGCATCTACCCCAGAGCCCACTGCAGCACCCGCGGTCCTTCTGCAACTGACCACTCAAGCGTCACAAAGTAGAGATCCTACTCTAACCACTATACAATGCTGGCTCTCAATTATGGCGGCGAGCATGGTGAGTGGAGGCCTGCCGCAAGATCCAGGGCCACTCCCAGCACTTTATGGTAACTAAAGAGGGCTTCCAAAAATGACATCTTCTGAGGGCCATGTCACTATGAACTTTCTTTGGTGGCCCAAACAGCCAGTTTGGTGTAGTGGTTAAGAGCAGCAGACTCTAATCTAGAGAACTGGGTTTGATTCCCCACTCCTCCCCATGCAGCCAGCTGGGTGACCTTGGGCCAGCCACAGATCTCTCAGGATTCTCTCACCCCACCTACCTCACAGGGTGTCTGTTGTGGGGAGAGGAAGGGAAGGAGATTGTAAACCGCTGGGTGCCCTTCACAGTTCTCTCAGAACTCTCTCAGCCCCACCTACCTCACAAGGTGTCTGTTGTGGGGAGGGGAAGGGAAAGTGATTGTAAGCCACTCTGAGACTCCAAGTGAAGGGTGGGATATAAATCTTCTTCTTCATCATCTTCATCTTCTTCCATGGCAGAGGAAGTAATGAAGGATAAGTCCACTAACAGTTCAATGTTTATACCTCTGAATACCAGTTGCAGGGGGCCACAGCAGGGGGAGGCTTTGGGCCTTCATGCCTCCAGTTTGTGAGCTTTCTGTTATGCCAATAAATGCCTATGTATATGTATATATGTGAGCTTTCCAGGGATTCTAGCTGGCCATGAAGAACATAAGAACCCTGCTGTATCAGACCAATGGTCCATCTAGTCCATCATCCTGTCTCACACAGTGGCCAACCAGTTCCTCTGGATGGCCAACAACAGGGCATAGAGGCTGAGGCCTTCCCCTGATGTTGCCTCCTGGCTCTGGGACTCAGAGACTTAGAGCCTCTGAATGTGGAGGTTTTCCTCAGTCACCACAGCTAGTAGCCATTGACAGACTTATCCTCCATGAATCTATCTAATCCCCTTTTACAGCTGTTTACTCCTGTGCCCATCACTACAACCTCTGGCAGCAAATGCCACGTTTTAATCACTCTCTGTAGGAAAAGGGATGCTGGACTAGATGAATTATGAGTCTGGTCCTGTAGAGCTCTTCTTATGTTCTGGATGAGGACAAATGGCACAGAGGAAAGACAAAGAGAGACTGCTGTAGAATCTGACTGCTTCTTCCGGGGGAGGGTGGGATAATGCTGCCCATACTTCTGCGCTTGGAGTACAGGAAGAACGTGTATGGACAGGACTGAGAAGGGCCATGAGATATAAAGAATTCATGGGAACCTATATCATGTAATATCAGCCCTTTCTACATATGTAGTGGGCTTAAACACACTTGCCTTTGTGTTGGGAGATGGTTTTGATATGGGGGCAATTCTCACAGGTTTTTGTTTGTTTTGTTTTGCAGAGTGAAGTCAGCTCAAATGATCATACTGTCCAAAATATATCAGTGGCTTTTTGCAAATTGACAATGTGCATATCCATTTCATATCCATTGAGTCACATTGAGCCACCCTTGTGCCATTTTGTGCCATATAACCATAGCAATAGGTAGCAAGGTACTTTGAGTTTACCACTGTTGATGCTATAGTTCTGTAAGCATTGCAGCAAAACCCAGATTAAGTGCCACATGAGATTCCTATGGTGTCCAGCCAGTTTGGTGTAGTGGTTAAGTTTGTGGGCTCTAATCTGGGAGAACTGGGTTTGATTCCCCACTCCTCCACTTGCAGCTGCTGGATGACCTTGGACAAGCCATAGTTTCTGTCAGAGCTGTCCTTGAAAGGGCAGTTCTGGAAAGAGCTCTCTCAGCCCCACCTACCTCACAGGTGTTTGCTGTGGGGAGGGGAATGGAAAGGAGTTTGTAAACTGCTTTGAGACTCCGAGTGAAGGGCGGGGTATAAATCCAATCTCTTCTTCTTCTTCATGTCCTGGTAAAGTGTGATCTGGGCACATGTCAGAAGAAATCTGTGGCATTGTTATTTCAGTGGCATTTTACATTTGCAAAACGGTTTCTGTTGCTCAGCTGTACCACATCCTTGCAAGGCAGGTCAGTGTGATACCTGATTGCAGACAGGGAACTGAGGCTGAGGCTCAGCTAAGGCTACACATGGCAACAACTGGATCTGAAATCAGGTCTTTCCGGGCCAAGATCAACATGTGGTCCGGTGGCCAAAATTGGCTTTCACATAGTTATGAAGATGAGGGTCAGAAGACCACTTCTCCCGTGCCTTGCCAATTGAAACCAGCCCCAAGGCAGTCCTGACCTGGATAGCCCAGGCAAGCCTGATCTCATCAGATCTCGGAAGCTAAGCAGGGCCAACCCTGACAAGTACTTGGAAGGGTGACCTCAAAGGAGTACCAGAGGCAGGTAATATCAAGCCATCTCTGAAATGTCCAAGCCCCACTAGGGGTCACCAGAAGTCACCCTGATTTCCAGGCTCACTCACACACACAATACTTACCAAAAAGAAAAAGAAAACAGTCCCAAGGGCTCTTCCACCCAGTATCTATCAAGCACAATTGCCAGGTACTGAAGCAGTGAAAAGCCTCACTACTGAGTGATGACCTCTCCAGCTTTTACTCTACTGGGTTTTTTAAAAAAAAAATTACACCCTGCCTTTCTTCCCAGGTAGGATCTAAAGGAGCTTACGTCCTTCTCCTCCATTTTATGCTTACAACAACCTATGAGACAGGTAAGGCTAGGATAGAGTCACCCGGATGTTTCCATGGGGCACAGGGGCAGTCAAACCTGGGCCCTCCAGATCCTAAGCCAACCACAGCACCACACGGGTCTACATTTTGGTGGTAGGGGGCCGGCTTTCCAGTCTCCTAGGGATGTCGTGGTTTAAGCTGCTGGGCTTGACCATCGGGGGCATCCACCAGCTTCAGCAAGCCGACTTTGCGGACGTTTGCAGCGAGTTTCCCCGGGTTTTTGATGGGTCCCTAGGCAGGTTCACGGGGGGCCCCATCTCCCTGGACCTGGACCCGGCAGTCCGGCCCATACGGATTAAGGCCAGGCTACCACCCTTAACGGTGAGGCCGAAAATCGAGGCAGAACTCGACAAGCTGGTGGCGCAAGGGGTGTTGGAGCCAGTGGCATCGGCACGCTGGGAAACCCCCATTGTCACACCGATGAAGCCAAACGGGGACGTCCGGATCTGTGCGGACTATAAGTGCACAATTAACAAAGCACTGCAGGACCACGCGTACCCCGTACCGGTGGTCAGCCACGTGCTGGCGGCACTCGCGGGGGCTCGCATTTTCGGAAAACTAGACTTGGCACAGGCCTATCAACAGCTGCCGGTGGACGCCGCCACGGCGGAAGCCCAGACAATCGCCACGCACAGAGGGGCTTTCAAGGTCCACCGGCTCCAGTTCGGCGTCTCGGTGGCCCCGGGGATTTTTCAATCTTTCATGGACTCTCTCCTCAAAGGTATCCCCGGGGTACAGCCCTTTCTAGATGACGTCTTAATCGCCACCCCCGACGCCGCGTCGTTTGCCACCCGACTCCGTACCGTTCTTCAACGCTTCGACCAGGCGGGGCTGAAGGTGAAGCGCGAAAAATGCTTGCTCAGCGTGCCCAAAGTGGAGTTTCTAGGGTTCGCGGTCGACGCACAGGGCATCCACCCCACGGCAGAGAAGACCAGGGCGATCTCGAACGCCCCAGCCCCCACATCAAAGACCGAGCTACAGGCCTTCTTAGGCCTCCTGAACTTTTACCACTCCTTTCT
>NW_015160214.1:891601-893522 GCF_001447785.1 Gekko japonicus
CCTGTAGCCTATTACTCCCGGACCTTGTCTGCGGCTGAGCGCAACTACGCGCAGATTGACAAGGAGGCTCTTGCTATAGTGGCCGGGGTGAAAAAAATTTCACCACTACCTCTACGGCCGGCCCTTCACGGTCCTCACGGACCACAAGCCTCTCCTGGGGTTGCTCGCCCCGGACCGCCAGACCCCCCAGATGACGTCGCCCCGAGTGATCCGGTGGTCCGTCTTCCTGGCGGGCTACAACTACATGCTCCTGCACCGGCCCGGGAAGGCGATGGGACACGCTGACGCCTTGAGCCGCCTGCCTCTGCCAGAAACGGAGCCTGACCCGGCCCCAGCCCATCAAATCGCGCTGCTGGAGTCCCTGCCCGACCAGCCGGTCCACGTGACAGAGGTGGCCCGGCGCACTGCGAAGGACCCGATCCTCTGCCGCGTCCTGGACTGGGTGAGAAGGGGGTGGCCGTTGGTCATGGCTGGACCCAACTTCGCGGCATATGCCTCGCGCAAAGACGAACTGTCTGCACACAAGGGTTGTGTGCTGTGGGGAGGCCGGGTGGTAATCCCTCCCCCCACTCCGAGATCGAGTACTGACAGTACATTACACTACCGCAGGCTAAAGACGGGCATATAAGGGTGCTGCGAACCTGACGCGTGAGCAGAGAGAAAGGGCATTTTCCCTTGAGTGGAGGACTGCAACACCTATCGTTCTTTTCCTCTGCGGACTACTGGCGAGTTGGCAGCGGACAGGGATGCCCTGTGGGTTAGGGAGAGAGATGTGCTGAATCATCAGGGTACCAGAGGTTTGAAACAAATATCGACACCCCCCCGCCGCCGCCGCCAGCATTCCCCGAGACTGGCATTCGCCAAGAGCGCAGCGCACCCGTTAGTCCGCCTTCCCGCGTCTGCTCCTCTTCGCCCTCTTTTTCTCTCTCTGGTCTGTGTGTCTCCCGTTCCTGCCTTTGTCTCCCCCCCCCCTTTCCCCCCCTCAACACCGTTTGTTTGATGCTGCGCCGCGGGGGGTTGTCCCCTGATTTGGGGGGGGGGGCGGCGGCGGCGGCGGCGAGTGAGCGTTTCAAAGGCCAGTCGGCGGGAGGAGGAGATGGATGGGATATTATGCTAATCCAGGGCAAGGGACCCGCCTCTCTCTCCCCTGCCCTACTAGGAGAGCCGGACTGACTGCAGCAGGGCGAACCGCAAGGCAAGGTACAAAAGAGGGGCTTGCGCTGGGGATGTAGCCCGGGCGAAAGCGGACGGAGGTGTCTGGATGGGGTACCTGGCTTTGCTAGCCTCCCCCCCGCCTCTGTTCCACGAGAGGACCTTCCCGTCCTCCTAGGCGATCTGGCATGGACTCGCACCAGGGGCAGAGCGCGACAGCCCACCGTCTGTCCTAGAGGGATCTACCCCGCCCTTCACCCTCCCCGGACTGGAAGGCAGCGCGCAAAACTGGCCCCAGAGGCGGCCTCGGCGGATCCTTGGTGACCAGACGAGGAGCGAGTGTGTAGTTCGCGCATCTCTGTCCGCTTTCCTTTGGAGAACATGAACAGGGCACGGAGGCTCTCCGGGAAAACTCTGCCTTGCGCCTCGATCTCTTTGCTCTGGGTCGGGACGCTGGTTTGCCTCACCGATGCCAAGGGGACCTATTACCGCCACCCGGTGCCCATCCCTTACGGCAACAGATACAACCTCTATACCTCAGGCTCTAGCCCCCAGCTGACTCCGGGCAAGCCCCTGGGGAGACACAAGTAAGCGCCCCCCCCCCCCTGTTCCTTCTTCGCGTTGAGGCCTCCGCACGTTCTGCTGGGGGGCGGGGGGTTGATCGTTTTCGTCGGTTTTAGGCGACGAAAGGAATCGACGTTCGCCAAGAACTGCAGAGTTCCTGGTCAGTTTCAGCCTTCGCGCCGGTCAGTTGGAGTCGTAAGAGCGT
>NW_015160214.1:893793-956092 GCF_001447785.1 Gekko japonicus
GGGTGTGGGGGGGGGGGGGTTCAGCCCCCAAAGCTGCTTCGGGGATGTTTGTGTTCTGGGATAGATTACGGCTATCAGTCTAATAGGGGACAGACGCGGCATAAGGATGCCGGGGTCCCCCGGGGGAACCACAGAGAGCAGAAACATTTCCCGAGTCTGCAATCTCGGGCTGCGCGCAACGTTGCAGTCGAGCGAGCCACAGGTGGGGAGGCGGCCTCACCCCCGGACCCCGGCTCCCTCCCAGCTGTGGAGTCTGGTGAGCAAAAATCCTACGCTGGGAGCTGCGGGCATTACAGTTGTGCGCGAGCGATTTGGCTGCTGCATGTGTTAGTGCGCTCCCGAGCCCTCCTTCCTGAGCGAAGGCAAAAATGGGTGAGCCGGAGGCTAAAACACGGTGAGCGAGCGCACGCTAACTCATCTTAGGAGGAACACCGCCCAGGTCCTTTCGCCCGACCGTTTCGCTTGAAGAAACGTTTTCGCTTGAAGAGCTCCTGGCGCGGCGGCGGCGGCTGGGTGGAGCCAGGCGGGGTTTGCCGCACGCCTGCGGAGCCGGGGAGGGCGCCGTCGCTCTCTTGCCCGAGGCCGGCCTCTCACCTGCCCTTCCTCCGCCAGGGGAGCGTGGAAAGGGCGGCCGAGAGGGAGCCCCCGCACCGCAGGGCTTCTGGGTCGCGTGGAGAGAGCCGTGGCTTCGCGGAGCTCCGCTTGCCCTTCTCGGCCGAAAGCTGCTCCGCGGTCTTGCGGGAGGAGGATTCCGGGACGGGACGAACGCCGCACTCCTCTGCGGCCGAAGGATGCCGGCTCGCCTCGGCAGCGGATCCCCGTTGGTTGGGGGACTGATCTAAAAAGAGAAGCTGCGGTTTATTAGGAAGCTCTCCACTGACACGACAGGCGGCGCGATCCTGTGCGGAGATCCTGGCTTCTAAATGCATTGAGACCAGCGTCGTGGGATTGCGCTGTCAGTCCCGTGCACCGCCGCGGCACAGTTCTCGAGTCCGGGGGAGGAGACTTCGGTAGGTGGAGAACAAGACTGTCGGCAAACCCCTGCCGCTGGCGGAGGCCTTCCTTCCCCAGTCGACTGCGAGCCGCCCTGGGTTCTTGAAGAGCACTCGCTGTGGTTACTGCTTCATACCGCAGAACAACTGTAGCAGCGCTATCTATGCAGGATGCAAGGTTCGCACATGTGCTTTCTAATAAGGAGACTTCTGGCTTGGCACGCCTGCCTCGTTTGTGAACCCATTTCATGTTGTATAACAACTGTCGCTCCCTGTAGGGAACAAGTGAGCGGGCCAGAAACTCAGACACAATCACAGATGATTATATAGGGACGCTAAGAAATCCAAAGTAGCAGCATCTAAAGGGAGTCTGCAGGTGGTGGGGTTTGGTCTGTCATGCAGCCAATAGTGCCCTGGCCTGGATGGCCCAGGCTAAGCTAAGCAGGGCCAGCCCTGGCTAGTATTTGGAGGGGAGACCTCCAAGGAATACCAGTGTCATGACGCAGAGGCAGGCAATGGCAAACCACCACTGGAGGTCTCTTGCTTTGAAAAGCCCACAGGGTCACAACAACAAGTCACCTGTGACTTGATGGTGCTTTCCGCCACCACAGTAGACAGCAACTTTATTCTAAGGCCACACCATGAACTGGAGAGGAGGCCAGTCACTCCTGACTTTTGCGTCTCATACGCGGTAGCACTTTTTCCCCCAGGGCAGGATTCTCCATGATGCAACAGACAATATAGTCGGGGTTGCATGTATTTTGTGACTGAGTGGGATTTAGAATTCTGCCCAGTGTCTTGGCACCCTGAAAACATTACTGTTTATCATTTGTTTGGGGTTTTTTAAGTAATTAGTCTAAAAAGGGGTGTGGAATGGTGTGGTATAGCATTATCTCCTCAACTCTCAGAAGCTAAACAAGGTTGGCACTTGGAGCCAGTTTGGTGTAGTGGTTAAGAGCGGCGGACTCTAATCTGGAGAACCGGGTTCAATTTCCCACTCAAGCACATGAAGCCAGTTGGGTGACCTTCGGCCAGTCACAGATCTTTCAGAGCTCTCTCAGCCACTAAAAACCTCCAAGTCTAGCTTACCATTAAAGGTAAAGGTTCCCTTGCTCGAAAGCCAGTCGAGTCCGACTCTAGGGTTGCGGTGCTCATCTCCGTTTCAAAGCCGAAGAGCCAGCGCTGTCCGAAGACGTTTCCGTGGTCATGTGGCTGGCATGACTAAACACCAAGGCGCACGGAACGCTGTTACCTTCCCACTGAAGTGGTACCTATTTATCTACTTGCAATTTCTTGCTTTTGAACTGCTAGGTTGGCAGGAGCTGGAACTAGAGACGGGAGCTCACTCCGTCATGCGGCCCACCCGGGTCTCGAACTGCTGAACTACTGACCTTTCACAGCCTGCAGTTCAGTGTCTTAACCACTTGAGCCACCACAGCTCCTAGCTTACCATTAGCATAACACTAAAAGTGAGAACTTTCGGCTGCTAGGCAATCTTGGGAACTTCTGGCTATTCTGCACACAATGCCATACAATAATTAATTAGTTACTTGAATGGGAGACCTTGGCCTCTTTGCCCTGTTGTTGGACCTCTAGAGGAACTGGTTAGCCACTGTGTGAGGCAGGATGCTTGGCTAGATCTGGGTCTCATCCAGCAGGACTGTTATTATGTGCTTCTGTTCTTGTGGCCACCAAGGAAGACTCGGTGCAGGAAGGCTGTGGTAATCTACCTTTGCTTCTTACTTGCCTTGAAAGCCCTTGCTGAGCTCACCATAATTTGGTTGTGACTTGACGGCACACCGCTTATTGTATGTACATAGGCTGCAAAGATAGGCCTGAAAGTCTGTGGGCAATACCTGTTAAGATTACAGTGATGATGAAGTTCATTTACTGCCCACCTTTCTCAGGGCCCAGATGGTAGGCTGAGCAGGGTTTTCAGTGGTCATGGACCAGGGCTTCAGTGTTTTGCTTGAAAAAGCAGAATAAGTTACTGAAAATAAAGCAAATGTATCCAAATGGTCCTGATATGTATAACTGATACAGATCAACATCCCCAGCTTGCCTAGCACAAAATGCAAAGGGTTACCTTTGCACAGAGTATGCATGACCTTAGCACCAGATTCCTGGTATACTGAAGGCTACATTGTACTTATTTGGAAACTTCCCAGTGTGGAATTTATGTGTTTCTCCCTTTCTTTGACTTGGAATTTTTAGAAATGAGAGAAGCCATGGGTCAGCGGTAGAGCATCGGCTTGGCCTGCAGAAGGTCCCAGGTTCAGTCTCTGGCATCTCTGCCTGTATGTGCCCCAAAGAGCCTTGCACTCTTCAGAGCAGCACTGTTTAGTGGTCCTTTGTCTGAAAGACGTCTGCCTTGCCTCAACGAAGGCCAGGGCCTTCTCAGCCCTGGCCTGGTGGAACATGTTCCCAATTGAGATCAGGGCCCTGTGGGATTTGCTGCAGTTCTGCAGGGCCTGTAGAATGGAGCTGTTCTGCCAGGCCTTTGGTTGAGGGGGCAGATGGCAAATGACATTGGCCTCCCTTGCTTCTAATGTCCTGGCCCCACTGGTGGACCTCCTGAGGGCACCTGGTATTTCTGGCCACTGTGTGACACAGAGTGTTGGATGGGATGGGCCTTTGGCCTGATCCAACATTGGCGTCTCTTATGTTCTTATGTTCTTATATCCCGCCCTTCCACATGGGCTTCCACAGGTTAGGCTGAGAGAGTGTGGCAGGCCCAAGGTCACCCAGTGAGCCTCCATGGCATGAGCGGGGATGCGAGCCTGAGGGTTCTGGATACTAGTGTGACGTGCACCACACAAGTTCCACACTGCACCACACTGGCTGTCTTCAGTTTATTCGTTTGTGTTTCAAGCCTAGGCCTTTTACCTCCTTTGGCAGACTCCAACCCTCAGGGCACAACTGCATATTCTGCCGTTTCCAGGTTTGTCCTGAATTCTGTCAAACCAGACATGAGCCCATTCGCAGGGAGGGCGGGGTATAAATACAAATAAATAAATAAATAAATAAATGTTCTGGACATTCCAGACTGAAATGACATTCTCAGGCCCACGTTGGATCAGTAAGGATCAGACCATAACCTGTGGCTTAAGTTGCCCCTTCCTGAGCTGTGTTCCCCACCTGAAATCGCCCCAGGGAGCTACTGTTTGCCCCATGGGGGGAATTACGTAGAATGACCTGTATACATAAAAGTTCTCTGGTGGGCAAATCCTGGCTCCTGGGGGCTATTTTAGGGTGATAAAACACCATCAGGAGGGGAGGCTGTGGTTGCAGGTCAGAAAAAGGGAGAGGGGCTTATACACCCCTTGCCTGCGATCTTGGCGAACTCTTCACTGTAGTGCACTAGAGTGGGATACTGAAGTAGTCTGTTGCTGCTGATCAGCCCTAGTTTTGATCATGTAGTATTTATTTATTTATTTATTTATTTTTGTATTTATATCCCGCCCTCCCCAAAGGCTCAGGGCGGCTAACAACGAGGCACAAGTGCCAGAGTTAAAACAGATAAAACAGCCTAAAACAGTAAAACAATATAATACAACAACAAAGTGTCAGTGCTCCATTTATCGCAAGATGGGGCTTATCGGCTGGGTGGTGTCGCGGGCATTACTGCAGAAATCGGGGAGGCAGACACTTCCATGGTGCACCCCGGGCCTCAGAGCATTAAGGAACACATGTGAAACCGGGAGGGGGTTTTGGGACCGAGGGAAACACAGGGTGTGTTCGATTACTGTAACAAGCACTGTAACAAGCCAGAATGTAACACGCAATAAAAAGGGAAGAAACAGGAAACACCGGGGAGGAATTCAGCGGATCGAGGAAAGCCGAGAGAGAGGGAAACCGATTCGACTGAGGACATGGTCTGGCGTGTGGTGTAACATCCAGCCTGTCCAATTCTGAGGTGTTTGTTTCGTCCTCGGAAAGCCTCCCAACACGGCGACCGGCTATACCTTGCCGGGAGACGACCCAAATCCTGACACAGTGGCTTGATACAGCCTGCCTCTGGCCTCCCGGCCCTGGTATTCCTTGGAGGTCTCCCATCCAAGTACTTGCCATGGTTGGCCCTGCTTAGCTTCCGAGATCAGGCTAGCTTGGGCTATCCATGTCGGGGCGATCCTACACACTATTTATTGAGCTTAACACGAATCCCACAGAAGGCTAGTTTCTGAAAGTTTCAAAGTGGCTCTTCGTCCTTTTAATGTTCTCACCCAGAGGTCCCCCTCATGGTACTACTGGGTGGCATGGGTCCTCCTGTTGAGTTTCCTCATGCCCTGCTGTTTCTTCCTCAACCTGCCTGTGATGTATTGAGCCTGAGATCCATAACAAAGGCAGGCTAGGATCCAAGGAGCGCACCATTAGGAACGCTAGGATCCTAACATAGCCCAATAGGTTACCTGGTGTAAATAGCCTATCATGGGGAGAGGGGTGTGTTTTGGGTGTGACTTTCTGTGGGCATAAAACCTGGCCTCGGCCAGGGGTCTTTGTCTTCTTTCTACTGGCTGAATCACTAATAAACTATGAGCTGATCACTCTACACGTCTGAACCCAGTATGTTTCAGGAACATTCCAGAAAAGCAAGCAATAATAATAAAGTGGGAACGGCTTCCATATGCTCCCGTGCTGTTTCCAGTAAAGCCACGATGCAGCTCAGCTGGCCCTGGGCTGAAGTGTGGAAGGTGGAGGTTAGCGGCACCACCATTTTGAAAGCGGTGCTCAGCTCTGCACCCCTCCCCATTTCCCCAAGAGTTGTGAATGCCTTCCAAGCAGAGGTGAAAGTAAGTTGCTGTGGCTAGTATAGAATGTGACTGATAAGAAATTGATTTCTTTAAAGAGCCGTCTTCTGCTTCAAGTTCTCCAAGGCCCACAGTAGTGATGGGGAAGTGCCGTCAGGTCACAGCTGACTCATGGCGATTCCATAGAGATTTCAAAGCAAGAGACGTTCCAGGGTGGTTTGCCATTTCCTGCCTCTGCATCATGACTGGTATCCTTTGGAGCCATCCAAATACTAGCCAGGGCCGACCCTGCTTAGCCCCGGAGATCTGGCGAGATCAGGCCGGCCTGGGCTATCAAGGTCAGGGCAAGGCACACAGGACCAGCAAGAAATTCAAGTAGCTTTCACCCCTGCCCCAGGATTTGTCGTTTGCCCCTCCGGGGGGACATTTGCACCACTGTAATAATTATTAATGGAGCTGCGGTGGCTCAAGTGGTTAAGACGCTGAACTGCAGGCTGTGGAAGGTCAGTAGTTCAGCAGTTCAAGACCCGGGTGCCGCAAGACGGGGTGAGCTCCCGTCTCTAGTTCCAGCTCCTGCCAACCTAGCAGTTCGAAAGCAAGAAATTGCAAGTAGATAAATAGGGACCACTTCGGTGGGAAGGTAACAGCGTTCCGTGCACCTTGGTGTTTAGTCATGCCGGCCACATGACCACGGAAACGTCTTCGGACAGCGCTGGCTCTTCGGCTTTGAAACGGAGATGAGCACCGCAACCCTAGAGTCGGATTCGACTGGCTTTCGAGCAAGGGAACCTTTACCTTTACCTAATAATTCTTAACATGTCCCTTTTTACCCAGAGCCCCACCATTCCAGTGGTTGGCGCTAAAGAAGACCGGCCAGGACACCCTTTGATTCTGCCTGTCTCTCTAACTCAGCTGTTTGGCACTAGCTGAGCAGGGCTACTGGAGAAATGTGCTCATTCACTCAAATCCTCCCGCTCCTCTCTCCAATGGGATTAGCTGCTGTTTCAGTGAAGAGTGTTTAGATTACCCGACAGGGGAAGCCAGGCTCTGTGAATTTAGTCAGGGAGCTTGACTTTCCGCCTCCTGGGAAGAACTTTGCACTCACTGATATCGCTGTTGCTGGGCTGGGAAAACAGAATACCTCCCAAAGAATGGCAGGCATTGTTCTGATGTCGTAATTAATATCCTTGCAAGTAAATACAAGGTCTCACAGCTCAGAGGCACTCTGCACATGCTCAGAGGCATTGTTTCCTTGTGTTGTGGCAGTTGTGCGACGTATCCTTTGCCATGGACAAGTAGGACTTGCTCTGCCATGCCCTGAAGGAGCCAATTGCTCTCCACCCCTGTTTTTGTATTTATTATCCCACCAGGTGAAGTGACTGATGTCACCCGACAAAGAAACTCTGTACGAGGTCTGAGGCACTGTTTCCTCATGTTGTGGTAGCTGTGACTCCATGTGGCAAAATCAGACAAACAGCTGTTTTTGTTGGTAGGTCAACGGTAAACAGCTACCCTGCATTACCATTTTTGTTGCCCCAGTTAACAGAAAATGCCCCCATGAGACAAAATCTGATGAGGCTTTTCCTGATACTTCACCAGAAATCTACAGTGATTTGGGCTAGTTACTCTTTGCAGCAGTTGTAACCAATCTTTTTGGAACGCGTTAGCAAGGTCAAGGCCAAAATATGAGAAAGTGCTCTTGGTTGACCATATGCAGCCATTCTGTGCTCAATGTTGTTTTCTTTACTAAGCTGAAGAGCAGAACGAAGTGAAGAAAAATCAGGCAAGAAGACAGACCTAACTCTCAAAACCAAGCTTATGGGCATTCCTTCTCTGTGTCCAAGTGTTTCTCTGCCAATTATGGCATGCATGTTGAAGTCTAGCTGCTCATGCCTTGGTTTACAGGAACATTTGAAACAAGTAGTTTCTCCTGCAGCAGATCAGATTCACTAGTGGCCCCAATGGGTGTGGAATAGGATATTGCCAGTCTTCATAGTTTGCTGATTGGATCAAGCCATATATAAAGCACCTAGGTTTGCCAGGCTGCAACCAGCAACCCCTGGGAACATTTAGGGAGCGGAGACTGGCATGCTAGTGTCATATCAGCATGCTGAAGTCACTTCCGATGAAAACCAGAAGTGCCATATGGGCTACTCCAGGATTTGCAAAACTCCAATGTTCCAATGACTTCCAGTCTTTCCCAGAAGTGATGTCATTGTGACAGTATTGTGTCAGTGTGCCTCCAGTCCCCTCCCCCTTTCTCCCTGCCAGTGCTTCAGGCTCTGGTGGGAAACAAATCAAGTTGCAACCCTAAAAGCACCTCTCTGGTCACACATGATCTCATCTCATAGTAAACACATCTACAATCCATGTACAGTGTACACTTGCTTTTCTTTATATGTGTGTTGAGTAATTCTCACGTTATTCAGCACATATACAGCTGACTGTGATTTACACCAGACAATTATGCAGATACTAGTCCCCGATTTCAACTGTAGAGTGAACATGTGTTGGCTTTTTCTTACAAAGGAATGTATGCACGTACATGCAGGATGTGTGTACATGCACTGTAACAGATGAACAGGGCTATAGCCTACATTGTATGAGCTGCAGAATTATCCTGCTGCAGAGGTAAATGTGGATTTCATCGTCTTTGATCCCATCCACGCCTACAATTCTATTATCAGTACAGCAGTGAAAAGGGGCAACCCATAGATGGTTCTGCAGTCTCAAAAAATTCCCTAGGTAGGCAACAAAAATGGTGTGTACATTTGCTTATCCCACAAACCCGGCACACCTGAGTATGCTGAGCACACTACAGTGACCACAGAATTTATAGGGCAAGCAGAGAATCAGATTGGGGGGAGGGCTGGAAATTAACCTGATCAAGTCCCTCTAGCAATTTGTAGTCCCCTGGGGAGGGGGGGGAGGAGATTGTTAACACAGCATGAACATCTTGAGGCTCATGTGAATAACATTATTCCAAAGGGCTCGACATCTAATTTTCAGTTCAGTGGATACAGCTTTTGATGAGAGCACCAGGATTGTCCTGTGGGGTTACACTAAAGATCGTTTTTGCCTGGCAACAGTCGATGAACCTGTTGTGTCCTCTCCAGTTTTTTGGGAAAGCTTTTTTCTTCTCTTAAATGACAACTTTACTCAGTCTTTCCCAAGGAATCTATTAGTCTAAGACTTTCAGCCTTTCTTAATGCCAGCATTCTCAACTGTGTGTGTGTGCGTGTGCGCTTTGCTATATATCACTCCAGTTCCCATTTTTATTTAATTTGATTGTTATAAAACTGCAAACATGGCACTCTACTGGTCAGTTGTTACTGCACTCCTCACTAGCCCGGCCGTGGATTTCAGAAGAGAAATGATCGCCAGCGTTCTCAAATTTTACCTTTCAAAGATGCAGACTTTCATTTCAGCTTTGATCAGGATGACACTAGCCTTAAGGGTCTCTAAGTGAAGATATGTAGCTCCTTTTCTTGTTTATCAGGAACAAAATCACCATGTCTCATTTCCAGAAACCTCCCCCATCATATTCTCTTATCTCTGAACAAGATCTCCAGTTTCTGCATCCTGAACTTCAACTCTACCCAACCCATCTGCTGTGACCCAGGGACCTACTTTCCTGGTCTTTTGCTTTATCCTTGCATCCTTTCTCCTCTGACACGGCCATCTGCTACATCCCTCCATCCTTAATCCTCTTCCATTATACCTCTTCCACTATGTTATCATCTCTTACTTGCTGCATCCTGACATTTCTCATCATGCTCCGTATGTCACCAAGTAATCTGCCTCACTCTCCATCTGTGCTAGCTCTACAGCTGTAGTCTTTCCCACGGAGGCTTTCCTTGGAGGCTGTGTACGTATGTACGGCTTAATCTTATCTTCATAATAATCCAGAAGACTATATAGCCCAACCCACCTTCTGTTAGGTGAGGCCATCAACACCCCAAATCCTCAGTGAGTCCAGTGTGAGCTATGGGGAATTCCCTTTCCTCTTCAGTTCCAAAGACCGCATAAGCCCCAGTGCCCCACAATTGAAGGCATCTTCACCCATCATTTAATAAAGCAAAGAGATCATGGAAAAGCTATTGCTTTAGCCATAGCTGGCTAATGAAGGGATGTAGAACATAGGAAGATACAGGAGAAGGGGGACTACAAGTGGGGGGGATTAGAGTGCACATGTTTAGATGTGTGGTTGTGGACCGATTAGGAGTGTCCATCACAGGTATGGGATGCTAAAATCAGTGTTTGTTGATGGCCAGGTCAGGTGCTTTAAATGACCCAGGGGAGACTACAACTCCCATAAGGCTGTACAGAAATATGCACGTGCAAAATGACATTGGTGACATATTTCCAGACAAAAGCCAAATTGTAAGACTTTTTTAAAAACACACGGTGCTTATTCATAATCACTGGGTGACTAACTGATCTGCTTGCTCTTTATTTAAATCATTGACTGCTGAGTGCCACATAGTGACAACAGGCCTGTATGTGAGGGGGTGGAACTAGGGCAGCCATTGAGCTGTGTGAGAGTGTGCATGCATAAGAACATAAGAAGAGCCCTGCTAGATCAGACCAGTGAGGGTCCATCTAGTCCAGCATCCTGTCTCACACAGTGGCCAACCAGTTCCTCTGGATGGCCAACAACAGGGCGTAGAGACTGAGGACATCCCCTGATGTTGCCTCCTGCCTCTGGGACTCAGAAGCTTAGTGTCTCTGAATGTGGAGGTTCCCCTCAGTCACCATGGCTAGTAGCCACTGATAGGCCTATCCTCCAGGAATCTATCTAGTCCCCTTTTAAAAGCTGTTTGTTCCTGTGGCCATCACTACATCCTCTGGCAGCACATTCCACATTTTAATCACTCTCTGTGTACAGTAGTATTTCCTTTGTCCATTTTTTGAGCCTACTGTCCATTGGTTTCATTGGATGCCCTCAAGTTCTAGTATTTTGGGAGAGGGAGAAAAAGTTCTCTTTGTCAACTCTCTCCAACCCATGCCTAATTTTAGAAACCTCTATGATGTCCCCCCTTACTCGTCTCTTTTCTAAACTGAAAAGCCCTTCAGCCTTTCCTCGTACAGAAGGTGCTCCAAACCCGTAATCAACTTGGTCGCCCTCCTCTATACTTTTTCCAGCTCTACATGAAATGCTACTGATTGCACTATCTTCTACCATTTGGATATGCGGAAAGTAAACTGCTGAACAGGGGTGAGATACTCACAAACAACTGAACTGCTTGATGAAGAATGAGATTCCTGCTCGCAAACTAACCTAGTAGGTGTTTGATCCTTCTCTACTACCACAGTGGATCGTACAACTAGAACAGACTTAACACAGTGCCTACAGTATCAAGCAATAAGACATATGGGGAAAAATCTGTTGGATCTGCTGTTACTGAATGTATGGCCTTCCTTTGTTATCGACACAGCCACTAGCCGTCTCTATTGCTCAGCCCCGCAGTTCTACTAGTTAAAATTGCGCCTGTGATGAAATTGGCTCACAGTGTTTCTATACAGAAATAGCAGATGAGATTCCAGTTTCATCCATTTATGGAAGCATTAATGGTAGCTCTCTGGGATGTTTCTACCTGACAACCGCACAGCTCATACTATGACACCCTGCTGCGTCACCCAGGCAACTGTTAACTTGTTATTATCCTTTCCTAGATAGCTCAGCATCCACCTTGGTAGTGGGCTCCGTTCAAATTCTGTGCTCTTTCTTTTTCCAGGTCACTGGTACCAGCTACTTAATTATTCCAAATGAACGAACTGTCTGAAGGAACCCTTTAGCCAATTCAATCTAGCAGTGGTCACACTGTCAAAACCTGGATGATTTCAGACTAAGTCTGGCCTGAAGTTTTTGGAAGAGCAAGGGAACTATATCTAGCCATGAGTTTGACTATCTCTTGCTTTTGTTTCCATCACAGGAACTACTGTGCATACGTGGTGCAGAGGAACGTGACGTGCACCCTTCAGGATGGAGCAGAGAGCTATGTGAAGGCTGAATATCACAAATGCAGCTGGGGACCAAAATGTCCTGGAAAAGTCCTGTAAGTACATGCTTGGATGCAGCTGTAGCATGGTGAAGACTGCAAAAGACTGTTGACATCTAGTTGCCTCTGTGATACCTAGAGGATTATCGATTATACAAAGTAAACACAAAGGTCCCATTAGTAGGATAGACCTCTCCCACCCCATTCTCCTATGAAATCTTCTCTCCTGACGTCTTTACCTACCCCACCACTTTACATACTATTGGCTGACCTTCTGTGATGTCACAGTGGGCTTTGTGCCACCGTCTTTCTTGCTGCCATTGCTTTAGTTTACTTGATGACAAAGAAAGGCCAAACAATGTAGGGTTGGGGATTAATAGTTCAAGCCTGAGCAGAGTCATACCCTTCTTGGGCCATTGACTTCAATGGATTTAGAAGAGTGTAACTCTGCTTAGGACTGCATTCTTAAGGGCTATGGGAGAGTTGGGAGAGGAGTGGAATTCTAAGCCCTGTGAATAACCTTCATTAAATTAAACATTGTATGTATTGCTTGTATACCATGAAGTTTACAGCTACAAGTCAATAGGTTGAGCCTCTTTGGAGCCTTATGATGGAAAGCAATTGAGTACAGAGAGAGACAGATGCTTATGGTATGTGATGCTTCACTTAGGGTGATGCAGGCAGCAGCTTCCCATGCTCCTGCTGAGAGTTCTGCTTTCCCACATCATATTTTTTAAGTGACATGCACGCTCTCATATATCGCAAGCATAGAAATGGGAGGGATTTCTATGCCTGCCTGCTTCCAGCACAGACCCACGAATGCCAAGAGTCTAAAAGCAACTCAACATAACCATGTATTTCTTGGAAGCTGACCCACACAGAGCATAAATCTTTCACATGCTATAGAGGCAGGAATTCCCCTATAAATTACCATTTAAATCAGTGGGGGGGAAATGCTTAATTTGGTTTTCATTGCAGTCATGGAGTTTATCCAGATGGTGGATCTCTGTGCTCCTGATTACCTACAGAAGCAGGAGAGTGGAAAGTATCCTGGGAGAAAGTAGATGACTTTCTTTCCAGGAGTGTCCCTGAGATCCAGCTGTATGGACAGCAGAGCCCATGCCAAACCCTGTTGGCCATATACATTACCAGGATTGGATCTGGAAGAGTGTTTCCATGGGTGGAAAGATATCTGTCTGTGGAGTGTGGCTTTCTCCCCCCTCCCCCCATACCCCTGCTGCAGTCCAAAATGCTACTCCTGGGCATCCAACCCACATAGGTTGGTGCACCTCACACTTCTAGCCTAGAGCTGAAACTAGAGTTTTTGTCAAACTTCAAACTCCATTGACACGTGAAATACTGAAGTTCACCTTGATCTAGTTGCCTGTACTTGGAATCACCAAGAGTGATCCATCTCATGATTTCTCCAAGTTGTCTGCAACATGACTGTGTGTTATTCGCCTGTATTTCAATTACTGTTATATTATTTTGTTTAAAAGCCTATGTGCTATGTGGGCTTCCTTGAATAAATGAACGCTTGTGTGTTACTTGAAGTACTTTTTCAGGCAATGCATAATTAATTTGTAACACTCACTCTTGTGGGATGCAGGGATGGCCACTGGTTTAGATGGCTTTAGAAATTGGATTTGTCGAATTCATGTCAAGGTTCAGCAATGGGTATCAAATCAAGGTGGATAAATGGGATCTCTGTTGTTTGGAAGCGGTACAAATCTGAGCACTTGTTGCTGTGGGGCGTCGTTTAGGGGAGGCTTTGGGCACTGCATTCCTCCTTGTGGACGTTCTAGGAAGAACAGAAGAAGATTATTTTTATACCCCACCTTTCACTACCCAAAGGAGTCTCCTCTGAGGAGTCTCCTCCTCTTACAATCTCCTTCCCTCCTCTCTCCACAACAGGCACCTTGTGATGTAGGTGGGGCTGAAAGAGTTCTGAGAGAACTGTGACTGGCCCAAGGTCACCCAGCAGGCTTCATGTGGAGGAGTGGGGGAATCAAATCCAGTTCTCCAGATCAGATTTTGCCACTCTTAACCACTACATCATGCTAAAAGCATCTGGTTGGCCACTCTGGGAAACAGGATGCTGGACTGATCCAAGTGGGCTCTTCTTAAGTTGCTTGCAGAGGCTAAACAGATACAGCTATAGTTTATGGCTGTGTGGGAGACAACCTTGAGTCTTCTGAGGGAAGAAAGGTGTGATATACAAAATAAATTTGACTCCAGGGTTCAAACTTTGATAAAATAGGACTGAATTTGTATTGTTAGGCAGTCTCTTGGTTAGATGGCATAGCATAGAAGAGCCAGTGTGGTGTAGTGTCTGACTAGAATCTGGGAGGCCTGGGTTCAGATTCTCCTCTGCCATGGAAGTTCATTGGCAGGCCCATAGCTACAGTGGGGCATTTTGATGCTCCGCCCCCTCACACATGAAGCATGCTCCACAACAGCTGCTGTCCCCTCTCCCTCCCCTCCTGTGACAGAAGAAGAAGAAGAAGAAGAAGAAGAAGAAGAAGAAGAAGAAGAAGAAGAAGAAGAAGAAGAAGAGATTGGATTTATACCCTGCCCTTCACTTGGAGTCATTAAAAGGGCCCTCCAGCTGATTGGCGGGAGCATGTGGCCCGCCGATCAGCTGGAGGGGCCTTTGGATCTTGCAGGAAGGGAAGGAGAGAGGCAGCCACATGCCTTCCCTGCACTCTAGCACCTTCCCTTTAAATGGTGTTTTTCAAATGGGGACTGCCCATGCCTGAACTCCAAGTGGTGAAATCGCCACTTGGAGTTCAGAGAAAGTGTGTGGCTGCCCCTCTCCCTCCCTTCTCCCCCTCCCCTGCAGCTCCACAAAATTTCCCCATGCCCCACCAACCCAACATTTCTGACTACAGGGCTGCTCATTGAGTGACCTTGGGCCCATCCCGCTCTCTTAGCCTAACCGGCCTCACAGGGTGAGGCTGAGCGGATGAAGTGGAGGAGAGGAGAATTATGCGATAAACCACTTGGGGTGCCCATTGAGGAGAAAAAGCAGGATGTGCGTTTTAAAATAAAGTAAGCCTGCATAGGATCTTCCAGTGAAACTGCAGTCCTTTCTGTGTTTACTCAGAAAGAAGCTCTGCTGATTTCAGTGAGGCTTCCTTCTGAGTCAACGTACACAGACTGGGCTTCCTTCTGAGTCCCACATCTGAAAATAAGCCCGAGTGCAACGATTGGGACGTAGTTCCAAATAAACATCCCAGTTTCATTTTCCTAATAAGCTATATATTTGCTGCAGCAAAGGGGCCGTTACCTGGGTCAGCTCAAGAAAATGACACTTTAAAGGCTGCATTATTGGACTGATCTGCCAATGTCCATCCCAAAGTAGGTGGCTTGGTGCTTGGGGGGGGGCAACAGTGGGAGGGCTTCTAGTGTCGTGACCCCACTGCTGGACCTCCTGATGGCACCTGGTATTTTTGGCCACTGTGTGACAGAGTGTTGGACTGGATGGGTCACTGGCCTGATCCAACATTGGCGTCTCTTATGTTTTTATCCTTAACTTGTTCCTGGTGGACAATACTAATTTCCTTTACAAACCCTCGCGCTTTGTAGTAGAAATAAAAAGGAAATAACTGTGTTTTTTAACGCAGCAGGAAGTGTGACACTGTTTCATTAGGCCTCGGCAAAGATAGTGGATTCCTTTCATCCAACCAGAGTTGGATGTTTCTCACCACATCCAGAAAGATTGCGTAGCCCTGTTCACATTAGAACTGAACACACAGATATCCCACGTGTACATATGTTTGTAACAAAAACCCAATATACGCTCACTTTAGAGATGAAACTGGGGACAGGTACTTGAATAAATGTGCAATTCCAGTAGAAAGATTGCGTAGCCCTGTTCACATTATAACTGCACACACAGATATCCCACGTGTACGTGTGTACATATGTTTGTAACAAAGACCCAATATACGCTCACTTTAGAAATGAAACTGGGGACAGGTACCTGAATAAATGTGCAATTCCAATCACTCATTCAGCTATGCATGTGTTGAATGAGAATTACAGAAGACACATATAAAGCAAACTCAAGTGTACACTGTATTCAGATTGTACATGTGTTCACTGTAACTTGTGAATAGGGCTTGTGTTATAACCAGTTATGCTAATCTTGAAGGTATACAATTGGGCCTTGCACAGAAGTGAGGAGGAGATTGGATATGTACCCCACCCTTTACTACCCAAAGGAGTCTCAGAGTTGCTTACAATCTCCTTTCCCTTTCCCTCCCCACAACAGACACCCTGTGAGGTAGATGGGGCTGAGAGAGCTCTCTCAAGAACTGCCCTTGAGAGAACAGCTCCAAAAGAACTTGTGACTGACCCAAGGTCACACCAGCAGCTGCATGTGGCAGAGTGGGGAATCAAACCCAGTTCTCCCAGATTAGAGTCCACACTCTTAACCACTACACCAAACTGGCTCATATGAACAAACTGACACATATGAACAAATTAAGCTGCCTTATACTGAATCAGACCATTGATCCATCAAGGTCAATATTGTCTACTCAGACTGGCAGCAGCTCTCCAGGGTCTCGGGGTCTTTCCCATCACCTCCTACTTGGTCCTTTCAGCCAGAGATGCTGCTGGTTGAACCTGGGACCTTTTGCATGGCTCCGCCACTGAGCCGCCACCTCCCCCATTCTTGTACTGCATGACCTTTTGATCCTAACTTTTTTTCTCTGTCCAAAGGATAATATATGTGATAGTTGAGAACAGGCCTGCCCCCTGCACTGGATGGAGCCAGCACTAGTCCATGAAAGGTTATTTGTTTAAGGTGCCATAAGACTCATTTTTATTTTCACTGCAACAGTCAAAGGCAGGGACCTCTCTGGGATTTGTTGTGCTGTGTAATGGAGAGAAATATGTAGTCAGTGCACAAGGAAGGTTGTTTTCCAAAAAACCACAGTTCTACAATAAAGAACTGCAGTCAAGCAGTGAGAAGAGGGACATTGCTCCCAGTACTGTGAAAAAGGTCAGGAAGGCTCCCAGTCTCCTGGCTTTCCACAAACTATGCAAAACTGAATTATTCAAGAGGGCTTCTCTACAGAAGTACTAGGGCTGCACTGTACAAAATAGTTTACTTGGATAAATGTTTAGGGACATTAGCTGGCTATAATAGGATCCCCCCATGTAATGTTTGCATCGTTTAATGTGGCATGTTAATACTTATGCTTTGCTTCAATTGTAATTTTTAAAATATTTCTGGTTGGTTCCAGACTTCAACAACCCTATTGCATTATTTATTGAATGTGCCATTTTGTTGATTATATTGGCTCACTCTGCAAAATCTGCATTGAGCCCCCAGTGAGGAAGGCGGACTATAAATAACGTGAGCCTTGGGAGGGTGGGGTTTGGGGAAGGGAGGGACCTCAGTGGGGTAGAATGCCATAGAGTCAGTCCACCCTCTGAAGCTTCCATTTTCTCCAGGGGAACTCTGTAGCATGATCAGATATACTTCAGAGAGATCCCCAGCCACCACCTGGAGGTTGGCAACTCTACCTCTTAGGCTGGAGGTAAGCTTCCAACTTTGCTGAATGTAATGGTGGGGCAATGTTCCCTCTATATTTTTTCTCCTACTGAGCAGAGCAGTTCACATCCTCAGCAGAATATAACTGCTGTAACCTTAAAATGGGCAGTGGGCAGTACAAGACTCTGTGCGGCTCCAGATTGCTTCTGAGCAGGGCTTCCTGTGTTAATGAGCGGCCGCTCACACACACAGCTCAGAGGGAACAGTGGTGAGATTTGTACCTATATTTCTCATATGCCCAGGGCTATTTTTGGGCAGGAACGCACAGGAACGGAGTTCCGGCTGGCTTCAGAGTTGGCCACGCCCACTACAGCCAAAACCTCTGCGTGCATGGCTACAGAGGGAAGGCCTGCGTGACTACAGAGGGAAGGCCTGGTCAGCAGACCCCCCTCCCCGTGACTCCGAGGCAGGCAGGCCAGGGGGAGGCCTGGAAGGATCGGGGTGCCTTCCCCAGCTTGTCCAAGGGCCAGCTTGCCCGGGCGCCCTGCAGGTGTGGGGTGCCCGGGCAAGCCAACAGAAGACCATTTAAACTGCCTTCCCTTTCCTTCGGGGGGGGGCTTGCCCGAACTCCCTGCAGCTGCAGGGCGCCAGAGCAAGCCAAGGGAAGGCATGGGGGTGTGGTCTAATATGCTAATGTGCTGCTTTGTCAGGGTGTGGCCTAATATGCTAATTAGTTTTGTCGTCGTTGTTGTTGGGTGTGGCCTATTATGCCAATGAATACAACAAAAAAAGCCCTGCATATGCCCCTCTGCTTGAGAGACAAAGTAGTGTTGAACTCTGACCGGGGAGACTTGTGCCCTTCTAACTTTGGTGCAATGCATTATTCTTGGTAATGCATGCCAGGACCATCTCTCTTTCTCTTTTATTTTGCCACCACCCCAAACTTTGGCTGTGCTGAAATGTGCTAATAAGGTAATCTTCCTAAAAAGGGTGCAATTCTTAGAAGGATGTGTCGATGCTGAAGCCCAATTGTCCCCAGCAGAGGTGGTCAAGTAGCTCCTCTGCTATATCCTCAATCAGACAGCCAATTAGTGAAGAAGGGATGAGCCATCCTCCCTCCCTCTTTGACTGCACCCTTTCGTAACAAGCACTGGTGTTGTGTCCGCTGACCACCACCAGAGGCCAGCGCACACTCCTGAGTTTGAGTCCTTTTTAACAATGGGGACTAGGATCCTAGTCCCTCCACTGGGGGAACCAATGGGACCGTGGCGGGAATTCAAACCCGCCAATGGGACCCAGGGGCGTGTCCCCTGGTTGTGTATATAGTTGGTCTGCCGGCCGTTATTGTTTGTCTTTGTTGTGTACCAGTAAAGTATGCTGATCACTACATCAGTCTCAGTGCTTACTTCATGCGTCTAACCCACTACACTTTAACTGTGGTCAATAAAGCATGTTTTCTGAACAAAGCCAGCCCTGCAAGAGGAACTTTCTACATGGCTTGGAAGGCTGCAAAAGAGATGGCCCCCCCCCCCCCCAGCCACGGGTAAATGTTTATCCAGCTGCAATAAATACTTCCTTTTGCTGACATGCAGAGGGGAGTTTTTACACTTTGAGAGGATTTTGTTGTTCCTGAAAAGAAGCAGCCTCATTCCTAACTGGAAGCGGCACTTAAGGGCGGAGTGGCACAGCAGAAGCCGCCTGGTGCCAGTTACTTTCCCGCTTTGACTGGCAAGGGTTCTTCCTCTCTTTACAACCCTGATCCTCTGCCAAGCACAAGGCAGAGAGAGGCCAGCCGTGGCCCAGATGTCTGCAGAGAGTCTGGGTGACAGCTGGGGCCAATGTTGTTCTTGACAGTGGCTCAGCTGGGCAGCTTTAGCCGCTCTCTGGGTTTTATAGGCACTGCCTGTTGTTTTCATTTTAAACTACTGCAGTAAGTTGGAGGCTCCCGTGGGGAATTGTCTCTCCACTCCCACTCCTCATGGTCAGCCAGAGAGAGCACAAACAGAAGTGGATGGCGAGTTTCGGTACAGCCCGGAATTCTATGGCAGCTTCCCAAAGGAGGCAGCCAGGAACCAATCCTTTGCCAGGGTCCTGTGGCTCACCATAAAAATAACAAGGATGGCACCCAACCCTGTGCACGTTGTCAAAAACAATTCTTCAGCAGAGGCCCGGGAACCCTGCTCCATTTAGAGGGTCCGGAGGAATGCCTTGGGGATGATTCTCGTGGCAAAACTGGCAACGAGATGGAGTGGCTTTGCTGCCTTGGTCATGTCACGGCAGGACCAGCTGTGTCCCTGCCACAAGCCAGCCATCTTTAACTACATACCCCAAAGTATGAAGTGTCGCACACCCAAGCCGTGCTGCAAATTTAAGATCTGTGCGTAGTCTAATCCACAACGTTTTCTGTAGGATTACTGTGAGCCTTATGGAGGCAAATAGCAGGACAGACAGGTCAAAAATTAGCTTAAGAGCCTGAAATATGTATATGCAACCAGAATGTATCTGAGTATGCTTTGCAAAAATAAAATAAAATCTGACTGTAGACTTCCTGGAGAAAGCAAGCACACCCCTGCTTCATCTCATGGCCAGACTTGGGACAGCTAGGTGTCTACGCTTTGTTTTGGCTGTGAGAAAGGGTGCTCCTTCAGGACAGATGAGGCAGGCTGGGCTGAGAAGTGTCAAGAGAGCAGATCATAACTGCAGCAGTCCTAAGGTTACAAGAGCAAATCTCATGGGACCTCTGAGGAGATCTGGTTAGGACTGCGCTGTCAGTCTCTTGACGATTTGTTACTCAGAGGCCTGCAGCTGAGAGTGTGAGCTGCCTCTATCAAAAGATACAGCGTTTGATGTCAAATAATATGAAAGCCCTTAAAATTATGTCAGGTGATAGGAAAGTTCTTTTTGATCTGCTGCAGCTGCTGAACACATGGAGCTCATTCCTTGCTGCTGCATCCACAGGAAAAAACAGCTTTAAAGGGGGATTAGATAGATTCATGGATAGGGTTGCCAGGTCTTACCTGTGTCCCGGTGGAGGGGCTCCAGCCTGGCTCTTGGGGTCTTCTGGTGTGTACACAAAACACACACACTGCAATGCTGTCACCCAGAAGTGACATCATCATGCCGGACACGACGTTCAGGGGATGCTCAAGCATTTGGGTAAAAAACTTTATGGTCACCATAGTGTACAGCCAGTTTGGTGTAGTGGTTAAGAGCGCAGACTCTAATCTGGGAGAACTGGGTTTGATTCCCCACTCCTCCACATGCAGCTGCTGGTGTGACCTTGGGTCAGTCACAGTTCTCTCAGAGCTGTTCTGGAAAGAGCAGTTCTGGAAAGAGCTCTCTCAGCCCCACCTACCTCACAGGGTGTCTGTTGCGGGGAGGGGAGGGGAGGGGAAGGGACAGGAGATTGTCAACTGCTCTGAGACTCCTTCGGGTAGTGAAGGGCGGGGTACAAATCCAATCTCCTCCTCCCTCTTCTTCATCTTTGTCTTTTTCTGGTTGTCAGCACCTCTACAGAGGGTTGATCTTGGGACCTTCTGAATGCCAAGCAGATGTTCAGCCACAGCACAAGTAGTTAGGAGTTTCTATTTTTGTATAAATTACACACTTTTCTCTAAATGGCTTTCTCTCATCTCTGATCAATGGATTGTGGATAATTAATCAGCTGCTGCTGCTATAGTGCCTTGACTTCTTCCGTGATACATTGAAAATGTTTTTTCATTATTGTATCCCATCAACACAAAGTCCGAAGAGCAATTGGCTCCTGTACAGCAAGCCCGGCATGCATCTTTTGGCTTTTTGCTGCCCCCTAGTGCTAAAAAAATTCAATGCTTTTAAGACTCAATAGACAATGTTTGCTTAGGCTGGATTCTGGCATTGGTGGTGGTGGTGCATTTGTCCCAGGTTTGCCTCTGTTTTTCCAAATATCTATTAACTTAGGCTGGATTCTGGCATTGGTGGTGGTGGGGAGTCAAGACTGGTTTGAAGGAGAGACCAGTGTTCACGCTGTGTGCATTTGTCCCAGGTTTGCCTCTGGTTTTCCAAATATCTATTCACCCTTTGTCCAGAGGAATCACTGGGACAAAATCAAGAAGAGCTGCGGCATTTGTCTGTTCCAGTCTAAAAAGCTCCTTGTGGTACCTGGATATATAGAGTCATAAGCTTTCGTGAGCCAGAGCTCTTTCTGTCAGCTACAGAGCAAGATTTCTGTGAAGTTCCACATTCAAGCTTACTGTGATCAAGTTGCTTGTTTTCTCATTAGCCGAGTTTCTTATGAAATCATCTTAATGTTGATCTAGTACACTGAGCCTGTGTGTGTACACCTTATGTGTAAAGGAGGTTGGAAGAATGTGTGGATTTGGTGGCTCAGGGCAAAGGGCAAGATCCCAGCCTCCCAACCCCTCCGCATTCATTACACAGAGAATTGGACTGACTGAGCAAGATTTTTGTAAGCATACATTAAAGACACGTTTAAGGGGACATAGCAGCGTTGCCAGCAGCTTTACCTCCATGTAGAATATTTGTATGAATGTAGACAGATGGACACATATACCCCTCCTGTTCCAGATTTATTGCATTGTGTTGGAAGACCTGTCAGACTAACACAGCGTCAGGGCCAATTGACACATTATGGGGTACATGAGTTGAGTTCTGGGTCCCCATTCTGTATCCCAACAACCAGACAGGAGTTGTAGATTCTCCTTAGTTCCCCCATGTACAGTGTCTGATTCGGATCACGACTGTGGCACGTGTGGAGAAGAGGCTTCAGGCTACCCCTCCCTGCACTGTTTCCCTGACCTGAAGGTCTGGGGGTATGTGTCACTATTCCGCCCACTAGTGCGGGAGGAAGACCTTTTCCCACGTGTGCTGTAGCCACAATCTGAATTGGTCACTATGCGTGGGGGTATTGTGGAGGACTCTCCACTCATAGAACCTCAGTCTCAAGAGCAGTGTTCCCTCTAAGCTGAGTTAGCGTGAGCCAGCTCACCGTTTTTTAGCCTCCGGCTCACACAATGTTGCCTTAGCTCTGGAAGGATGGCTCCAAAGCAAACTAATTCATGGGCCAATTGACACATTATGGGGTACATAAGTTGGGTTCAGGGTCCCCATTCTGTATCCCAACAACCAGACAGGAGTTGTAGATTCTCCTTAGTTCCCCCATGTTTCGGATCACGACTGTGGCACATGTGGAGAAGAGGCTTCAGGCTACCCATCCCTCCACTGTTTCCCTGACCTGAAGGTGTGGGGGGATGTGTCACTATTCCGCCCACTAGTGCAGGAGGAAGGCTGAAGCCCTTTTCCCACGTGTGCTGTAGCCACAATCTGAATGGGTCACTATGCGTGGGGGTATTGTGGAGGACTCTCCACTCATAGGGCCCCAGTCTCAAGAGCAGTGTTCCCTGTAAGCTGAGTTAGCGTGAGCCAGCTCACCGTTTTTTAGCCTCCAGCTCACACAATGTTGCCTTAGCTCTGGAAGGATGGCTCCAAAGCAAACTAATTTATGCAGTAGCCAAATCGCCCGCTCACAACTTTAATGCCAGAAGCTCACAAAGTAGAATTTTTGCTCACAGGACTCCACAGCTTAGAGGGAACATTGCTCAAGAGTAGTGTAGGTATTGGCCCACACATTTGAAGCAAGCCCTAGGTACTTTGCTAGAACCATATGGTCAGTCCGTAATCTCGTTCTACATTCCTTATCTCTCGGCAATTAGGTATCGCACATTCTTCAGACCCAGATACAAGATTGGCTACAAGACCGTGACTGAGTTAGTGTGGAGATGCTGCCCAGGCCTCATGGGAGAGGGGTGCCACGACAGTCCGACTGACCAGCCGGGGCTTCTGCCCCAGCACACCAGTCCCAAGATGCCTCCTACTCAGAAGTTGTTCCCAGGTCCTAGAGTTCCTCCTCACCCCAAAATACATCCTGATCCATTTCCAGGACCACAGAAAAATCATTACGGTGAGTGACGGAACCTTCTTCTTAGACCATCCTTATGATGATTGACTTCGGTGGCTGGTTTCTAAGAATATGGATTTGGAACCTAGCAGGTCCTAGAGTTCCTCCTCACCCCAAAATACATCCTGATCCATTTCCAGGACCACAGAAAAATCATTACGGTGAGTGACGGAACCTTCTTTTTAGACCATCCTTATGATTATTGACTTCGGTGGCTGGTTTCTAAGAATAAGGATTTGGAACCTAGCTACGTAATCCAAATCCGACCTGATTTTGCCTGGTCCATTAACCTCAGAAGAGTAATCCAAGTGAAATTACTGCAGACTTTCTGGTCCAAAGTGACCGGGCTATTTCTTCTGGCAGCTCCGTGGTGTCTGTGGCCGCACTCTGCTCTCTATTACCATTTCCCTGCGTTTTCTGTTTCCTCACAGGCACAGGAAAGCAGAATCGAAGGGGACTAGTAGTGACCATTCATGTTAAACATCAAGATGCCAGTGGAGAGAAGGGATGGAGAAAGCCTCATCCCTGAGTCTCTGTGTGTCTGCTCTTCAAAGGAGAATTCTGATGTCCAATAAAGTGAGGGCCCTGTCTCCTCTCTGTCTGCAGTTTAGCAGGGAAATTCTCTTGGGTGAGGGCTGATCTATGAGGATTTCAACCCTGCTAGATGGGGGGAAACGTTTAGAACTAGAAATGTTACATGCCTTTCCTTGCCTGTGGACCAGAGAGACTTTTTCCTATCTACCTGAAATCTCCTAAGTATTCCTTAGTAGAGGGGTGCATTTTCTAAGAATTATGTTCCAGTTTGGACAGGAGCAAGTTACCTTTATTTATGCATGTATCTTCCATTGAAGCCAATGGGACTGACAGTTTAACTAATCCAGATTAGTACAATATTAAAGAATATGAACAAAACCATTAATGGAAACAATTACCCGAATCCAGACCCAAATAACGCTTCTCCGCAATTTCCTAGGGATACACTTTCATAAATATAAATCGGAAATGCAAAAACTAACACAATGATAAGAATCCTCAGCCCTCCGGAAGATCCCCAGGGAGAATAGGGGGCCATGAAGAGGATAAAGCAAGGAGCTCTGCCTTGCTGCTTCTGCTCATGGAGAGTCTGCTCTATGAGTGACAATGGCTTTGGAGGCTTTTAGGGGATTGGCCACCCCTGCAGTGTGTATTAACATAGGGAAGCAGTGAGGGAGTAACTTGCTACACCAGTATTGCCCATTCCATAAAATGGAGGGACACTTCAAAAGCAGGAAGCCCTTGCTTCTCAGGCTCCTCTCATGCCAAGACAACAGGGGAAGGCCAAGGCCTCTGTGCCCTCTTGTTGGCCCTCTAGAGGAACTGGTTGGCCAGTGCATGAGACAAGATGTTGGACCAGATGACCACTGGTCTGACCCAGCAGGGCTCTTCCTCTGTTCTTAAATCAGCAATCCTATAAGGCTTTAACTGAAAAGTTAAGGCACAGTGAACAGGGCTGCCCAGACTGAATATGCCTAGCACAGTAAATTCACACAGATCTACTCTCAGCTGTCTACTATGGACAGAGGCTGTGCTGTTCATTGATACGTGATACAACAGCCACACCAAAACCCTGGTCTGACCCAGCAGGGCTCTTCCTCTGTTCTTAAATCAGCAATCCTATAAGGCTTTAACTGAAAAGTTAAGGCACAGTGAACAGGGCTGCCCAGACTGAATATGCCTAGCGCAGTAAATTCGCTCAGATCTACTCTCAGCTGTCTACTATGGACAGAGGCTGTGCTGTTCATTGATACGTGATACAACAGCCACACCAAAACCCAGTCTGAACAGCAAGCCCCAAAGGGGTTAAACACTTCAATTTGTCCTTAGTTACAGTTCAATTCACCTATTGGGTAGAATGTATACAATCTTTTGGGTTTTCCTTCCACTTTCTGATAGTAGCCATCTATGTATCTGTTAGCCTGATCTTGTCAGATCTCGCAAGCTGAGCAGAGTAAGCCATGGTTAGTACTTGGATGGGAGACCACCAAGCAAGGCTGGGTTTACTATGGAAATGCAGGCCATGGCAAACCACCTCTGTTCATCTCTTGTGCTGAAAACCCTATGGGGTTGCCGTAGGTCAGCTTCAACTTGATTACACTTTCCACAACATGTACCAGTTAGTAAACATGCATACATGAACTTCTAGGGTTGACTTCTTCCTTTGCAGTGCATGCTAAGCATGGGGCCAGTTCACATGGCTGCAGAAGCACTATGAGAACACAAAGAAAATGCCTGTCTGCCTGTACTTTCAGTTTATAACACGTGCATTGAACAGGAAAGTCCCGGAGGTGCCCATCTGAACATGCACCGCTTGGCACTGATTATGACTGCTGTCTTCTTGTTGCTTACAGGTAGAAAAATGCCTGGTTTGATTGGAGACAGGATAGACCGGCTAGAGGAGGAAGTCAGGCGTCTCTCACAGTCCTACGACAGCCTGCACACCATGGTGAGCGGCCTGGGGGACCACTTGCGGCTAGCCATCCAGGAGGACACCAGTAAGATGATTGGATCCCTGATGAACAGCCCAAGTGTGCCCGATTCAACCATGGGATTCGGGGTCATTCCTGATGGGATTGTGGATGCAGCAGACAAAGCTGACCTTTCCCCTTATCCTCCGGTGGGCGAGATCCTAAGCAAAGTGACCGAGGTGAGTGATGCACTGAAAACCAAGACCGATCTTCTGGATGAGGTACATGGCATGGTCCTTGATCACGATGGACAGATCAAGCATCTTCTGGAGTCAGCCCGGCCATCACCCCTCACCTCCATCGAGATGCTTGAAGAGTACGTGGACAGCAGGCTTAGCAACCTACGGGTAGAGCTGCTGGATGGCTTTGAGAAGAAACTGGTGAACATCCAGAACACGTGTGATTATCGGATCAAGGAAGTGCAAGAGCAGTGTGAAGAAGAGAAAGCTGCCAACCTGCGCCTCCAACAGACCCTAGATGGCAAAGAACTAGAGATCAAGAAGGAGATCTCTCAGCTAGAAACCCAGATCCAAGGGCTTACAGTCGTGGAAAGCTGCTGCAGCAACTTGAACTACCTCACCAAACGGATGGATATCCTAGAGAAAGGCCTACACAGCATATCCGAGTCTCAGAAGAATCTGCACTCCAGGTTGGATAATGAACTTTCTACAGTCACCTTGGGGAGCCTCTTTGAAGGGCGCTTTGAGGACCTCGAGGGCAGGCTGAATGTCTCGGAGAGGGAAACAGGAAGTTGTTGTTCCACTGTAGAGGATTCTATGAGAGGCCTTCTGGGGTCAGAGTTGGATGGCGCGAGGACCTTGTTTGATGACAAAATGAGAACATTGGAAGACAGGTTCATGACCATTGTAGGAGAAGTGAACAACATCAGCTCCACGGTGGGAGTGGATGGAGCTGTAATGCCATTCCTGGAGGGAGAGCTTGCTACTGTAAGGCAGGAAACCAACGAGAAGCTGGAGATTCTGCAGAGTCGGATGATGGCCTTGGAGAGCACCTGCTCGCTGGGGTGCACATCTACTTCCAAAGATGTAGAGATCTTCCGTACGGAGATCGAAGACTGCCAAAGCAAGAACCAGGATCTGCTGCTTCGGATGGACAGCAACTCTGACCTGCTGCGGAAGCTGAATGCCACCATTCTGGAGATCCAGAGGCGGATTGAGGGAGAGGCATCGGGTGCCTTGCAAGGAGAGATCACGCTTCTGAAGATCAATCTGAATACAATGAGCAAATCCCTCACCGGGCTGAAGGATTCTGTTTCCCAGTACTCAGACACTGTGCTGCATGTCAACTCATCTCTAGACGAGCGTGAACGCAAGATAGAGGACGAGGTCTACTCCATACAGGAGAAGATCAGTGACCAAGGCTCCCAGCTACTGTTCAGCAACAGGCGTGTCCTGAACCTAAAAGGGGACCTCGAGCGGCTCAAGTCCAGGATCATCAATGACCTGAGCAACTGCAAGAACGTGGCTCATAACCTGCAGAAGGAAGTGCTCCATTTTGATGACCGTGTGGCTCAGGTGGAGGACATGTGCGGCAGACTCGGTACGGTAACGGGAAGCTTGGATCGCATCCGAAATGAGTTGGAGAACAATGCAGGAACTGTGTGGGGCTACATGGACCATATGAACAAGACCTTATCTGCCCACTCTCAGGAAATAACCCTACTCAAGGACAACTTGTTGGATTGCCAAGCTAAAGTCACAGAATTAGCTGAAGACATCAGTCTTTTAGAAGGCAAGCTGCAAGACCGCCACCATTAGCTATAGCAGACGTGTCCTGAAGTACAACTAACTTATACCATGAAGACTCCAATGTGATATCAGGAATTGTTTGGGGTTGGGTTGTTGTTGTTTTTTAATTCAAGAGGAGAAGGGAAGGTTACAAAAAAGTTAAAAGCTGCTATAAGTCTCTTGCCTCACTCTTAGGGTGAACAGTCTTCACGACAGCTAAAGCTGTACCTTTGCCATTACTGTACTCTCTTGCAGACATTTAGCAGCTGTACTATGTAGCAAGAAGTGCCTTCCCATAGTTGGGGTCATGTTTGGGTTACATTTCAGTATGTTGTTTAATTCAGGAAGAAACTGGAGACAGACCTGTCTAATAGATTCTTTGCTTGGGGAATAATTAAAACTCTGGTATTTAAGAGCTGAAACAGTGAAATTCAGTTCCTACCGACTATATGAATATACTGGAAGCAATGATCCGGTTCAGGGACCATTCAAGGCAATATCACCATCTATGAGCAAACTCTGATTTAAAACAAAGACCTTTTCTTGTTGTTCTGTTTTGTACTAAAGTACAAAATCTGGACTGGAATTCTTCATGGCAGCACTGACTGGTATATGAGACACTCAATTCAGAAGACAACAGGTATCACGGAGGTATACGGTCCGAAAACACATCTGTGTGCACTATCTTCTCCCTCTGTTGGACTCCGAGTTACCACGTTCCCTGTATGAAGGAAGGTGTGGATGGGGGCATTGCATTTGTAATAACATTTGTAATAGTTTTGGATCCGGGTTTTGGGTAGGGCACAGCTTTGGTTATCCTGACTCTTCAGAATTGTTGTTACCAGTTCAGGATTTTGGGGGGGGTGTCCCAAAAATTTGGGACCAGTATTTTTTTCTTCCCCTACCTAGGCAGCAGGAGTAGGGAGGGAGGGAGGAAGGAAAAGAGGGGATGCCAGTCCCAAACTTGCCGTGCCAGCGTCAGCCCAGCATCAGAGGTGGCAGAGCCTGCCCCACAACTAGAAAATGCCAGGCTGCTCCAGGAGTCCGAGACTTGGATGCCACAGCAGCTATTTCCTGGCCCCATTACTTTTTAAAATTGCTAATTGAACAGCATTATTTTGATATGAGCATACAACAATACATGTATCAGGTTCTCCGAATCCCCAGCTTTCATTAAAAAAAAAAAAAAGCAAGCAATTCTCTGCTGCCTTTGATACCAGTGGTACGAAGGAGCCTCCAGCAGGGGCAATGCTGGCGTGGTAAGTCCGGGGCAAGTTTGGTCTGTTCCCTTTCAAAATGTAAAGGGATATGGGTGACGGCCAAATCAATCTGATCATCAGCTGTCAGTCAGCAACTCTACTTGTTTCCTGGGCCGGCTTCCTCTCTTTTCATCCTCACTCCTGTTCCTTCTCAAAACCATGAAATACTCCTGAAATTCAGGGAGATAAATTTTCATTACTCCTGGAATTCTGGGAGCGTTATGGGATATTCTGGGTATCCTTGAGCTAACTTGAAACAGCTAATTTGGGGTATAATTTCGGCTCAGGGATACACTCCTGTGTACACTCCTATGGTGCTATATCCCCTAGCTTCTCAGATAGGTGGAAGAAAGGAAAGTTATATAGTGCCGCAGTGACAAACTACCCTGCCTGTCCTGTCTGCCTGTCCTTGTGCCAGAATACATAGTGGTCTGTACATTACAGCCACCGTATGAAGGCTGCACAAAATTACTACACGTGGACGTGGCAGCTATGAAATGCTCCAGTTGCATGGTAAGTCATTGAAAAAACAAGTGGCTTAACACGAGATTGACCAAGTTGTCGCATAGAGAGGGAGGGTCTGTGGCTCAGTGGCTTTCATTTGCTTATTTTCTTCTTCAGGGAAGTAGCGGCAGCCCCTTCTCAGCTGCACACCTGCCTGTGACCACAGAGAGAGACTGAAAAGTGGGCCAAAGCAGGTGTGCAGCTGTTTAAAAGCACATTGGGACAAGGCTGAGGGAGTAGAACCACACTGTTGGCCCCACCCCCTGGCTGTCCACATACTCAGTGGAACATCTGCAGTGAGCCTTATGGTTGTTCAAGTGTATATACATAGGGCTTGCTGCAGATGTCCTACTGCGTGTACACACATCAGCTCATCCACACAATCAAGAGATCTGCCCCCCCAAAACCCTCAATTGCATGGAGAAGTCTACCCTTGCGTGTGCATAAGACTCACTGCAGACATTCAGCTGAACATGTGGATGTTCCTGGGGTGGGGTTTGCAGGCACAATACTGCTCCCCCACCCCCTTTACAGGCATACAATGAGTGTGCTTTTAACACCTCTCTGGATCACAGCAGCACTACTGCCAACCGCCACCACCAGGGAATTGCCGCAAGATGTACCCGTGTCACGTTTATGTCACCCTTTTATTTCTCCATGTGACTGGAATGACTGGTAATGAGTAGGGTTGCCAGGTCCCTATCTTTTGCTGGCGGGACTCCAGCCCACTCTCCTGGATGTAGTTGTGCTCACGAAGCACATGCACTGTGATGATGTCACCCAGAAGTGACATCATTGTGCTAGGCACGTCGTGGAGGACGCTCTAGCATTTGGTCAAAAACTATTGTCACCATAGAGTTTTTAGCCAAATGCTAGAGCATCGCTCCCGTGACGTGCCCGGTGGAATGATGTCACCTCCAGGCGTGGTGGGACTCTTTGGGGGTGGGGCTCCCCTGTGGCCTGAAATCAGGGGGAAACCCACCCCCATCGGGGGATGGCAAACCCAGTGACGAGTGCATGGAGAAACAAGTTACTAACGTGGACTCAACTGAGCATTTCTTCAGGAGGAAAGATTCCCACCTGTGGAGTGTGACTTTCTTATGTCCCTGTCCTGTTGCATCCCAAAATGCCCTCAAATTCTGTTCCTCCCAGGAGAACCATTTCAGAGGGTGGGAAGAGGCAAGAAAGTCATGCACCAGGGGCAGAAATCCTTCCACCCATAGAATTGCTTGGCTGGAATCTGAGCCACTCTCTGAACAAGGCCAGAAACTTAACTGATGTCTGAACTAAAGTCTGGGGTTGGTTCCCACAGATTCCCAGCTGGAAATCCTGCACAGGCAGTGGGTGGGTGGGCCTTTGTTCTCACCTTCGTCTATAGAACACCATGTGATGCAGGGCAGGTATAGCTATATTGATGCACACATGCACTCACTTCCTGTGATTGTTCCACCTCTTCTGAAAAGGGGGATAATCACTCACAGGGGGCTCGCGACATCATGGGCATAACACCGGTCTACCCTACAGGACTGTTTTAAGGATTATGAAGCTAATGTCTGTGAGACAGCACACTTGAAATATGCTTTATAAATGCTAAGGATTTTTATTAAACTAGCAGAACTCCTTTCATTACGACTGACAATGTAAGTGCATTGAAAGAAGGCCTATATGTCATGGGGGCCTCTGGGAGGCAGGGGGGAGAACACACCGCCTTGGGTACAAAGAAGGTCCCTGCCCTTGTGAACCAGGGGCAGAGGGTAGTTCTGTCCACCACTGCTGTATATTACTGATCTAGAAGGAGCAGCAGCTGAAATACTCCAATATGGAAGAAAAGTAAAGTAGTGCAGATGAGGCCACCAGGGATATAGAGATGAGTCAACCTAACCCCCTGCCTCTGGTGAGTGCAGCCCCTGAAGTCTATCCCTCCTTCACAGTACCATCCCAAGTTCTGTCTTGTGGATGGAAAAGGACTCCTCAAACCACTTTTTTACATAGCTATCCACTCATCACTGTATTAGCCACACAAAAGCAATTCGGTTACTGTTTTGACTCTCTCTTCAGCCTAGAAACATTCCCTTTTTATCTGACCCCATAACTGTGTGCTCTCTTCTCATTGGCATTGCCAGCTACACCTGGCAACCCCCTCTCCTCCCCCAACAGGAATTGGAGAGCAGAGACAGGTGTGCTGGCATTGCATGGGCACACAACCTCACTTCCGGTGAAAACAACACACTAGGATCCACCCAAAAGCGAGGTCTGAGTGCTAGAATATCACCCCCAAGGTGATGACGTCACTAACGGTAACACACTAGGATCCACCCAAAAGCGAGGTCTGAGTGCTAGAATATCACCCCCAAGGTGATGACGTCACTAACGGTTTTTGCCAGAAGTGACGTGGTGCACTGGCATGCCCCCATTTTCTCCCCACCAGCCTTGGAAAAGCCAGTGGGGAAGAAAGAGAAGCACTGGAAGACCTGGCCTGTCTGCCTTCCACAGGCATCTCTGAATCCCTGTATCTGGGGATTTTCCCTCTCTCTCTCTTATTTATTTATTTATTGTTTATATTTATATCCCACCTTTCCAGGTATCTGGCTCAAGGCGGCTAACAACATTACTCTCTCTCGTAGCATTCATACTTTTGTGTCAGTTTTTCTCCCTCATCGCATACCTTCACTGCCACACCTCAGTTATCCTTTTTTTAAAAAAAACCCATCTACCACCAACAGATCTCTCTGCACTTCCCCATCTCTCAGCTCACCTTGTCCTTGCTCTTTCATCTCTGCCCCCCCACCCGGTCTCTATTTGTTGAGTTGAATGGCAAAAGCACACAAGGCTTTCATTCTCCCAGCAATCTGCCTACTAAGGGAATCTGAGATGTAAGCAGATCATACAGCATAGCTGGCTAGCAAAACTAGCACAACTTGACACCACAGCCTATGAATCCAGAAGAATAGGAACAATGGAAATATAGTGACATGGGCATTCTTCTCCCCATTCCCTTTGGATGGGCTTGGACTGGCCTTGTCACCATTGGGAGGACTGGAGGCAGCGGGAGAATGGAAAAAAAACCCTTACTGGTATCATGAGCATGATGACATAACTTCTGGGGGAAATCTGGAAGTGACAGCAGTAGTGCTAGGAATTGCTGAAACTTTATGGTTTCACCATAAAGTTTCTAGTGATTCTTAGAGCTACCACTGTTGCTTCCAGGTTTTCCCCAGAAGTGGCATCATCATGGCCAGAATGCTGCCCCCCCCCAATGTCCCTGCCCTCAGCTCTCCTGCTGGTTGCTTGGTTTGGCATGGCGACCCTATTCCAAACTGTTAACTGAAAACATGGAGTGAATGGAAGCAAAAAGAAACAATAATGCAGACTCTCTTGGCTTCAGATATTGAAACTTTTATTGACACGTCTGCAAAGCAGAGTCTTTCAGCTCCAAAGTGCATTAATCATGGGCCAGCAGATGCATCACAACACAACTAGCTCACAGGATTTCTTTTCCTTCTTGTTATACTTTCTGCTAAGGCATCCCTTAATAGTGCTACAGCTCTGTCAAGGTTTACAAAAAAAGAGGGAAGTAAAAGTGAGGTAGAAGAAGAATGAGAGTCTTTCAGCTAAATCTTAGTTTCCTAAGTTTACAACAGTTTACAACAGTACCAATGTCCAGTGAGAAACGTGTGCAGGCCCCAGTCCATGGCTATCTGCAATAAGCTATAGCTACAATAACCAAGGACAATAGTGACCATGGCACAAGAACTGGGGCGTCAGAACCACTGCATAATCCCTCGAATGTGGCTCAACAGCTTGTCTTTCATTCAACATTCCATGTAGAAAAAGGCACCACTCCACAAAGCAATGCATTCTAAAAAAAACCCTCACAATGCTTCCTGATTTCAGTGCAATGTCTAAAAGCACATCACTGTAATAGTAGAACCTGGGGGTGGGGTGGGGGGGCTGATGCACATTACTGTCCCCAGGAAGGACAGAGTTACAGTAAAGATGCAGAGGCACCTGCACCCCCTTCAGAAGCAGTATGCCTTTTAAATTATTTTACCCAACAAGATAAAACATTCCATTTTCAAAAGTTACTGTAAGCAACTGAGACAGGAACTGAGTAATGGTTTAAACAGACTTGAAGGAGGTAGAACAATGACATTTCCTGCAGTGGTGCAGAACCCTTGCTTTTGTCCTATTGTCATCTCTGGTCAAATTATCAAACAACTGGACAAAATGGGGAAGAAGTTGTCCTTGAGTGGTTGTTTTTTTTAAGTACAATGAGGTTCAGAATGAAACAGACAGACAGTTAAGGCACTAAGAATCTAATCACATCCCAGTGCCACTGCTGAGCTATCGCCATAATCTGATACTGTTTGTCAGATCAAGCCAGAAGAATGACTGAACAAGTCATTCAATATCACTGCAGTGGGATGGAGTTCTAAAACATGCATTAGTTCTCTTGTTCTCCTTCCAAAACATATGGCTTCTGTCAACACTTTCCACATAGGCTATGGGGTGAAGATAAAGGTGTGTGTGCATGAATAGCAGCCATCATCAATCTTTGGATAAATCCAACAGGAATCCTCTTTCCAACTTCAAGGACAGATGCAACTCAAAATCCTATATGAACCTTGCAAATGTTCCAAGTTCACGAAAAAGTGCATTCAGTCATAGGGCATATATAAGTTCATCAGAACCTGGACTGAGAGACCTCTTCCAGAGCAGTGAAAACAGAAGACGTTTCAGTGCCAAAATGCAAGTCCATCACAGTGCAGAAGATATACTCAGCCCATCCACTCTATCAGAGGCCAAACAGCTAAATATCCTTCAGGATGATGCTTCAGTGGCTCACAATCTTCACTCAAAATCTTCTAAGTCAACAGCAGGCAAGGAAGTTCTCCAGTAAGAAAAGTGGCTATATTCTGGGCACTCCATGGAAAAGCTCACATCCTCGCCAATGGGTGGAAAGATGAGATCTACTATTTCACTCAGCCGTTCATACCTAGAGGAAACAGGGCATGAAGCATTAAAGTCAGCAAGCCTCCTTTTTTGCATCTGCATCTCCTGCACTGGAGCATTTATCTCCCTTGCATTTTAATAAAGCAAGAAATGCAATGCACATGCATGCACTTGATATGTGGAAAGAAAGTATTACAATGCATCAGGGCTAGCAAAAGAGTGGGAGCAGATATAATTCACACCACAGGAACACCACCAAAACTGCACCCTTCTCACATATTCCCTCATGAAATATTTGGCATGTTCACCATGTAATAGGGTTGCATCACAGAGTTTTGCCTGCCACATTCAACGTCTACAGCAGAGGATGATGGAGGTGAGCAAACTCATAAGACTAGATCTAACCAGGTTTTCCATTTGTCAAAAAGACCTGAGGGTTCCTCTGATAACACCTAAAAAGCCCAAGCTTGGGATTGTGAGACCTGCATGAACAAAAGCCATATATTATGGGGCTGTAAACAAGATTAAGAACATAAGAGCTCTCCTAGATGTCAATCTAGTCCAGCATACTGCTTCATATAGTGGCCAACCAGTTGCCTTGGAGGGACAAACAGGCCCTCCCCTGCGGCTGCCTCCCAGCACTGGGATTCAGAGGTTTGCTGCCTCTGTAGATGGAAGCTCCCTGCAGTCACCATGACTTGTAGCCATTGATGGACCTCTCCTCTGTGAATTGGTCTAACCCCCCTTTTACAATTATTTATGCTTATGGCCATCACTACCTTCACTTGTAGTGAATTCCACACTTTAATTACCTGTTGAGTAAAGAAGTCCTTTTATCTGTCTGAACTTATTTCTCATCTACTTAATTGGATGCTCCAAAACTCTAGTGTTATGGGAGAAGCAGAAATGCACCCTCTATCCACCCTATGAATAATTATATAAACCCCTATCCTGTCCTTCCTAAGCTGTCTCTTTTTTCTAGACTGAAAAGCCCCAGACTCTCTAGCCTTTCTTTATAGAAAAGGTGGTCCAACCTTCTAATCTTTGTTGCCTTCCTTTGTATTTTTCCCAGCTCTGCAATATGCTTTTTGTGATATAGTGGCCAGAACTGCACACAGTATTCCTGTTGGAAGTGGAGGACTGTACGCTGTCTCCTACTTCAGACCACAGAGACAGCACCATAGATTTAGATAGACAGAGGGTGTCAGGACACACGGGGCATCCTTTCCTTCCTGTTATCTGATACTATCCCTTTGAAGTAGAATGCTGTTCTTAGGGACAAGACTTCCTTCCTTCCGCTCTCTCTCTCTCCAACACAGATGAAGAAGGAGCATGCTTTCAGTCTTTGGCACCATGATGCAAGGACATGCATATTGCATCTGCATCCATCATAGCTAGTTACATTAGATTCTATCCCTATCTCTCACCTATACTATCTAAAATGGAGTTTCCTAAATAAAGGACTCTTATTAGTCTGAAACTTACAAAAGGCTCAGTGTATCTTTGCTAGCACACACAGTACCAAGAAGCTGCTTCTGCCTGTAAGCCTAGTGCATCCTGCTACCTAATAGAGATTCCTGGCTATGCCATACCAGCAGTGGTCCCTCTATGCTGTGGAGTCTTGTGAGCAAAAATTCTACTCTGTGAGCTACCGGCATTAAAGTTGTGAGCGAGCAATTTGGCTGCTGCATGAATTAGTTTGCTCTGGAGCTGTCCTTCCTTAGCTGAGACAGAAATCTGTCGGCTGGAGGCTAAAAAACTGTGAGCTAGCTCACACTAACTCAGCTAGAGGGAACACTGCATACCAGTGAATCTAACAATTTCAAATGATGCTGTGCATCACAACATTGGCCATTTTATTGTCAATCCTGTTCCTAATAATTCCTAGCATGAAGTCTACCTTTTTCACCACTGCCACACATTGGGTCAACATTTTCATTGAGCTTTCCACTATAACCCCAAGATCTCTTTCAATCTTAGTTTCAGATAGTTCAGACCCCCATCAACGTTTATGTATTTTTTACTCCAATATGAATCACCTTAGCACACTGAACCTTGTCTGCCATGTTGCTCCAAGATCTCTTTCAATCTTAGTTTCAGCTAGTTCAGACCCCATCAACGTGTATGTATTTTTACTCCAATATGTATCACCTTAACACACTGAACCTGATCTGCCATGTTGCCACTCACCCAATTTAAAAAGATCTTCCTGTAGCTCTTCATAACCTGCCTTGGTTTTCACTATCCTGAATAGCCTGATATTGTCTGCAAACTTGGCCAAACTTGGCTCACCCCCAATTCCAAACAATTTCTGAAGAGATTAAATAGTGCCTGTTTCTCCACCATCTCTCCCTCTTCCTTTTATTTCTTCGTCATCCAAAGGCCCAACTGCCTCCCTGGCCAGTTTCCTGCTCCTGATATATTTGAAGAATTGCTTTTTGCTTGACTTAAAAGGTTTTGACCATCTGCTTCCCAAATTCTTTTTGCTTGCCTTACTGTTGACTTACATTTGTTTTGCCAGAACCTGTGTTCTTTTCTGTTCTGACCGAGAGATAAAGCTAGATGGCGCCTGCCCATAAGGCAATTTCATGTCATATGTGAACTTTTCTGGGGCAGTCGGGTGGAGAATAAGGAGAACACTCATTTTCTTGCAGCAGAATGTGACTTCACTTGTGTTTCAACACCATCTACACATTGCCCAGCAGACAGTTTTACACACTATGAAGATAATGCACCAGATATGTTTGGAAGCTTACGTAGATTTGTGGATCTTCACAAACTCTTGGATTAGTTCTCCCTTGGGGTTCACAGTAAATATACGCGATTCTGGCAGATCCACTTCCTTGTAGGCATGAACATCCTACTCAAAACACAACAGAACAGGACAAAGGGTCCAAACAATGCAGGCTTTGCTCAGAAGGAACCAAGAGGAGAGACCCTCACTTCCCCATAACAAATGGCCCATACTCACATTTGTTCTGTTCCCAAAGGCAGCATGGAATGGCTGCCTGTTGGAGCCGAACAGGTTACGGATATCTGTTAGGCAGGCAATTTTGAACACCTCTGGCTTCTTCTCAATCACTTCCCTACAATGCAGTGAGCACAGACATTCCACGAGTGTCAGAGCAGTGTGGGTTCTCCCCTCCACCCTCCCCCATGGGCAGCTGTGAAATTGGTGTTCTGCCCCCTTCCCTAGCCAAGTAAGGATTTCAAATGGAAAAAAAAATGATGTAAAAAAACATATACACACCATTCCAACATTCCATTACTTTCCAATAGTCCATTGGACATGGAAAGGACATATACATTGTTGGATTTTGCACAGTCCTAATCATTCACCTCTTGCATTTTCCTATCCACACATCTGCCCCCTTCATACACATCTTCAAGTAATTGGGGGGACATGCACAAAAAGCACCCATTGTCATGTGCCAAATATGAAATTTCAAGAAGCCATTGTCTGCTATACATCCCCTGCTACAGTGAGATGTGCACACCTCTTTACATTTTATAATGCTCCACTGCCAACACTAGTATAGGAAACATGGCTTTTGTGTAAAAGGTCTCCATTCTGATTTTCAGTTCTGGGATTCGATAATTTGGGGATGTCTGAATGCACAGAAATGCCAACTGTTGCTGGTGTTCACCATATTCACATATAGGACATTAAATTAAAATATGTGAAGTTAGGTCTAGCACACAATGCACCTCAAATGTGTATCTCTGTGCTGAATTGGCTTCCCTGCTGTTTCTGCACTGATTAAAACCTGTGGAGAACGGATAATAAAAGCGGGCCTGCAGAAGTCATATCCGAAGACCCATCATTATGGAGAGAGCTTACCTATGAAGAGCTGAGAAGAGGCTGCTAGGTGCCAGCAGGATGGGGCCTTTTGGGAGTACACAGCCCTCGTCTTTGACACACTCCAGGTATCCTTTGGTGATATGAGCCATCCCAATGGTTCTGGCTGAACAGTAGAGAAACTTGTATCCATTCCTAGAGTGGAGAAGGCAGAACTAAAATGAGTGATGGTCATGCTTAACCCATTGTTCTTCAGCTCCAGGTACAGTGAAGGGCAAGGATGTGATATTGCACTGAAACACATTCAATCCCAATTATTAGAACTGTGCCAAATATGCATCCATTTTGGGTCTGGGGGCAAAAACAATATTTTCAGAGAGTCAGAAATGTTTCCCCCAAACTGCCGCTCTGGACAGTGTTCTTTTTTTGCAAAACCTACGCATGGTCAATATTCCCACCAGTCTGCCGGGCCTGCTTGGGTACCATTTTTCTTTTACTATGCAATCCTAGCCAATCAGAAACCATATAAGGAAAATAATAATGATATATAGGAAAACAGACCAGGGTATGTGCCAACATCAATGGACGATGCTTCCTGCACTGGCAATTCTAAGCCATCAGGAACGTGAGAGCAAAATAAAAATCTATTCAGGTATCCGGATTTCCACACACATGAATTATTACAAATCCTAAAACTGATATGAAGTATTCTAAATAAACATGTCTCGCCAGAATGTCAATTCAAATATACCTCAGAACTTCGAACTTTTCACCTAATATAACCATGTTCTAATATTGAATAAATAGCATCTTTTTAATACATATTATATACATTTCCTGAAAATATTGCTCTTCCCCACAGAAGTCTGTCAATCCTAAACTTGCTCATAATGCTCAAAACCCATACTTGGCTCTACCAAATATTCATTTTAAGAAAGCTTTTTCGCTTCCAATACTGGGCGATCAGTACCCTGACAACTGTTCACACAGACCAAGTACTGAGGCTCTTTTCTCACAAACAGCTGTTTATACCTCAAGAGGAGAAGGAATGGATCACAAAGAATCGCATATTTCAAAGTGTAATTTAAAATGCTGAAAGTTGCTAACCAACATTTTAGTCTACTTCTTTGAACAGGGTCTGGCAAGACTATCAGCCTTACGCAGAATTTGGGCTCACTAACAACCTGCCACAAAGAAGGGGAAACTGTCCTACCATAATACCCTAGAAACCACTTATACAATAGTCTATAGAACGGTGGCGATGGATAACTGGGATAGGCAGAAGGGCATCAAGATAAGGTAGGCACATTTTAAGAAGGTGGATCAAAAACTAGCCAAACACTTCCTAGAGGAGTTTGGTGGTGTAAAACGTTAATTTAATTTACAATGCAATCCTAAACAGAGTTACACCCCTCTAAGCCCACTGACTTCAATGAGCTTAGAGAGGTGTAACTCTGTTTAGGATTGCCCTAAGAAACAATTTTCTCCATTGCAGGAGAAAGTGTAAAAACTCACCTTATTCCCAGGTGCCAATAAGGAGAAGAAGGGAAATGATTCATAGATCCACGTGATCCTGTAAAGGAGCTGGAAGAGGGACCCTGGAAGGGACTACAGCAAATTACCTGTAAAGCCTTCACACATATCTAGTACTTACATTTCCCTAAATGTGGTAAGATGTGACCTAGAGCATCAGATCTGATGAAAAGCAAGAGAAATAATTAGAAACATGCATGTACACATCACCCAAATTTGAACCCCAACCTGAGCTATAATGCCCAAAGTTCACTGTATAGTGAATAGTTGGCGATCATGCACCCATGCCAAAGGGTGCAAAATGGAAAACTACCATGGCAGCCACTTACTTGGTGATGGTTCCATCGATGTCAGAGATCACCACCTTGTCATCCCAGTTCCACAGGTAGATGGTGGCTTCACAACGACATGTGCCCTGGTACTGTGTGGTCACACTGAATGCTACCTCATTGGGGCCATCCCTCAGGTTCAGACTCTTCTACAGTCAAGAGAATTTTTTAAAAAACACATTCAGTGTTGGAGCCCTTATTAAAGAGATCCAGTTATATACATTCATGCAGCCCATTCCTATGTCTGGTTACTTGGAATTAAGTCCCAGAGTTCACTGGTACTGACTTCCAAATAAATGTGACTTCCAAATAAATGTGAACAGCATGCCTTCGTTCAGAGAACAATGGACCCCGCCCCCAGGCTGAATAGGGCCATAGGACTCTTATCTCACTACAGATACTAATTTTCTGTCCCTCGGGCACACTTCCCCTCTGCCCTAATCAAGCTGATTACAATATGCACTGTACCTTTGCATCCTTTACAACAACCCTCCCACCTTGTATGACTGTGATGTAAAGACTCAGGGATCTCTGTTCCCACTTGCGTCTGACAAAGGGAGCTTTGGCTCTCCAAAGCTTCTACTTTGAAACTAGTTGGTCTCTAAGGTGCTTCTGGATTTGAATCTAGCTGCTCTCTGCAGACCAACAGACCAACCCTCTGAAACTTAGTCCATCAATGACTAACTGCATCCATCCCCCCCCTTTTTCAATCTGTTCCCAACCACCATGCATGCAAATAGCAATTTCCATTTTGTTCTGAGTTTTTAAAACTCAGACAGGAGCTGATTTCCCCCCTAATTAGTAAGGATTCTCCTTCTCCAAATGCTGAGACTTTTGGCTATTGAGCGATGAAGAAAGATGGGTTACACACAGGGTTGCTAGATTTTTGGCTGCCCTTGTAGAAATATGGAAACATTTTAAAGCAACTGCATAAACCCTATTGTTATGTTATTGCTTTCCATTAATTGCTTAATCATAAACTCTCAGCAGCTGTTGAGCCCACTGGGTCGAATGAACAGTAACAGGGGGGAAAACGAAAGAATTCCCATTTTCCATCCAAAATCCAGCTTTCCTCAAAGTTTCGCACACCCTTCAGAACATCTGGAAGAGTAAAGCTGGAAAGAATTAACTCAATTCTCCAACTCTACATTATCAATGCTCTGCAGAAGCAGAACCCAAAATTAAGCGCCATGAAAGTGGCACTGAATTCAGTGCAAGTGCCGAGCCCATGCTTGAATTCTCTCCCACTGAAAATCCACAGGGTTTGTTTTTTAACAAAATAATACACTTTGGCTGAACCATGCCATGCCCCTGGTTGTTAGGTATTTTCAACCACAGAAGCTGAACGTGAACAAAGATAATTTTCTAGGGGGCTCTGGAATTAGGCTAAGGCAAAGGCAGTAGCTTCAGGGACCAAGTTCTGCATTCCCACTATTGTACCATCCCTCCAGGAGACAGAGCACAAGTCACTCCTTCCTTCCTCATTCCCCAGGCAACTTTAAAGACTGTGAAGCAGGCTGTGCATGCCCAGTGGGGCTTCTTGACAATTCAGAAAGCCTCCCTGGGGAATGAGGAGGGAAGGCATATCAGGTGCTCCAACTCCTGGACAAGGACAACGAGAGTAGAGAAGAGCAAGAGCCCCGTAGCACCTTAAAAACTAACAAAATATAAGAACATAAGAACATAAGAGACGCCAATGTTGGATCAGGCCAAAGGCCCATCCAGTCCAACACTCTGTGTCACACAGTGGCCAAAAATACCAGGTGCCATCAGGAGGTTCACCAGTGGGGCCAGGACATTAGAAGCCCTCCCACTGTTGCCCCCCCCCAAAGCACCAAGAAGACAGAGCATCACTTGCCCCAGATATGAGGCAGGGTATGAGCTTTCGTGAGTCACTGCTCTCTTCTTCAGAAAGTAGGGACAGTGGCAAGAGCTCTTGGCGGGGCAGCCCCAGGAGGCACCCATTGTTAAGCCACAGCTGAACATCTATATTCATCGTTTGTACATCCGCCTTCCTTTTTTCATCTCCCCAGTGTAATGTTAGGGTCTCTAATATACAACGACAGCAGCTGTTCCATAGCATGCTTGGAGTGACACTTCTTTCCGCTTGGTTTAAAGAGAAGCGTAACTGTTTATGCTTGTACATCTAAACCTCACAGCAGGGCACCGTTCAGACAGATGCCGTCAGAAAAGGGTTTAGCCTACAAAGTCTCACTCCCTTCTTTCTCTTCAAAAGCCTCCCACCCAAGTGCTAAGCCAGCCATGACCCTCCTGAGCTGGTTTTTGATCTGTGACTCACAGCCATGCTGCACAGAACCACTCAAAAGCAATGCCAAAGAGGCAGAGTTGTTCAGAGGACCATCTGATCAGTTTCAGACAGTTACTTGACATCTGTTAAATACACAACTAGTAAGAGTAAAAGCCTGAAAAACCACGTACAATTTGATCTGAAGACAGTCTAAGGGATTTCTTGTAGGTTGGAAGAAACTTTTGCGTAATACAATCTGGTACGGGTCTGACCCCTCGGCCTGAAGATACAGACCCATCGTCACTGGATGAAGCATCGTCCCTGTTTCTGTATTATCATGGAAACAGAGTGAGACAGAATTAAAAAGCAAACAAGCAGAGATCCAAAAATATTGGTCAAATCCCAAAGGGAAGCTTTAGCCCAAAATAATGCTAGAGGATAACATTGGAAATGATTGCCATGAAGCATAAACTCAACTAGATGTTCAGTAGGTTCTAAGCAGTACGTCTTTTCCTTCTAGGGCTCTCCCACTCAATATATGGCATAACCTTGGATTAACACTACCAGAATAACGCCCTTGAAGAATGGAGGAAGAGAAAAAAGAGAGTCTGGGGTGGACAGATGATGTTCAGGAGTTTTAAAAACAGATTTGGGACAACCACCTACCATCCCATAGCCACCCAATTGCCAAGTTGGGTACCCAAAGGTTGGGTGAGAGAAAACTATGAGAAATACATGAAACAAAATATATGTATTTCTTACAAAGTGCACTACAACTGTACTTTAAAAACATAGACCCTTTCTGCCCTTGAAGAAGCGAATATTTGAACTAAGAAGTCCTGAATCTATACAACATGATACAATTCAATATCTCTAGGTTAAGAGGCTTGAACCAATAAAAAAGGACCAACAATTCAATACTTGTAGGTTGATGATCTTGAACCATATTAAAACAGGACCAAATGTGTTTTGGCCTCCAAGGACTTCCTCTGTGGTCAAATTATTGTATACATGCACACTATTGGATACAGTTGCCGAGCCACATGTTAGCATCAAAGCAGACTGATTAATGCCTGATTAAAAGGCAGAATGGCTGATTAAAAGGCATTCCAAATATTCCATGTGGCAAAAGAATTCAGTGGTATGAAAGATTTTCTTAAACTTTTAAGCACACACATCCAGAGAATCCAGATTCAACAACTCCTTCTGACCATGGGCTCTCAAAACCCTTGGAGTGTGCATATAAGTATCAGCAGGGGTCATTTCGTAGAAAAAGAGGTGCAGGAGCTCATTAGCATAACTTATTAGTATGAGTTATTTGCATATGCCACACCCCTGACATCACTGGAAGTGTGTCAGAAGGCAACACCCACTGCTTAGGCTTCACTGGACTGTTTTGGATTGCTAGCTATTGGGGGGGGGAACGTGCAGATCTGTCCTCGCAGAGGAGGGAGAGCTTGTACCTGAATAAAATTTGGTCTTAAAGGTGCCACTGGAATCTTTTGGATTGCTAGCTGGGGGGGGGGGGCGTGCAGATTTGCCCTCACAGAGGAGGGGGAGCTTGTACCTGAACTGAAGGCAGGCGGGGGGGGGGGCTCTGCAACTTACCTGGCTGTTTCTTGCTCCTTGTGACCCAACTGAGGGCTGCTGGGAGCAGGGGGCGGGGCTTGTTGCATGTGCCCACCCCCTGGGCTCCTTACTGCCAGAGCTCCGCTCCTGTGCGCTCCCACAGGAAATGACCCCTGTGTATCAGCCTTTAACTAACACACACTACTGGCTAGCAGATAAGGTAGCAAAAGATTAAGAGACTTAAGAGATGGAATAAGCATCCCCCACAGTTAGTGAGGGGAAACAGCAGACCCCACACATGTTTGTTAGAATTTCTGATTAACGAAAAACTTCCAAGTGAGGGCTGCTTCGCCCGGCATTAGAAACAATCGGGTTTGCTATTACCCTACCTCACATTACTCTATAGTGGTTTATTGTGATTTTTAAAAACATGGCTACAGATAGATGTGCTTCATTTATCCTGTATCTTTCAGCCACAGTTGGGGAATGAAGAATAAACATACATAAATTAGCCAACAAGGAGAAAAAGTAGAGTCAGAGGTAAGTTTGGGCAAGATGGTAATGGCCAGGGCCCTTTTTGTAGAAAAAGCCCAGCAGGAACTCATTAGCATAATAGGCCACACCCAACAGCAGGAACTCATTAGCGTATTGGGCCACACCCCTGACAGCACAGCTCATTAGCACATTAGGCTGCACCCCCATGTTACCAGAAGTGTGGTCATCCAGCCACACCCACCTTTTGCTTCTTATTCTGTTTACCTTGTTTGTTCTCAAAACCCAGGGCCTTTTTTTGTAGCAGGAACTCCTTTGCATATTAGGCCACATACCCCTAATGTAGCCAATACGATACTAATGAGTTTCTGCTTTTGGGTGTGGCCTATTATGCTAATGAGTTCCTGCTGGGCGTGGCCAACTTGGGAGCCAGCCGGAACTCTGTTCCTGTGCGTTCCTGCCCAAAAATAGCCCTGGTAATGACTGATTTTGATTTTCTAGGTGGAGGGTGCATGCACATGTGGCCTTAGGACTGGCTAGACCGGGGGGAAACTGAGTCTCTTGAATCACCATGGTCTTGATATACAGTCCATATCTGTGGGAGACTGGGACAAACCCACTTAATCAGATGTTTCCAAGAGGTTCCCCCGCCCACTTCAGTTTTGAGAAAGGGAACCTCTACCTGTTTAGGGACAGAAGCAGGAACCCTCTCAGACAAGTAGGAACCCCCTCGCTGCTTTTGGAGGTGGATAGGGAAGAAGTCCCCTCAGCGTAGACTTTTTCCTTTCCTGAATGTACAGGATATTAAAGGTTCCCTTGCGCTTATCATTTTCATATCAAACAACCCTCTTGGTAGCTATGAGCCACAGAAAAACTGCATAACCTTGTCTTCTGACAATTCAGGGACAAGATGAAACAGTTCTGCAAGATTCCATAATTGACCGTTTCCTCATTACAGTATCACCCTTCCCACCATCATTCTCCATGAAAACATTAAAATACATCACCTCTGCTGAAAGGACTCAGTCGGATGCATTTTCTGGGTGCTGGTTTCTGGCTATGAACACAAGAGGTTGACAATGGTTAAGCTACCTTCGATATCTTCTTGCTTGTGCAGTAGCAGTTAATGGATCAAGCACTAAACTGAAGTCTCATAAATGCTACAGAGCAAGGCCAGCATTAGCATATCTGGAGGTGGGGCTTCCGGCAGGGCCCAATGCTGCCAAGCCCCCCCCCCCATTTGCTAGCATTCCACCATGATCCCAGCTACACTCACTGCCCAGTGCTGCTAAAAAAGGTCTGCAGGCGGTGGTGAGCAGCAGCAGCAGCAGAGCTCACAAATTGGGAGAACACACAAGCCAGAGGGAGGCATGCCCTAGGACAGTGATGGCGAACCTTTTAGAGACCGAGTGCCCAAGCTGCGACCCAAAACCCACTTATTTATCGCAAAGTGCCAACACAGCAATTTAACCTGAATACTGAGGTTTTACTTTAGAAAAAACAACTCATACATTAACCTAAGATGATCCAAACAAAGTAAGGAAAGCAATCCCAAATGCTTTCATTAAAATTATTTGGCAGAGAATTCGACACTTTAATGATGGTCTGGGCCTGGCTGCAGCGATGGCATGAGTGCCCACGGAGAGGGCTCTGAGTGCCACCTCTGGCACCCGTGCCATAGGTTCGCCACCACTGCCCTAGGAACTCTCTGCCCAGGGCCCCTGAAACCCTGGAACCGGCCCTCCTACAGAGGACTGGGTGTGAATGCTTCTCCTAACACAGCTCCACATATCAAAGAAAACCTGTCACTGAGGCAATTAAGAGGAAACTCCTGTGACCCACATGATCAACTGACCCTCAGAAGTCATGTGGTTAAGCCTCAGGTGTGAGTAATTGGAGGAAAGGGATGGAAACAAAACTTGAGAAAGTCTGCTACACAGTCTGTCTTGATCTAGCATGAGGAGATTCTGCTCTAGTAGCTGGGCCTAAGCCTCCAGTTAGGCAAGACAGGAGATGCCGAGGAGGAAGCCAGACTTCTGAGAATGAATTACAAAGCAGGAGTTTTCGACTAAACATTAGGAAGAACTTCCTGACAGTTAGAGCGGTGCCTCAGTGGAACAGGCTTCTTCAGGAGGTGGTGGGCTCTCCTTTGGAGATTTTCAAACAGAGGCTGGATGGCCAACTGACAACAATGCAGATTCTGTGAACTTAGGCAGATCATGAGAGGGAGGACAGGAAGGGAGGACACATTAGTTCTTAATTCTTGTGGCCCTTTCTTACACGCCCAGGGAAATGCTGACCCCCACTTTGGGGTCAGGAAGCAGTTTTTCTCCATGCCAGTATTTTGGAGATCCTGGAGGTGTTTTGTCATCTTCTGGGTATGGAACAGCAGTCACTGGGGATCTGGAGGGGGAGGTAGTTGTGAATTTCCTGCATTGTTCCATGGGTTGGACTAGATGACCCTGGAGGTCCCTTCCAACTCTATGATTCTATGACTGGAACAAAGGTACATATATATAGAACCTAGAGACAGGAGAGTACTGGCAGTACTGAGCAAACAAGGGAGGCAGGCAGCTTGCTAGTCATTCAAAGGGACAGAGTTGCTAGACCTTGAGTGGAAGACTGTCAGAGGAAGTGGGCCAAGTAGCTTCTACTGTTCTTGCAGCAATGGTCAAAGCACAGTAGGGGACATTGTTTCCTCTAAGCTGCGTTAGTGTGAGCTAACTCACCGTTTTTTAGCCTCCAGCTCACACGTTTTTGTCTCGGCTCAGGAAGGATGGCTCCAGAGCAAACTAATTTATATAGTAGCCAAATTGCTTGCTCACAATTTTAATGCCAGTAGCTCACAAAGTAGAATTTTTGCTCACAAGACTCCACAGCTTAGAGGGAGCATTGGTGGGGCATGGAGGAGGAACACAGCTGAACTTTAATTTGAACCAACTTTAGCTGCAGACTTGCTTGTTGCTTATAAAACTAATCCCACAAAAATAATTCAATCAGAGATATATACAAATCATTTGCCCAAAATTTATCCTGAGGAAACATTTCTGTTCCAAACACATCAAGCCTGTCTGGTGTGGTAGTCTCCTTCCTGTGCCACTGCAGTTACCTCAGAAGTTAGAGATACACAGAACAGCCAGTAATTCATGTTTCTGACATGGTGCTGACACATCCCAACAGCAGGGGATAATGCTGGCATTACATTACCATGTATCGTTGATCTTTCTGGAGTGGCAAAGACACACCAACATTTCCCAAGGAAGGGTGTAAATATTTTCCCTCAGAATATGCTACTATCCATTTACAAATCAGTTTACTAATCCATCTGAAGCCCACCCAACTGAAACCTTTTTGTTTTGGGTTTGGTTGAGCAGGACACACAATTTCTTCTCTTAGCATGGTTTCAGGAATATCACATCTACCTCCTCACTGGAAAGTTCTCGTCTCCTCCAAGAAAACCACCACCGGCCACCCCTTTTGGGCATCTTTTCCTTCATGAGTCTGTCAACAGTACTCTGCAAGAGACAGAAGGAAATTAGGGCAAAGATGAAACTTTTCAGCTGTGACTCACGTTCCAACACAAAAGAGTTGATCTACATACCTATGACAGGAAGATCTTATGACCTTAACTAGAAACACCAATTAATTATACAGAAAGAACTTAGACACCAGTAACCAGCCTGCCCTGGTATGATTACCCAACTGAGGACAACCCCAACGGCTTTGCCAGGAAATAACTCATCAGCCCCACATCATCCACTCCTCAAGCAGGAGACATCATGCATGGATACAGCCCTCACCAAAACTGCTGAAGCTGTACACAGGAACCCAGTAGAGAAGTATGCCTAGGAAGGTAGAAGTTTAAGAGTACATCCTGAAGCCTCCAGAATGAGCACCAATTCAACCAAAGCAAGTGATGAGTTTTCATGCTAGACTGCTGGAGTAGCAGAGGTTTATAGAATGCTCTTGATGTTTGGGGGACAATATTTACTACAGAGTGTGGGCAAATTTAGCTACAGAATAATCCATAAGATCTTATAATTATTGGAAGGTGATCACATGAACCAGATACTGAGTAAGACCACTGGTATATCAAGCTCGGTATTGCCTGTTCTGATTGACACCAGATTTCCAAGGCCGTGGGGAGAGATCTTTCCCATCACCTACTATCAGTCCTTTTAATGGAAGATGCCAGGGACTGAATCTAAAACCTTCTCCTTGGAAGGCAGATATTCTACCATTGGCACCTAACATTTTTTGCTAATGGGGGTGCCTAGTTCCTCAGAATATTAATCTTTACAATTACCTTTTCCATCATCTTGTTAATAGTACACATTATTAGATAAATGATATTAGCAATTCTACATCTAATTTTTTTTAATTAAAAAAGCTGAACTCCTTCAGTAGGACTCCGAATCTCACCATTTATCCTGTAATATATTTAAATATTTCTTTATAGGCATTTATTCAAGTTTACAGCACTGGTGTATCTTTCTATCTATTAGTAGTCCAAAATAATATTTATAATTGTTGGAAAAGAACCACCATGTGAGCAGTTTTACTAATATAGAAGAAGAAGAAGAAGAAGAAGAAGAAGAAGAAGAAGAAGAAGAAGAAGAAGAAGAAGAAGAAGAAGAAGAGGAGGAGATTGGATTTATACCCCGCCCTTCACTTGGAGTCTCAGAGCGGCTTACAAACTCCTTCCCCTTCCCCTCCCCACAACAGACACCCTGTGAGGTGGGTGGGGCTGAGAGAGCTCTGACACAAACTGCTCTTTTTCAAGGACAGCTGTGCCAGAGCTTGTGACTGACCCAAGGTCACATCAGCAGGTGCAAGTGAAGGAGTGGGGAATCAAACCCGGTTCTCCCAGATTAGAGTCCGCGCACTTAACCACTACACCAAACTGACCAAGGGCTTTTTAGTCTATCTGAACATTAGAGAGAGGTATAGCTTTTGCCTACTCCTGCCTCTCATTGTGCTTCCTTTTTGCCTTATATCCTGAAGATCTTTGTGCTTCCTCTTTGCTTTATATCATGCCTTACATCTGGAAGATCTCTCTGTTGTTGGAAGGCCTACAGTTAGTTAATACTTCATGCAAATCTTCTTGTTGCAGTAAAATTTTTAGAATGCCACTTCGGTTGTGTGGGACTGGATTTTTTCTCCAACTCTGCTAACAGGTTATAGGCCCAAGACCACAAGATAAGTTGCAAGAAAGCTATAACAATAAGAAAGGAAGGCATATCCAGAGAAGGATAGTAAGCAGTGAAGATCTTAAGTTTGCAGTGGCCAAACTGAGTAATGACAATTATCAGTTGTGGAAATTCAAAGCAGATATACTGCTGCGCAAAGATAACCGCTGGGATGTTTTAAGCAATGACAGACCAGCTGACAATCCAGCAGAATGGGACAGGAAAAACAGGAAAGCAAATGTAGTCATAAGCCTGCAAGTGGAGGATCCATATGACAAAAGAAGACACAGCCAAAGGGTATGTGGAATGCACTCCAAAAATGCATGAACATTCAGACATAAACAGCAAGTTAAACCTTTTGTATAATATATACAAGGCGAGACTAAGCAAACAGCAGGATATGCATGAATATGTAAATGCCATGCTAGAAACTGTGGAACAGGAGATGGGCACAGACTGCATTTTTGAGGTTCACAGAATCATAGAGTTGGAAGGACTTCCAAGGTCATCTAGTCCAACCCCCTGCACAACGTTTTCTGCTCTACATGAACCGCCACAAACTGCCATGAACTGCATCAAAGTTCGTGGAAGTTCTTCAGTTAGCGAACATTGCTTTGTGAACCATGAACTGGCCAAAATTCATGATGAACTTTAGTTCATCAGCCAGTTCGTGCCCATGCCTAAACAGCAGCTTAGGCTTTGGGAAGAAACAAAAGACAGTCATGTAGTGGCACTGCCTCTCGTCTCCCAGAGTCTTATGGCCCTCTCATCAATGACCTTGAGACCAGACAGATCTAATGCTGGAATGTGTTACAGGCAAATTAATGGGAGACTACAGAGGAATTTCAGACAGACAATATAATCCGGAAGAGGAACAGTTCCCAAACGGTTTCTGGTCTGTCATTTCAGACAGAACCGTTTTAGAACCGGTTCCCTACCGGAATATATTTGTAATTTCAGACACAAATGCTTCTGTCCCGTTTAGGAAACGGGGCTGAAGCGTTTTACCTGTCAACCGCTTCCAAGTAGTCTTCAGTTTCCTCTCCCAGTTCCAATGCGCTTTTCCCCGCCGTTTTTCACCCGTGCGGGCGATCTCCAGCTTTTTAAAAACATTTGCTTTATAGCGCAATAGCACTATAGCGCTATGACGCTATAACGGAACAGCGGTATATCAACCCCATTAGAATGCCTGGAGTGTTTTGTTATAGTGCTATAGCGCTATAGTGCTATAAAGTGAACGTCCCCCCCCCCAAAAAAAAGCCGGAGATCGCCCATGCGGGCGAAAAACGGTGGGGAAAAAGTGGGGAAAAGCGGTGCAGTCTGAAATGGCAAACCGCTTCAGATCCAGCTCTTTACCGGATGGGGAAAGCCATGTGTGAAATGGCAGCCCTATACCGGTTTACTCCATGACGGATCAAAAATGGCTTCAAAACGGGTTAAAAAGGGTAATGTGAAATTCCTCTACAGTTACAGAAAGGAACTTCAAACAGGTAAAGACACTTAACAATCAGAGGCAGTCCTCAAGGTAGATGAGGGGACAGAGCACAGTAGACAGACCAGGGTGTATTATAGCTGGGAACAGACTGGACATCTGAAAAAGAACTGTTCAGTCTGGAAAGCTAAGCAGAAGACACAAATCACAGAAACATCGAAAGCAAAAGCTAAGGCAGCTCCAAGCAACTCTGCAGATGAAATATGGGATGGATGTCTAAAAGCAACACATCATGTGGTCCGTACATAGAGTTAAGGACAACAAGCCATATGATGAGAGACCAGGAGGTTCTTCATAGATCTTGGCCTCAGCATAAAGGATCTTCCTTGTTGATGGGAAAAAAATCACCGCAGAGGGAATCAGATATGGATTCTTAAAGCGCAGTAGTCCATTTAAATGGCAATGTTAACTCTTTGTGGAAAATGTCCTATATGTTCCAGAACAGAGGGAAGCCTTCTATCAGTAATGCACCTCTCTAGTAATGGTCTCAGTGCAGTTTCAAGGAAACCAATGTGAGCTTAAGAATGGGGCAGAGGTTATAGACACAGGAATGATAAGTATACGCTTCCCTTCTATAAGCTTCCCCAACAGAATGAGCAAGCTAGAACCACAAACTCATCATGACAAATGCATCCACCTGCGGCAGAGAAACCTAGAACACAAACGCCCATGAACTAGAAGACAGCTTGAAAAATCAAGATTTAAACAAAGGACATGGAAATGACATTATGTCAAATGCATATGAAGTGCATGTGTTGCATGAGTCTGAAAACATCATGCAACCCGCTCCCCAAATGTAGTCAAAGCTGGTCTACACATTCCTTGCAGGTTATCCATAGAAATATTTGGGAACCCTGAGCACTCTCACACCAAGTAGAAACAAATAGTTGGTGGCAGTTTTTGATGACTACTTCAGGTGTACTGTCATGTATCTAATGAAGCAGAAAAGTAAAATCTTTGGAAAACTTTGACAGTTTGGGGCAGCGGCCAGCCACAAATTTCAAAGGAAGCCATAAATGTTCGATACAGATGATGGGGGAGAATGTATAGGTAAAGAGGTGAAAGAATACCTGAAGGAACAGGACACTGAACACCAGGCAACTGTGCCATTCAAACCTGAGCAGGACGGAGTAGCAGAAAGAAAGAACCACACACTAGCTGAGATGCATGTTCTTGGATGCTGGATTACCATACAAGTATTGACATGAGGCGATTAAGAGAGCAGCATATTTATAAAATAGGTTGCCATTAACAGCGCTCCATATGAATTGTAGCATGGATCCAATCCAAGTGTAAAGCACATCAGAATGTTTGGGTACAAAGCCTGTACTTACATTCCCAGTGAAAGCGCTGAGCTGGACCTTAGACTCACAGAAGGTATATGAGTGGGTTACAGTGATCAGAGTTAAGGGTACAGAATCCTATTCCCAAGGACACATAAGAGCACAATATGTGGAAATGTATACTTTTGAGATTCCGTAACCAAAGCTATGCAACCCTAAACTGCTGAAGACGATTCTGATGAGCAAAAGAAGAACCACAAAGAAAAATGAAGCAGAAGTCAGCAATGCCATGTCAGAAACTCACGAGCGAACTGGAGTTAGTAAAAATGACAAGCATCAGGTGATCAAACTGGGCAGCCAAAAGAAAACCCCATAGACTTTCCTACCTAGCCGGGCTGACAAAAAAAATACCTGAACCTTCTTCTTGGGAAGATATCTCAGAGCTGCCCGAAAGCGAAGACTGAAAGTGGACAGAAGCAGTAGAAGGAGATATACGATCACCTTGCAAAAAAAGGAGTTGGACACTCTCCAAATTGTCATCTGGGCAGAAAAGTATAAGATGCAAATGAGTATGGTGGAATAACACACATGCCATTGAGAAGTAGTGTTGGAGAGGTGACAGCATGCCAGCAGTTTTATTAATGTAAATATTAACACAGGGTGTGTAGAGTCTCCTTGAATTCTAGGAAGAGCTGCAGTGCTTTCTGGCAATTGAATGCTTCTCTTGCTTTCCCCTTTTGTTGCACTTCCCTTTCTGTCTGTAAATTCTTATACCCTGAAGGTCGCTTTGCTGTTGGAAGGCATACAGTTAGTTAATGCTTTCTGCAAATCCTGTTGCTGCAGTGAACTTTACTGAACAGAACACCGCCATGGGTTGAGATTGGATTATTTCCCCAACTCTCACAATAATTGGGGTGTACTACCACATTGGAAAGATACACTTTTTCTGGTTCTAGACCCAAAAGTTTGATCAGAGATGGTAAGACTATCCAACTAGTAGAGCAGACAGACATCTCTCAAGGAAACCAATTATTTCCAGCTTTTATTTCTCTGTCCTAAATTGCTGGGGAAATCATGGTCTGGAAGCAAGAAAATTTATCATAAGCACATAGGAAAAAAAGACGGCTTGATATGCAGTGAACATCTGAAGACAGATAAAGACTCTGGGTATTTGGATGGTGAAGATCAAGGCTGATTAATTGAAAGCATCCCACTGTACCAGTCTAGGCCAAGGACCTGTTAGGGTGCAGGTGCTGGCTTGTTTATTTGCACAAATGTTGCAGCATTTTCATGAAAACTCCTGTCTAAGTTTTCTTTGTGCTTTGGAATCTAAGAATTTTAATTTTGTGGCAATTCTTACTTAAGCAACCCTGAGTTCTCCAACTTACCTTGGGAAGATTCTTTTGGAAAGCTTGTAAGGCGAGAATCATGGGAGCTGCAACTGCCCAGTTATAATATCTGCAAAGAGAGACAACTTTGCTGTCTATATAGTTTTTACTATTTTAACTGCCAGGTAGCAAAACACTGACATGCAGAACATCTTCAGAAACCACATTGTAGAAGGAGGACACCATAAGATCTCATTTTACATAAAAAGGATTGGGCTCTTACAGGGGTGTCACAGTTCAGATACTTCCGCAAGAGACAAAACAGCACAATTTGATGCTTTTTGACACTCAGGTGTTTTTCAGACTGCCTTATAATTCCACTTTCATTACCTGATGTTACTGTGTGTTTTTTCTTGTGTTCAGACAACTTCACAAACATCCCAATGCTGTCACATTTCTTCCCCATTTTTTCCATGTTCCTTTTAAAACTGTTTTCTCTCATACTTTTATTTTCATGCAAAATTAATTTGCAGGAAAGCCTCTTCCTGAGAATCTGAACATTCCCCCTGCTTTGAGAATTGCTGCCCAAACCCACCCTTCTTGGGCAGGTTTGGGTGTTTTATAAAAAACTGCATTGCAAAGGTGAAATGCTTCAGCACTGGAAGGTACCTGTGTTGAAACAAACAGTCATTCCCATTGGGTGAACCTTCCTCTTTGCTCTGCCAAGAGAGGGGGCAGAGAGAGAGTGTGTGTGTGTCTGGCCTGCTCTCCTCTCCCTGCCTTTCCCTTTCCAGCCTGAAAAAGCCTGAAGCTCACTTGCTGTTGCCTCCCCCTACACGGATTGGGGGGGGGGGATCTAACTCCAGTTCCTTAAAACCGGCTGCTGACATGTTTACCAGAACAATGCAGAATGAGACTGAAGCAGATACACATATTAATCATAAGTCTGGGAAGGGAGGGAGGGAGATGCCCTGGATCCTGTCCCCCCTCACTTTACACAAGAGTAAACATACTAAAGCATGTAAGGTGATCGCGCCCTGCCCATGTGTTCCAAGGAAGATAGGTGGAGTGAGGAGCCTACCGTAATGGTTCAGAACGTGTGCAAACAAGAAGAAGAAGAAGAAGAAAATCTACGGAACAGATGGAACCCTGAACCCTCACGAGAAGTCTGAACGGATCCCACCAATAGTGGGATCATCAGAACCAGCACTACACAAGCAAAAAGGTGAAAGGCAGCTGCAGTCTGAAAAATACAATTGTCTAGGATTCCAAAATTATTAGAAAATTTAATCAGATCCAGATGGGTAGCCATGTTGGTATGAAGAGGCAGAACAAAGTTTGAGTCCAGTGGCACCTTTAAGACCAACAAAGTTTTAATCAAGGTATGAGCTTTTGTGTGCACACACACTTCCTCAGATACCTTTCATTTCAATGTAACAGTTCATTGATATATGTAGAGGGTGAAAAGCAAATTAGTTTACAGCATAATGAGGATGTTTTTACAGATGCAGAAAACTAAACAGGAATAACAAGTTTAATTTATACGGTCAACATTTGTTTGGATGAAATTATGGATAAAACACAGTAAATATGTCAATATAGGAAACTGATTGTGTAAAAGTATCCTTCTTAATTATGGGATACTAAGGATCATTAACTGAGACCATGTTGTTACGCTCCATTCATCACCTCTCAAGCATGGAGGTAATTAACAGCATCCTTTCCTTTGAGGTGGGGTGAATAGTATTTTCCTCTTATACTAGATCAGATTAACACATTCCAATATTAATGCATTATATTACAATCACTATTCCAATATACAATTAAAAAATAAATTCACTACAATAAAGAGGATGTACAGCCTTTCTTGGCGAGAATACATATGTAAGGACTGAATGAGTTTAGCGTATGTAGAGAAACCAATATCCTTGTTAAGTCCTGGGGAGGTTTTTGTTCCGAGTGTTGTAATAATTTGTAATTCAGCAATTTTCCTATTCCTGAAGTTCCTTTGTCTGTTCCTGACGTTCCTTTGCAATAAAACAGCTACTTTGAGGTCACCCACTGAATGTCCTGGAAGGTTGAAGTGTTCTCCTACATGTTTTTCAGTCTTGTGATTCTTGATGTTAGATTTGTGTCCATTTATCCTTTGGTGTAGGGTTTGACCTGTTTGTCTTATATAGAGAACTGAAGAGCATTGTTGGCATTTAATGGCATATACGATGTTAGAAAGATGAGTGTGTGAATAAGCCTGTGTAGTTGATGTTGCTAGGTCCAGTGATTGTGTTGTCTGGGTGCATGTGGCAGCAAAGTTGGCATCTGGGTTTCTTGTAAGCCCTGGTACCAGTCTACATGCTCAAATTAGATGTAGCATTATTGTGGGTGAGGAGTTGTTTGAGATGGTGAGGGCTGTCCCCCAGATGGAACGTAACAACATGGTCTCAGTTAATGATTCTATATTGACATATTTACTGTGTTTTCCCCATAATTTAATCCAAACAAATGTTGACCATATAAACTTAACTTGTTATTCCTGTTTAGTTTTCTGCATCTGTTAAAACATCGTCATTATGCTGTAAGCTAATTTGCTGTTCACCCTCTACATATATCAATGAACTGTTACCTTCCATTTCAATGTATCTGAGGAAGTGTGTGTGTGCACAAAAGCTCATATCCTCCGGTATATATAATTCTATTTTGGTCATGGACTCCCTGAACATTCCAACACGCTCCAAAATCAGTTCGCTCTCTGATCTGTCATTCAGAGGGTCTCCCTATCCACTGGCTGCTTTGCCTGAGTCCTGCCTCCAACATTCTAAACAGTTTGCTCTTCCTCTTCCCCCCACAGCCAGTCAAAACACAAAGGTCATTTGCAGATGTGGCCTGATTCGCCTTTGCCTCAGAACACAGAGGTTGTTTACATATGCGGCCTCACTGGCCTTTCCCTCTAACATTCTAAACAGTTTGCTGTTGATGTTCTGAGGTAAAATAAATTTCCACTTAGTGTCTGTTGGGGGAAACCATGGGTGCAAATCTCCAGGTGAGGGCTGACGATCACTCAGAACTGCTTTCCAGATGGCAGAGATCAGTTCCCCTGGAGAAAATGGTACACTCCGTGCCCTTATACCCTGCTGAGATGGCCACTGTATGACAGCCAATGTGACGTAGCAGTCAGGGCTTCAGCTATTAAAACTGATGTTCAGATGACCCAGGTCAGTTCTCTTGGAGACAATGGCTGCTTTGGGCAGTAGATTTTATGGCATTATACCCTACTGAGGTCCCTCCCCACCCCAAATCCTGCCCTCCCCAGGCTCTACGCCTCAAATCTGCAGGTATTTCCCAACCCAGAGTTGGCAACCGTGTAATCAGCTATGGAACTACTTTCCAGACCCTTGGAACCCAGAAAACATGGCACAGGAGGAGGTGCTTTTCTACCTTAGCTGCCACTGCATAACACCCCCCTCCCCCTCAAAAAATAAGTCAGAGGTGGAGAGAACCATATCTGTTGCCATGAGGCTGTCCTCCCATTCTACCCACTTGGGGCAGCAAAATGACTTGAGACAGCCCTGCCTTATAGCTAAGCAGAAGGAAAGACACATGGCTTGCCTCCCTCCATTTTCCGCTTCCCTCTGCTGCCCCACCAGCCACAGTCGGGACACTCATCTGGAGCTTCCTTCTAGATCTCGTTGTATTTCTTCCCACAACGGGCATTACTCCTAGTCTTGAATAAAACTGTTAGTCTTAAAGGTGCCACTGGACTCAAACTTTATTCTAGAAAATTTATGTGTGTGATTTTTTAAAACCTCATTCTGAAATGTATAATGAAGTCTACCTCATAATACTGAACAATATTGCAGCAGTCAGTAAGACACACCTTTGATAGAATACAGGGGGTATGCCTTTTGTCCAATCCAAGAATTGCCAAAATGTGTGAGAAGGAAGGCTACATCCAAGAGTAATGCCAAACTTTTCTTTATGACAGGCATAGACATGTTCTTGTGCTTCTGGCTTGAGAATCCGTGAAATGAGATCTGATTTGTCACAGTATTCAAGTGCAAGCAAACTGGTTGCTCCCTGCAAACTGGGATGCTAAGACTTTGAGAGAGGTTTGTTGCAATGCCTGAATGCAGTGGCAACCAGAAACACAGCTACACATGTAGAAGGATATGAGGGTTTCCACTTAAACATACTAACAATTCTTAAGTTAAGAGAAAGAGGGATTTCAAAGGCCAGATAGGAACACACGTCTATGCCTGTAGAATGCAAGCTAAACTTGCAAATGCATATAAACACATTAGTTGCTTTCTGGACAGTATAGGGAAAAGCCCAAGTCCCCCAGATCATTCTACTCACTTATTATGGATCTGTACTACCAAGTTTGGATCCTCAATAACTGCTGGATTCTCTGCAAATTCTTGGTAGGAGACTACATGTTTCATAAACTCCTCTGCTAGAAGTGAAAGAGACAGGGAGAGAAGATGTCACACTGGTTCTCTAACAATCCTGCACTGTAAAACTGGGAGCAGGTAGAAGCTGCCAATCAAAAAGATGTTAAACAAAAGGGGCTATTCCATTTTACTAGGGATTTTCCATATAGGATATCTTCCTTCTTTGTACTATAGTAGATCTACAATACAAGCTATCATCAAGATTACACCAGTTTAATTGTCATGGCTTCCCCCAAAGTGTGCTGGAAACAGTAGTTTCCCGAGACTATTAAGAATGCTGTTAAAGATCTCTAACTCCCTTTTTGGAAATAGAGCCACAAAAGCTCATACCTTTATCTAATAAATAAATAAAATAAAATAAAAAATTGAATAAACCTTTGTTGGTCTTAAAGGTGCCATTGGACTGTAAATGTGTTCTTCCCTTTATGGAACTACAGTTTCCCAGACTTCCACAGGAAGGAGTGAATATTAAAACCAGCATGAGTTATCTTTTATTACTCCTGTAATTATTCTCCTTCTCCTATTATTTAGATATTTATATCCCACTTTTCTTGCCAGTAGGGACCCAAAGCAATTTACATCATCCCCCCCGCCCCCCATCTTATCCTTACAACAGCCACTCTTTTAAGTAGGTAAATGACTGGTCTGCGGTCACCCAGCAAGCTTCCCTGGCAGAATGGGGATTCAAGCCTGTATCGCCCAGCTCCTACCTATCCTACATGCTAACCACTATACCATATTGACTCTTTAGGCCTGGGGCTTTCTCAGCATCAGTCCATGACAAATGAATAGGCTGCAGGAAAGGAGCTGACCATTCATTCTTGTGTTCTGCCTTAGACTGGTTGGTGAGCCATTCTAGCTGAGTCACTGAAAGTCTCCAATACGTTTCAACAACCCATCATTACAACATAACCAACTTGCACTGGATTCTGTTCCTTTGCCCTGTAACTCTGTTCCTTTGCCAGGTAACTCTAGCATTACAGCAAATGCCAACAGACACAAAGCATCTTTGCTGGAATGTCTGAAGTCCTAAAGAATAGATTCTTCCCTTCCTTTCAGACCTACCACGAGATAATTCACCACTATCTCCAAGACCCCCACAGACAGACAGAAGGATGTGTGGCATCAGGTTACATGCCATAGGCTCCGGATTATCTGTGCCACCCTGCAGGTGAGTTCGAGAGAAGCTGCCAGGATCGGTTTGTGCTTGGCTGCTCAGCTCAGCATCACTGAAAATGAGAGAATGAGAAAGCACCAATACTATGCAACGGCATTAATATCAAGCCTTAGATTCTGAATAGAAGCAAGTTGAAAAATACAATAGGAACCCTTTATTTTGGGGGAAAAAATAATTCTCCCTTATTGAGATGACTTGATCAGCCATAACAGAATGATGCAGTTCCAATCTGCATCTCCTTTCATTAAAAAAAAATGGAAATGGACACGAGTACCTATGAAAGCAATTCCTATTCTTTGCAATCTGTTTTTTTTTAAAAAGTGTTGTAAAACTATTTCCAAAAAAGGATATTTGGGCAGGAGAGCACTGTTCATTATGGATACTGCCCTTAGGGTACCTGCCCAAGACAGCTGCCCAAAAATTTACACATGGCTAACACTGGTCCTTTTTGCCTGTAACTTGTTTCAACTTAAATACAGGTAATACAGGATTATGTCCAGTCAATATACTGAGTGGCACTCAGCCCATGGAACAGGAATTTTCCTCCACTGCCTTCCCACTGACACCAGGAGTCCCTCGAACAGGAAGGGCTGAGCGGAATGAGGAAATCTGTGGAAGCCAACCCCCCATGCCCCCCACCCCAATGAAGACTACTTCCTCTGATAGACAGTGACGGTAGATAAAAGATGACCAATGACAGCTCTATAATGTAGGTGTCAAGCCTTGGGCTATCATTCTCTCCTACACAAACGCCCAGTGCAGTAAAACTAGTGACTCAAGCTCAACATACCTTTTAGGGAAATAGAGGGCCACCTGCTCAGCATCCAGGTTTGAGAGATCCTCCAGGTAAATATCGGTTGGTCCCAGGTGAGGACTTCTCTTCACATAACCTCAAAAAAATGCAAAGGATTAAGATAAACCACCCCCTATTGTTTTTGCAAGGTGTCTCAATGATGCTATTGGCTTTCAGCCCCTGCTTACCCCTTCTCGTCTCCTGCTTCAGCTCCGAGCTATCGCTTGGTTCTGGTTGCCCCAAACTAGCTTTCGTTGGGGAAGGTGCGTCCTGATCCAAACTGGATTTTCTCGATGACGGTGCTTCACAACCCATTTCCTGATTCTGTCCAATCGTCCCTACGTTCTTCTTTTCACCATTTTCTGCAGGCTTTGCATGGCTTTGTACCTCTCCTGAGAAGGTGCACGTTGCCTCTGGATCACTGCCCACCACCTGAGCAGAAGAGGTGAGATCTCCAAAGCCATTTCCAGTAGAGAAGATGGGAGTTGGCCTAATTAAAGGAGTGACTGGGCAATGTGGTGCATTAACAGTGTCCACAGCACCCAACTGGCATTCCGAAATGGCCACAAAGTGTGTCGTCTCACTCACAGGAATGGTAGTTGGAGTGACAACTGCTGTAGTAGCAGTACTCGTGGTAGGCTTTAGCGACTCCGCTCGTTCTGATTTGCTCACCTTTACAAAAAGGAAAAGAATCTTGAACTAGGCAGTGAAAGAGCAAAGAGGGAAAGTCAAGTATATAAGGAGGGTATTTTGTGCATTTGACAGCTATTTCTTCATACCCACACACTCTTGTGCACTTATTGGATCAGGTCAAAAGGATGCTGTTTGCAATGACTTGTGGCCAGGGTGGGGGAAAGGAGAAATAAGAAAAAGATCTGTGGCAGGAGAGAAAAAGACTCCAGACCTCAGTTGTCCTATTTTTGAGATGAAGTACCCTGGAATATTTTCACACACAGAAGATGAAGCCTTGTTTTTGAAGGGCCCCCAGCTCTGGAATAGGAGCAATGACTTATCTCAGGGATACAGCTGAGGTTTTATTTTTTTAAAAATGTATCTTAAGAGTATTCCTTGCAACTGCTTTTTATCTCTATTGCTAAGAGGTACAGAGACACCCAGAGGTCATTTCGGGGGGTGTCAGCAAGCTGCCATGGTGTTCTGTGTTACTTCTGGTTGTACATATGTGATCCCTGTCCCTGCCAGCTGACCTATGTGTTTGCCTGCTGTAATGCCAAAGTAAAACAACTGGAGGATGTGAGGGGGAGAGTATGCTTCGCTGCCAGCTTGTTATTTCTCAAGCCTGAGAACTGCACCTGTGTTGTGTCTACTGTTTGCCTGGTTCCCAAGATCTGAGCAAGGAACCGTTTTCTCCTGCCCGCCGGCGGGAACGTTATCCATTGGTTCTGTATCTAACTTGAATCCCTTTATCATGTCTGCCCTAACTGCTGGTCCCCAGTTCTAACAAAGAACGTGTTTGAGTGTCTTTCCAATGCTTTGAAATAAACTTTGCTTTCTTTGAAACGTGGATTTATTCTCGATGCTTGGGGATCCAACATATTGTTAGAACTCTTTTCTTTTCCTATCGTCGATTCTGGCGAGACCATGAGCGGGTCTGAGGGAACCCTACCTACCACGGAGGGGGACACAAGATCGGTCCCCACTACCTCCGCACCTTTGATTGTTACGACTACCGCACCAGGAGAAGGTGCTGTGGGGGGAGCGATTCCCCGAATGCCTGCATACCTGTCGTGGCCGCCACCGACCCCTTCGCATTGGGGTGCGCGGAAGACCCCAGCACAGGCTTTGTATAACACCCAAGGCACCAGGGAGGTGTATTCCCGTCGAGGCAGTGGGCTTCGAGAAAGTCTTTTCGACAAAGGAATGTTTCCCGACTCCGGGAGTTCGGGGGAGACTGGGAGTTATCGGAGAGACGTGGAAGACTGGATGTTTGAACCGATGGGGGAGGGAGCCCGGGCAGGATCCTCAGAGGGAGCCGCCGACTTCCAGACGGAGGGAGACTATGGGCCGCCTCCTGAATACCAACCACGGGAGCCGATCCCGGAGGAAACGACAAGGGAACGGCTGGAGGAGCTGGAACAATCGGTGAGAGATCTGATGCGCACGGTCCACGATGTGATGGAAGCGTTACCGGGGATGATGGACATTCGAATGACTAATTTTCTAGCAGATTATGCCCCGCAGCCGCAAGTTCCACCTGCACAGGGACCACCTGCGCCACCTCTGCAAGCTCCGCCGCCGGTACTACCACCTCCACAAGCGCCACCTGTTCCGGGAGTGCCTGAACCGCCGCCACCGCCGGGGGGTCCGCAAGGGCCTCCGGGACCTGGTCTACCGCCGCCGATGGTGCCGCTGCGGGGCCCACCAGCGGTCCCGGGCCTTCCTCTCATGGGGGGTCAGGCACCGCTGGGCCCTGCGATGAGAGCTCCGCGACC
>NW_015160214.1:961005-977852 GCF_001447785.1 Gekko japonicus
CATGATGAAGCCCCGCCCCCTGCTTCCGGCCACCCCGCTTCCGGCCCTCATTCAGCCAGGAGGAGGCAGGAGAAGAGGGAGGGTAAGTTGCTTCCTCCCTGCCTCTCCCCACCCCTGCCTGCCTGGGGCCAGGGAGGGTCTTCGCGGGCCTTGCAGGTCCACTGCCGGGCCCCTCATGGGGCTTGGCAGTGGAGCTGCAAGGCCAGCGGTGGCAGCCACGACCGTTGGGGGCGGGGTGTGTGGCCTTATGACACATTTCCGGTGATGTCAGGGGGTGTGGCCTTATGACACACTTCCGGTGATATCAGGGGGTGTGGCATATGCTAATGAGTTATGCTAATGAGTTCCCCTAGCTCTTTTTCTACGAAATGACTTCTGGAGACACCCAATCAATAGTTAATGGCATGCGGCTGAGTTCTTGCTTGAAAATCACTTTGTACTCCAATGTGCTCAAATTACAAATTCTCCTCTTCCACAGCTGATGTCACATGAATGATAATCACACATTCAGACAGGCAGCAAGAGAAGCTGGAAGGCCACTTGCAGGGCAATCCTAACACGAGTGAACTCTAAGTCCATTTAAATCAACGGGCTTAGAAGGTTTAAGTCCGCTTAGGATTGTACTGCTGAGCCTCCTGCACGACCGTAACAAATTTTTATAAGGAGGAAATGTTTTCCAATTTGGTTATGCTAATTTAGGCAGGAAGTATTTCTTACAGCCCGTGCAGAAGGAATAGTCCTGCATGTCCCTCTCCATAACATTTAGTGATGCCAAATGCATGGTGGGAACTTTTCCAAAGTGCAAGATTCTCCTGTTCAATTCTTAGCTTGTTAGTCGCAGGTATCTGGAGTCTCTCAGCATAATGATGTTCAGGCTACGCAGTTTGCCTTATGAAATGTTATGGAGGAGGAGATGGTTGCCATTGAGGGCAGTGACGCTAACAGTGACAGCCAAGCAAGTACATAATTTTACAAAATTATGCATGGTAAAAAGAAGATAGAGAAAGAAGTACTTTTTCCCCTTTTCTCACAATACAAGAACTCATGGGCACTCAATTAAATTAATGAGCAGTAGGCTTAGAACAGATAAAATGAAGTAATTAACATGTGGAATTCACTGCTGCAGGAAGTGAGGCAGCTACAAGCATAGGCAGGTTCAAGAGGGGACTGGATACACATATGGAGCAGAGGTCCATCAATGGCTATTGGCCACAAGGGATAGATGGACCACTTTGTATGGGGCAGTGATGCTCTGTATTCTTGGTTCCTGGAGGGCAACAGTGGGAGGGCTTCTGGGCCCGCTGGTGGACCCCCTGATGATACCTGGGTTTTGGCCACTGTGTGACATAGAGTGTTGGATTGGATGGGCCACTGGTCTGATCCAACATGGGCTCTCATGTTCTTATGCACAGTGATGCTCTTGCATTATCAAGTGTCTACCATGCACCACCAATTATGGCTGGTCCCATCTACCATACTGTGACCTTTTTTATTTTGCTGCTCGGATTAGTTAAACTGATTCCAAGGGGGATGGATTACTTTAGTCTCTCTGTCTCTCTCTCTGTTTCTCTCTCTCTCTCTCTCTCTCTGAGCTTCTTCCCATACTCTGCATGCAAATCCTGCCCAGAGCCTCCCAGCCATTTCTCATTGGTTGTAGCCAAGTCAGTAGGCATAGACACTGGCACTTCTTGCTGAGGAAGACAAAAGGGAACAATCTGTACAATAGAAGTCCCATATTCTGAAGTGTCCATCAATACATATCCATTCACCAGATGATTTTGCCCAAGTACTTTTCAAGGCCAGTGTCAAATAGCGGAAGGGAGGGAGGGAGGGCAGATGCACATTTCCTGCAAAGGAAGTATATGCATTTTTAGTTTATTTTTTTGTAGCAGCATTTTCAATACCTCCTTTCTAACCACACTCACTCACTTCAGGCAGTCTCCCCCAGGACCAATACATGTGGGCTTCAGATCCAAGAGGCATTTCAGGATTTTTGATTTCCAGTTCAGAGTCACTTTTGGGGGCTGACTGACAACTTGAAGAAAGGCTTGAAATAAGGAGATAAAATAAAATAAAGATCCTTTTACTAACTGAAGTAGTAGAGAAGCCTATTGACCTAAGCATGGTAAAAGTCGCCATAATAAGCAAGGAATAAGCAAGCCATAATAAGCAAGGAAGGAAGGACACACATACTGGTGGTGCCAAGGGACACCCTGATCTTCATACAGCAAGCCAGTCAGGAAGAGAATCCAGCTCTGCCAGTCTTCTTAACGAGGCTTAGTATGCTGCAAAAAGGACATCTAGAGAGCAATCCTGTGCAGGTCTACTGAGAAGTAAGCCCCATTTCATTCAATGGGGCTTACTCTTGGACAGTTTTCTTTGGGTTGCAGCTCTAGACCTTGCTGATCTCAGATCTTGCATCATCCGTGACTGGGCTACACAGCACAGGGCTGACCTAACAACATTCAAGAAGCACCATGAAGTGCTCCCAGGAGAAGCTCTGTGCTTCTCCTCACAATAAACTGCCACCTCTAGATTGGCTGAAGCCTGAAGTGGTCAGGCTGAAAGACATTTTCCACCACCTTGTGTCACTCAGAACTAGGATTTGGGGGAAAGCCAAGAATCATCAGGTGAGAGGAAAAGGGTGCTCACCTATCCAAGCTTCCTTCCCAGGTAACTTTCCGGACCTGAAGATGATTAGGGGTAAAGACTGGATTTCCCACCGCAGGCCACACTAATTCAAAGACCTTGTGGTAGCCAGAATCCAAATGCCCTGAGATATTCTAATATTTTCTTTTGAAGAAAGCCATCTCATGTTATACAAGCCCCCTCTGTTTTCAAAAGCGATTTCCAATAAGGCATAGGTAGTTGGTGGGAGTAGATTAAGGGCAGACAAAAGGACATTGTTTTTTACACAATGAGAGACTCAATTGTGAAATTTGCTGCCAGAGGATGCAGCGATGGCCACAGGCATTTTGTTGTTCAGTCGCACAGTCGAGTCTGACTCTTCGCGACCCCATGGACCACATCGTGCCAGGCCACAGGCATAGATGGCTTAAAAGGGGGATTAGACATACTCATGGAGAATAGGTTTATCAGCGGCTACTAGTGATCGAAGATAAAGGGAACCTCCATATTCACAGGCAAGAAATCTCTGGATACCAGTGCCAGAAGGCAATATCAGGGGAGGGCCTCAGCTGCTATATCCTGCTGTTGGCCCTCCAGTGGAACTGTTTGGCCACTGGTCTGATCTCACAGGGCTCTTCTTCTGATCTTCTTTTGCTATTCAAGAAACAACCCCCCCCCCAAATAAAAATGCTTGGCCATGAAGAAGTCATTGCACAATCCCACAGTTCCTTAGGTCCTGGCCTAAGTCCTCCAGCTCCTGTTGCAAGTAGTCTTCATACAATGTTCTCTCATTTCCCAAATACTACCAAATTCTATGATTATTCTGCTTCTCCTAGCTCAAGATCACCCCTGCCCTTGATGCTCAGTGAGATTTATTTATTTAATATGTCACCTTTCTCTCCAGTGGGGACCCAAAGTGGCTTACATCATTCTCCTCTCCTCCATTTTATCCTCACAACAACCCTGTGAGGTAGGTTGGGCTGAGGTGAGACTGGCCCAAGGTCGCCCAGCAAGCTTCCATGGCGTGAGTGGGGATTCAAACCTGGGTTTTACCTCTGCGTGGGAGGCAGCTCTCCATCAGAAAAGGGATGGGCTTCCTTTGGTTGCAAAGTCTCAGCTTCTTCACTTTGAACATCAGTGAATGAGTAGTACATTGAACTGCAGATTTAAAAAAACAAACAAACCAAATAGTACATTGGCATTGTTAGCTGCATCAGATCTTAATGAAAAGCAGTGTCGATACGGTTCTCTATTTATACAGCAGGGCCATATTAGGAAGAATTCAGGCACCGAAATCCTCTACAAGTCCAGCCTTAACAGGTTCTCACTAGCTACATGCCAGGCCCCCTATGGAAAGTGAAGATCTCCTCAAGTCAACAGGGCAGAGAAGGAATACAGTCCTTCAGGTTATCTTTGGACAACAAGTGACCATCACATGTATGCATATGCAAGCAGGCAAATTCTTGCCCACAACTGCCACCCCCACCTTCTCTTCCAGCTGAGGAAAAGCTAGCAAAACAGAGGGAAGTCTGTGGATAAGTGGTAGAGCATCTGCTTTGCATGAAAGACAAAAAGATATTGGATTTACACCCCACCCTTCACTTGGCGTCTCAGAGCGGCTTACATTCTCCTTTCCCTTCCCCTCCCCACAACAGACACCCTGTGAGGTAGGTGGGGCTGAAAGAGCTCGTTTGTGGACTGCCCTTGAGAGAAGAGCTCTTAACTCTTCCGAGAACTGTGACTGACCCAAGATCACTCCAGCAGTTGGAGATGGAGGAGTGGGGGACCAAACCCAGTTATCCCAGATTAGAGTCCATGCTGTTAACCACTAACAAGGATCAAACTCTCTGGGAAAGGTTTAGGTGGTAGGTTGGTGGAGGAAAAGATCTCTACTTGAGATGGGGGAGCAGTTTCTTGTCAAGAGATAATTATGACCAGAGTTCCCAAAACTTGGGGAGAGGCACCAACAACTATGCTGCAAATATGGTGCCTCTATCTCAAAAAACAGCCCCCCCCCAAGAGCCCCTGATATCCCTGGATCAATCCTTCATTATAGCTTATGAGGACCATTTTTTGTACAGCCCTATTATGCTTTTCAGTATGATTTGTAAGCTGCCTTGAGTCACAGAGAAAAGTGGGATATAAATGTTTGAATAAATAAGTAATTCGTCAGGTTGGTAACATGTAAGCAACTTCCTGCTTGTTATGTTAGGCAGGGTTCTGACTGTGATTGTTGCACTTCTGTTATACTTGACCTGTAATGCTGGTTGTCATATTTCACGGGGGGGGGGGGGTGCATTGACAGGACCCCCCCCCCCCCCCCCCCCCAGTGCTGGTATGCTTTCTAAGGCCCAGCACAGGGTGATGATCCGAGGCCAGACATACACATGTAGGCCTTTTGCATACATTTAAATGACCAAGACCAAGCCATTTCCATTCTGACTTGGCAATACTGAATTAGAAAGACCAGTAGTCCAAAACTACCGAAGGCAGTCTGACGTGGCGATATGGAATATTTGTGAAAGGTGGTAAGAGCAGTTATTTTACACACTTTTGGCACTAATGCAGGTTTGGGGTTACTCACTTGGAAGCCAACAGTTTCCGCTTCTCCTCCAGAGACATCTCACTTTCAGTTTCCTCTTGCTCTTCTGAAGTGGAGTCCGCCTGTGACTCCCTCCTCCTGGCCTTCCTCTTACGCCTTCTTTTCTTACGCAGGGTTGTGTCAGACCAGGAGGCATCAGCGTTTCCATACAAGCTGGAAGCCTCCCTAGAAGACCTGGTTGCCGGATCCGAGTTTTTCTCCGAAGGGATGGGAGATGTGCACAAGGAGATGGGGATGCTCTCCTGGAACACAAGAACAAATTTTGCCAAACATCTGATCCAAATTTAGAGTTAGCTTAAACTAGAAACCAAGCAAATCTATTCCGACACTTTGGCATCGAGGGAAGCCAAATTCCATGAATTAAATGCTAACAGAATTACACACATTAGACGCTAATTTTTTGCATTTGGCATCATATGGGAGCATAGTCCAAGAAATGGGTCACTTCAGGACTAGCCCTTGATGTTTACCGAAATCAGCTAATACACTTAGCTTGCTAAAGCACAACAGAGAAATATTTTTCCCCTGAAGAACTTACATTTCAAATAAACAGAGCTCTGGATAACCAACTCATCATTTCTTGATGAAAGTTTATGGCCAATGTTGTGTGCTACTCCATTTACTAGTAATCTGCTTTATGGCAACAATTACTACAGCTTTGCAGCACTGATGCCAGAGGGAAGCCAAAAAGGCCCAAGCCAGACCACAGCAGGGCCAGAAACCAAGCAGTTCCCAGGCTTTATCAACCTGACGATCACCACTCTGACTAAAAATGCTAAAAGACCACTACCCTGACCCCTCCCTACCTCTCTTGCAGGCTTGTGCCATTAACTGGACAGTCCCTTTTCAAAGTACCCATGGCAAACCATGAACACTCTTTGAAAGTTTCTGTCCTCAACACAATACAGTGAATCTCTTATCAGCAATATTTTGAAAGCAAGCTTTAAAAAATTATTTATACTGTCTACTAGGACCAGGTCTCAGAGGGTAGCCAATACTACAGGGCCACAACTCAGAACACCCTGACCGAAGTTGCTAACCAATGTTGCCTCTTGACTGGAAGGGACTTTGTGCTAGAGACATCAAGAAGGTTCCTTACTGATTAATAACTTCTAGCCAAAGGCCATCTAAACAAAGGTATAAAGGGGCTTGGAAAAGCTTTCAGAGCTACTCACAGAAACAGAACAAAAAATCTGAACTTGTGTTATTTAACTGAAAACTGCCACTGGTTATTGTTGTCTGTGCATGCAGAGTGGCTTCTCTTTACTCCTATGATGAAATCCTTTGAACTGGAAAACAGAGTGAAAAATCAATTTGGCGTCATACTGGAAGTGACCGATGACTTCATTAGGACTTTGTCTCCCTGGTGCCACTCAACACTTCGTGTTCTTAAGGTTGAGCTATCAGTTCCCAGAAACTAATCAGCAAATTATCTGCCTAGTGTGCTGAGTGGATCTAGTTTGGTGTAGTGGTTAAGTGTGTGGACTCTAACCTGGGAGGACCAGGTTTGATGCCCCACTCCTCCACTTGCAGCTGCTGGATGATCTTGGGCAAGCCACAGTTCTGTCAGAGCTGTCCTTGAAAGGGCAATTCTTGAAAGAGCTCTCTCAGCCCTACCTACCTCACACATTCAGAGACTCCAAGTGAAGGGCGGGGTATAAATCCAATCTCTTCTTCTTCTTCAAAAAGGTTATAGATAACCTGGTTCAAGGACTTAAGGGAAGTTTATGAAGAACTATGCTTTTGTACCTCACAGTCAGACCACGAAACAAAACCCACCTTTTGTTCCTCTGACTTTTCAACAAAGAAAGCTTCTCCATTATCACCCAGCTTCATATGCAGGTCAACTGGCTCCCCGTTGATTTCTATGTCAACCTAGAGTGAGGTTAATTTTAAGCCACACCACCAATAGAAAAGTTAGCACAAAGAGCAGGCTGTATTCACACCAATTTATAACATGTGACTTGACCATTAAAAAAGGTAAAGGTTTCCCTTGCTTGAAAGCTAGTCGAATCTGACTCTAGGGGACAGTGCTCATCTCTGTTTCCAAGTTGAAGAGCCAGCATTGTCTGAAGATGTTTCCGTGGTCATGTGGCCAGCATGACTAAATGCCGAGGCGCATGGAAGGCTGTTACCTTCCCACCGAAGTGGTACCTATTTATCTACTTGCAATTTCTTGCTTTCAAACTGCTAGGTTGGCAGGAGCTGGGGCCAGAGATGGGAGCTCACTCCGTCACGCGGCACTAGGGTCTCAAACTGCCAAACTACAGACCTTCCAGTCTGCAGCTCAGCATCTTAACCTCTGAGCCACCACGGTGCCGACTTTATCATTACCAACCACTTTTATACAAATCAGAGTACGCATTTATATTACAGAGTAGGGTGTCACCATCTTAGATTTGGATTAAGGTTTGATATCAAATCCCTGGTCATCACTTGAAGGCCATGTGCCCATCGATACAATTTTTTTAACATTCCTATACATAGACCTTGGGCACATCAATTTGGGTGCTATGGGCCTGTTCACTAACTGAACATCTTCTTGTACTGGTGGAAAGTTCATCCCTTAGTGGAATGGAATTGTATGGAATCTACTCAGTAAATGTGTGCATTCGGCTCTATTGGAGTAAAAAAAATAGCTGGAAAATACCTTATCGGTATTTATCAGCTATTCTTTCAGCTGCACTGGGGGGGGGGGGGGTGTATTTTCAGTTTTTTTATTGAGCATAGAGAATCCTGAATAATCCTGAAAAAATTCAGGATTATCCGGGAAAACAGAATAGCCACAGCTAAATGGTGCTTAAAGAGAGTGCACTCCCTTTAAACGCCATTCCACATGAAGCTGCAACTTCATGAATGCATTTAAAGGGACTGCAACACCTTTAAATGCCCTCAGCTCCATTATAGCCTATGGGGACTATTATATTCAATTATCCCCATAGGCTCTAATGGTCCCATAGGGTATAATAGAGCCGGGGGGGGGGGGGGGTGGGTTTTTTAAAAGCGGGTAAAAACCTGAATCCGAATACCATACTGATATTGGAATTTGAGGGTTTTTTGGGAATCACAATTTTTTTGGGGGGGTCCAATAGATCAGAATACAAAAAATCCTGATTTTTTTTTGTGTGTGTGCACACCCCTACTGCTCAGTGTTTCCAAGGGCGCAAATAACCTCCATTTTACCACGATAACAAGATGGTGTGGATGGCCATTCAACATGTGCTTAGTAGCCTGTAGCCTGCATCCTGCCACACAAAGTTATTAGGGTTGCCAAACTCCAGGTGCAATTACATCTGTTCTCCACATTAGAGATCAGTTTTCCCTAAAGAAAATGGCAGCTTCAGAGGTCGTATCACATGAGGAGGTAGCTGAACTCCTTCCCCTCCTGCAAGCACTGCCCCCAGATCTTCAGGAATTTCCCAAGCCAGAGTTAAGCAACCCTAGTTGTGATTAAGTAGCAAAAGGCCACAGAAATTAATGGAACTTCCAAATTAATTTGTTTAGGTGGTAGAAGAGTCATTTGCTAGTTACATACAGGGTAACAAGAGACTACTGCACATACCCACCCAAAGCACAGGATGGCTTATATCGGAGATCACTCACCACTTTCTCAGTTGAACGCAGGACACGGAGCTTCCCAAAGCGTACATGAAAAGGTGAACACAATAAAGAGCCATCTGGTTGCCTCACCACAATGACATCAATGCAGCCTGTCAGGGTGGCCGGATTCAGGCCCTTGTATAGCTCCTTCACAGTGCCAAGAACGGTCTCAGCAAGCTGGCCTACGTAGTTCATTGTCTGATTCTAAAAGAAAAATGGAAAAAAGAAACAGCCTCAAGTTAAAAGAAGCTTCCAGAAGTTCATGTTAGGGACTTGAAAATAATTGGTTACCTTGTACCTCCAAGAAGCAGATGGCACTGTATTATTTTCTGACTATTTAGTTCAACACTCTGTATACTATGCTACTATGTGGTGCCGCTCAGACACAAATCTGAACACCAAGCCTGTCTGGAGAATGTTCCAAGAATTTATGTGCTTTGATATGGCTGGTTGACATTTCGTGGTGGTTTATAACTTTTAAGCAAATATTAATTTAGGAGAGAGTGTGGTGGACCGTTATCCAGCTTTAATATAACCAGGTTGATCAAGGATATCTACTACAGGTGAACCATGGTGGGAATTAACATACAAGGAGGTTACTGTTTCACAGAATCATAGAATCACAGAGTTGGAAGGGACCACACAGGCTATCTAGTCCAACCTCCTGCTCAGTGCAGGATAAGCCTAGAGCATCCCTGACAAGTGTTTGTCCAGGTCATACCCAAATTCAGACTTCAATATGTTCTGCAGCTCAATGACCAGAGATGGAGCACAACAGGGAAAGGCAGAAGGCCAGGTTTGCAGAATTAATCCTCTGCATCAGCAAGTTATCATCCTATATTCCAGGGACAGGGGCCAATGCATCAAACCCTCTAAAGGGTTCAGTCCCCAATCACACACTGCCCATCATAGTTCACTAGATGAGCTCACAAGCCTTAGATGCTCTGTTAGAGAAATCCCCAATATGGCCATTCACCAACACGTTTCCTAGAGCCACCCTCTTCCCCAAAGCAAAAAAACCCCAGTCCTTGCTTCCTTCTATATCTTCGGGCTCCCTTAGACAGAAATCAGGAGGCATCACATTTTTGTCTGCAGAGAGCACTCACAGAAACAGTTGCCTCTATTACAGGAATCTTGTTGTGAATCTCCCAACATTTTGTAGAAACTTCCAACATTTTGCATTAGACCCAGTCCCCATGGCAGTCATTTTGTCATGGTACCTACTATTCATTCTCAAAATTCCAACAGTGCCTATAGGTTCAACGAAGTTGGAGATTTCTGCCTTAGACTATGAAGCTCCTGACTGAAGTGCTATAGTCCCTGATACAGTGTTGACGATTTCTTTTTAGAACTATGTCGTGTAGAAATTAAAACTCTACCAGTGGGGATCCACAATACTCAACTGGGGATCCTATCCCCCCACATCACCTCCTCTGCCAGTGAGCCTGGCAGGGTTCCAGTTCCCCTAGTACCTTCAGCACCACCAGCCAGTTGGGTGAGGTTCCCAGTCCCCCATTGCCAATACTGGATCTGCCACAACTCTCCCCCCTCCATTACCTCTGGCATTGGTAAGTCTAATTCTCCATCGCCACTGAAACCGGATTCACTAACTCTTGCCTTCGCATCATCACCTCCAGCTCCAACAAGCCTACCACGGCTCCTGGCCTCACTGCCAGGCCTGCTGCAGCTCCTGCCCCACACACCATTGCCTTCACCACCCATGATCCCACAACAGCTCCCAGCCTCAGCTGTTGGGTTTGCCATGGCTGCCAGGCATAGCACAGCTTCCTGCCTTCCCACTGACACCAGAGAAGGTAGGTTTGTTACCTATGCATGTGCAGGCAACAAATTTGTGTGTGGGGGGGTTTAAACCCCAATGTACTTCCAAATGTTTTCAAAGCCCCCCCCCCCCCCCCCCCCGGCTATCTGTTTTCAGCCAGTGTGGGCCCAATCCACAGATCCACATATTTGCAGATTGGACCATGCTTGGCCATTAGAATATAAGATACAGATAACCATTTAGCAAGTAATACAGATTAGACCACGCTTGACCATTAGAATATAAGATACAGATAACCATTTAGCAAGTGATAATTTATCATGACATCCATAAGCCATCCTCGTGGAGAAACTGTATGTACCCTATTTGACCACTCAGTTGGAATAATTTTATCACTCTTATTTCTACACATTTCCTGTTGCCTATAGATGTTGCTATTGTCGGAATCCAATCAGCTCTCCATGATGATGAGTGCAGCACCATGTAATTATATGCCTAGTGTAGAAAGCTGACAGATTGTGAGTTGTGTTCCCCTAGTGTTATGGACCTGGCCTTCTGTAGGCAAGAACAAAACAAGACAGGTGTCAGGTTTCTAAACCTCCTGACTGCTTAGCTCATTCTGTTGAGGGCAGGATGAATGATGTTAAGTGTCTGAATGGGCTTTTTGTCACTGCATATGACTATCGGGTGATATGAATGGCTCCATCATATAGAGTATATTATATTATAGACAAATCAATTTTTCCCCCCTGTACGTGGAAGGTTGTACTAACCACATAGAGTCAAATTGTGTGTGACTATCACAGACAAGCCAAAATAGGGGGACAATTTCCAAAGTATCTTTAAAAGGACTTTAATCCAGGGACATCATTACACATCTCAATTAAAGGAGAGGTAGACAGATTTTAGGTATTGGGGGTAGGGAGATTCTAAGTAAATGTATAGGTTCACTCTCAGATACATTCAAGATTAAACTGGGGGGGGGGGAGAAAACCAAACATCATGATTTTGCAAGTCTTTATCATGATTCGCTCTATAATCACACAGTAATTATAGCACAGCTCATAAGTCACTTTTTAAGCAGAAGGATTCTCCAAAATCTTTTAGTATTGCATGTACATTGGTTAGTTTATAGTAAGTCACCGAGGACAACCTCAAAGCTGTAGTGGTTGCAACATGAATTCAGGACTGGGGAGGGGCATTTGCAGGAGAAATGATCGATGAGCTTGAAGAAGGGATGTGTAATCCCTGCATAGTCCCCCCTGCATCGGACCCCCCAACTATCCTCCTGTCTCCAGCAGGCTCTTTGATTGCTGAGCATAGGGGAGAAGAAGAGAATGTAAAGGTGGGGGGGGGGATTTGCAGGGGAGAAAAGATAAGCAAGGAAAGGGTTAAACACCCCATCCATTTCTATCTTGCCTGTGCTTGCTACCCCCCCCCCCCCCCCCCCCTGAAACTCAGGATTCAGAATCCCATTTCTCTCCTATATTGTCTAGAATAATCCTAACAATTAGTTAGCCTGAAATACAGGTGTTCCTGCATGGGAGGAGCAGAGAGCTGGGACTGTACATGTACCTATTATCCCCTATAGGGTGGAGGGAAACACACCTGGATGAGAACAAAGTGAAGTTTCACAGTGTAGGAGTGGTAGAAGACAGACTTATCCACGCCGGGTCACATGCCTGTGCCAGGAGAAGCACCACAGGTTTTCCTCCCTCCTTGATCCAATCTCCCTGCTCTAACCAGGAAGCTCTCAAAGGACAGCACAGAAATGAATGTCAGCTGTGCTTCTATGCCAAAGCATGCCTGAAACTACAACCAGGAATGGCCGACATACAAACAAATCTGCCCTCCCATTCATCGTTGACGTCTTCTGAACCGCTTGCTCTGTGAGGTACAGAATTGCGGTCTTGTTTTTGAGACCAGAGGACCGAGGCATAGTCTGTGTTAATCCATGCAAGCCATCACAGTTTGCTCTTCTTTTCACCAGGGCAAAGATTTGGAATGCTCTAACCAAGCCGCTGGAAGTTATGATAGACATAAGAGTCTTCCTAATAGTGATGCACTGATTGCAGAGTCATGGCTGTCTGATTAAGGCATGATGCACTCTTAATAGGTTGCTACAAATTTATCTGCCATACCGTAGATAATGACTTAAATGGTCATTATTACTGCCCATTGCAAAATGGTTAGACAGGTGAGAATGGTTTTGATCCTGCAGCTATTTGGGAGCAAGTGGAAGATTTGCAGGATGGGGAGCATCGCTTCCTTTAAGGGCCAGTATGGACAAAACGACACACCAGCAACTCTGCTCAGCGAATAGCTCAGTGGCAGAGTACCAACTCTCTGAGCACAGAAGGTCCCAGGCTCAATCTCTGACATCTTCAGCTAAAATGATCTGACCGGAGGCAGAGACCTTGCCGGAGAGCTGCTGCCCATCAAGAAAACAATACAGGTTCTGGTAGACCAATGGTCTGAAATGTATAGCAGATTCATGCATAATCCCCTAGTCATCAGAAACAAACGGCTCTTTTCTTACCTTTAAGGTAGTTATAGAAATATTTAGTCCACAACCCATAATGAAACACAACTCTCACACAACACGGCATCCCAAACTGCAATTGTCACGATGGTTTGTGCTCTCGGAAAACTATTTCCTTACAACACATATGCTATGTAGGGACATGTGATAGTTTGCCCTACAACAATTTGCATATATGTATGTGTGTGTGTCTGTGTGTGTGTCTGTGTGTATATATATATATATATACACACACACACATATATATATAGGCTGCGGTGGCTCAGAGGTTAAGACGCTGAGCTGCAGACCAGAAGGTCAGTAGCTCGGCAGTTCGAGACCCAAGTGCCGCATGACGGAGTGAGCTCCCGTCTCTGGCCCCAGCTCCTGCCAATCTAGCAGTTCGAAAGCAAGAAATTGCAAGTAGATAAATAGGCACCGCTTCGGTGGGAAAGTAACAGCTTTCCGTGTGCCTCGGTGTTTAGTCATGCCGGCCACATGACCACGGAGAAGTCTTCGGACAGTGCTGGCTCTTCGGCTTGGAAACGGAGATGAGCACTGCCCCCTAGAGTCAGATTCAACTGGCTTTGAAGCAAGGGAAACCTTTAACTTTAAATATATACACACACACAGAGATGCACAGCCTTGTCACCCTTTGGAAATGTTTACAGACAGGTCAAGAACATTTCATCCACACACAGCAGAGAAAGCTACTTCTTACCCAGCAAGAGCGGGGCAATTCCATTTTGGCTCCCTCCCTAGAAAGAAACCCACCTCTCCAGGGCAGAGCGAGAGAGCGCATCTTGCTCCCAAGCAGCCCACAAGTCATTCTGAAACCTACACGGAGTCCAATTATCCCCGAGGGAGGGGGACCACACAGTCCTGCTTCCCGTACAGAGGACAGAAGTCTGGTCTTTCCATTATGAGCGAGTCAAAGAAAAACACTATTCCTCGAGCCGGCCCCGCCAGCTCTGGAAGCTTCAGTGCTTCAGTCAGCTCTGTCCTGCCCTGAGCCCAGAGAAGGTCACGAGACTCCCCTGGTCACAGTAACCTGCTGAGCAGAGTGCTTTAATCAGCAGCCGTTTGTGAATAGCGCACAAGTAGGAGGGGATTTGCGTGTGCAAAATTTATATTTGTATATTTATACACACACACACTTGCAACTGCATGGCATGGAAAAAGGGGGGGAAAGAGACACTGATATTAGCAGCTGAAGTTTCTCATTGCAGAGAGAAAAACTACCCAGAAAAATCTCCATATCAAGGTAAGAGGCAGAGGCAAACTAACTGGATGAGAACCTAGCTGTCGCCTGGAGTTAAGACCACTTCCACACTGTCATTTTTGTCACTCACTTCCCCCCCCCCCATTGCTTTGGGTCCCCCCCTCCCTTTTCCACATGTGTTTTGCTCCCTCTGGGACTACTAGAAGAAGAAGAGAAGAAGAGAAGAGATTGGATTTATACCCCGCCCTTCACTTGGAGTCTCAGAGCGGCTTACAAACTCCTTTCCCTTCCCCTCCCCACAACAGACTCCCCACAACAGAACTCTGACACAAACTGCTCTTTTTCAAGGACAGCTGTGCCAGAGCTTGTGACTGACCCAAGGTCACATCAGCAGGTGCAAGTGGAGGAGTGGGGACTCAAACCCGGTTCTCCCAGATTAGAGTTCGCACACTTAACCACTACACCAAACTGGCTGTAGAGAGAGCAAAACACATGGGGGGGGGGGACCCCCGAAGCAATAGTGACAAACGAGTGACAAAAATGACAGATCACCGAGTCAGTGGATACAAACCCCAAACTAAGAGCGATAAACCATCATCCAAACCGACACATTTGAAGCATATGCTTTAAAACAAGGCTCCAGTGGACACTAGGCGCTGGTAAACATGGCAAGAAGAATATACAGACAGAAGGTATGCCTCTGTTGCAATATCTGTACACAGTAGGAGGTAAAAAAGCAGGTTGCTTACCAGTAACTGGTGATCTTTGAGTGGTCATCTGTGCATTCATACCCATGGGATCTAGTGCGCACGCGCTGGATTGATCGGTGCTGTAGCAAGCTCTTTTAACAGATTTTCACGCCCAGTCCCTCGGGCATGCACAGGAACCCCACCGCGCATGCCCAGAGTGGTGGGCATGGACATCCCGCCAGACATCCCCCCAGTTCCTTCAACCCGCCGCAAATCAACCCCTATTAAAAATGTAGAAGCTGACAGCAGCGGGGAAGGAGGGCAGGTTGTGTGAATGCACAGATTACCACTCGAAGATCACCAGTTACTGGTAAGCAACCTGCTTATCTTCAACATGGTCTCTGTGCTTCACACCCATGGGAGATTAGCAAGCAGTAGCCTACCTGGAGGAAGGTGCTGGCAGGTCTTTTACTGCGTAGCCGAAGACAGAATGTGACGTCCCATGTTGGTATTGGTGTTGTTATGGACGTCTAGGGCATAGTGCCTAATGAAGGTGTTAGGCGTGGCCCATGTAGCGGCTTTGCAAATGTCCGTCAGCGGCACTCCCTGGAGGAAGGCAGTGGAAGTCGCGACAGCCCTGGTAGAATGAGCCCTAATAGGGCCAGGCAATGGCTGTTTGGTGATCTGGTAACACAGACGGATGAGACCCACAATCCACTTTGACAGGCGCTGGGCCGTGATGCGAGTGCCCAGACGTGCCGAAGCGTATGAGACTAAAAGTTGTGAGTCCCGCCTAGTTGGGTGTATTCTATTGAGATAGAACAGGAGAGCCCGCTTCATGTCCAAGTTGTGTAATAATCTGTCCTCCGCTGATGTTGGATTTGGGAAGAAGTCAGGGAGGAAGACCTCCGCTTGCAGGTGGAACTCTGACACCACCTTCGGCAGGAAGGAGATGTCTGGGACGAGGCGGACTCCATCTGGTAGAAACGACAGGTAAGGTGTATCATGTCGGAAAGCCAATATTTCTCCAACTCACTTTGCCGATGTGATAGCAATTAAAAAGGCCGTTTTCCATGCGAGGAGTTTGAGGTCACATGTAGCAAGGGGCTCAAAGGGCTTCCACGTGAGCTAGCGTAGAACTAGAGGAAGGTCCCAGGGAGTGACTGGAGTTTTAACCGGAGGATAGAGGTGTAAAGTAAAGGTAAAGGTTCCCTTGCTCGAAAGCCAGGCGAATCCGACTCTAGGGTTGCGGTGCTCATCTCCGTTTCAAAGCCGAAGAGCCAGTGCTGTCCGAAGACGTTTCCATGGTCATGTGGCCAGCATGACTAAACACCGAGGCGCACAGAACGCTGTTACCTTCCCACCAAAGTGGTACCTATTTATCTACTTGCAATTTCTTGCTTTCGAACTGCTAGGTTGGCAGGAGCTGGAACTAGAGATGCGGCACCCGGGTCTTGGACTGTTGAACTACTGACCTTCCACAGCCTGCAGTTCAGCGTCTTAACCACTTGAGCCACCGCAGCTCCTTATAGAGGTGTAACAAACCTTTTAAAAATCGTTTGGAAATTGGATGTGAAAACAAAGTGCATCCGTCAACTGGAACATGGTGGGCCGAGAGAGCAGCCAAATAAACTCTTAATGATGAATGGAGAAAGTCCCAAGTCAGCCAAGGAGAGGAGGAATTGGAAAACTCTTTTGAGACCCACTGAGGTGGCTCGAGGGGTGTCATCACCAAGGGAAGAACAGAACCTTCACCATTTATAATCGTAAGACCTCCGCGTAGTAGGCTTCCTGGAATTCAAGAG
>NW_015160214.1:979100-979241 GCF_001447785.1 Gekko japonicus
AATAGCCCGCCGGAGTCAACCACGGCATGGATGGTGGATAAGCCCCATACACGTACCTCAACTGTCGTTGATCCCACGACATTGGTGGTGATGGGGGCAGGAAGACTCTTGGGGAGCGACTTCTGGACCGTGGACGTCTGG
>NW_015160214.1:979379-1012131 GCF_001447785.1 Gekko japonicus
TCGTCGATATTGACAGATTGACCTTGCAGACGTGGAGGGTGACGCTGTGTGCCGCATGAAGTATATCGGTGCTGACGTGGATCGATGTCGGGAGCTTCCGATACCGTTGATGTCGACGACGGGGAAGGAGACGGAGAAGGCTCTGCATCCATTTGATGACTTAGGAGCTCTACCGTTTCGATGTCGGAGTAAGGACGCTCCGTTTGGTGGACAGGGGAGTCCAAGTCATGGATGGCCGGTATCGGTGGAGGGACTTGGGCCTCCGATATCGATACTGCCGTTGGAGCGGAAGGCACTTTAGGGGCATCACCCAGTGCAGGCACCGCTTCCTTCCCGTTCTTCGCTGCCTTCAGGGGCTTGGAGGTGCCCTTCTTAGCGGACTTGTGATCCTTACTTGCCTTAGCCTTCTTTTTGACTGGCGTGGAAGCGGACGATTGTGTCTTCGATGTCAGGAGCTTCGGCGTCGGGCGGTCAACATCGGAGGCAGGCTCGGTGCCGGAGATGTCGATGTAGACAGTCTCTCCTCCACCACTGAGCCAGGAGCAAGGGCCGATTCAAGCAGCACCACTTTAAGGCGCGCAGGCACAGCACGTTTTTTTCTCGTTTGGTTGGAGAAACGTGCACAGTGGCGACAGGACTCTGGCTGGTGAGACTCTCCGAGGCAAAAAATGCAGAGGGTATGACGGTCGGGAGGAGTAAGTTTGCTACCGCAACCCTTGCACCTATTAAAAAATCCCCACTTCTTCTCCATAAAAGAAAAGAAGAGGGAACGTTTGAGGGGGTGGTAGCCCGAAAGCCTGAGGTAAACTCCCCCTCAACTGAAAGCAAAAAAAAAATTTTTTTTAACTGTTTTTGAAGAAGAAACAAACAAAAAATAAAGTAAGAGAAAGTTTGGAAATAATTCCTAAGAGCTGAGAGGTGAGCTAACAGCGAACCGATCAGACCGACGAAGAAGAGGTCTACTCAACGTGGCCGTAAGAAAGGAACTGGCGGGATGTCCGCGCCCACCCCTCTGGGCATGTGCGGTGGGGTTCCTGCGCATGCCCGAGGGACTGGGCGTGAAAATCCATTAAAAGAGCTTGCTACAGCACCGATCGATCCAGCACGTGCGCACTAGATTCCATGGGTGTGAAGCACAGAGACCACGTCAAAGATTAGCAGGTTCCCTAGGAACACTGGACTTGATTGAGATTGCTATCTCAACCTACTTTGTGCCTCTTTTGGCCAGGGCAGAGGATGATGATGGCATGACAAGCCATCCCTGACTATGGCTCAGTATATCAACCTTCGATCTAAAGGGACAGGAATGTTTCTAACAGGCCAGAGGCTATGAGGTCACTGAATCACATTAATAAATTACCAGTCTCAACTCAGCAGAGTCTCGTGGAGAAAGGACTTTAGAGCCCTGCCTGCACTTCCAAACTCAATGGCATGCAAGGAAAAGGGGAATGCCCTCTAGCAGGCAGGATTGCCGGGTATTCTAATCCATGTGAGAAAGTTGCTAGCAGAATTATTCAACACGGTCACAAGCACAAAGTGCCTCACTTCGTATTCACACATACTAAACATAACGCATACTTTAGGAGGCTATTGCCTGGTCTCCCAAGTAAAAAAAATATTCTTGAAGGATCCTGTTTTAGGAAGGAATGCTACCGCCTCCCAATTCAGATATGATTACTGCCATTTTTCTACTAGGTCCTTAACAGCAGCGTGATAGAGCATGGTGCAGTGGCTGGAGTGTAGTCCGACTAGGTTCTGGGAAGCCCAGGTTTCAGTCCCCACCCACTCACTCATGAAAGCTTCCTGGGTGACCTTAGGGCATATCATGCGGATCACGAGATGTCATAGTCCCACTGTACACTGCATTGGTCACGCTAGGGTTGCCAAATGTAAAAAACGGACCGGTGGGGGAGCGTCCTGCCGGTCCGGGAGTTCTACGCTGATGCGCGCGCGCGCACCGCCAGAACGTCACAGGAAGTGACGTCACACGCTGGGCGGGGCCACGCCATTTGAGGGGAAAACAAAGAGTTCCCCCCTCAAATGGCGTGGTCCCGCCCCCAGCGTGCGACGTCACTTCCGGGTGACGCGCACGCCGGGGCGGAGTTCCCCCCGGGCCCCGATTCCCCGGCGTCGGGCAACGGGCCTCCGGGGCGGGGGGAATTCCGCCCTACCGGGGGGGTTGGCAACCCTAGGTCACGCTGCACCTGGAGTACTGCGTGCAGTTCGCGAGGCCTCACTTCAGAAAGGATGTGGACAGAGTGGAGCGGGTACAGAGGAGGACAACAAAGATGATCAGGGGCCTGCAGGAAGAAACACTGAGGGACTTGGGAATGCTCAGTCTGGAGAAGAGGAGGTTGAGGGGGGACATGAATTGCTCTTAATGATTTGAAAGGCTCTCAGAGAAGGGCAGAGAGCTGTACCTGTTGGCAGCAGAGGATAGGACTCACAATAATGGGTTTATTTTTTATTTTTTTTACAGTAATTCAGCAGTGGAATCAGCTGTCTAGGGAAGTGGTGAGCTCCCCCTCACTGGCAGTCTTCAAGCAGCAGCTGGATGAACACGTTGTCAGGGATGCTCTAGGCCGATCCTGCATTGAGCAGGGGGTTGGACTAGATGACCTGCATGGCCCCTTCCAACTCTGATTCTATGAGTTACTTTCTCAGCCTAAAGTAACTCTACTGCACAGGGCAGTTCATGTGAGGATAAAATGGGGGGGGGGGTGATGCAGCTTTGGGTCCCGCACTGAGGATAAGGGAATGGTACAAATATCTAAAACAAACAAAAATAGACTTCCCCATACTATAATCATACCTGGAAAATGGATAACATCCATCAACTGGAATTTCTGCCTGCAATAAAGTAATTAAGAGCCTGGTGGAAAACCAAGCAGCAGCCCTGGACTTTAATTACGGGTTCCCCTGTGACTTTAATACAGGACTGCCAGGTCTTAACTGCATCCCGCGGGGCAGGAGGCTCCAGCCTGGCTCCCGGGGACTTCTGGCATGTGTGCAAAGCGTGCGGGCCACAATGACATCACCCAAAGTGACATGATCATGCCAGGCACATCCTTCAGGGGGCACTCTAGCATTTGGGTAAAAAACTCTATGGTCACCATAGAGTTTTTACCCAAATGCTGGGTGATGTCATCACACTGGGCATGCCGGGCACAGCAGGGCTCTCTGGGGGCCTCAAAAGCAGGAAAAACCCTACCCCCATCAGGGGATGGCAACCCTACTTTAATAGCTGCAAGACTGGGGGATGATTAGTCATGAATGCCTTCAGTTGTGACAAAAACAGAGTCCACATAATACCTTTTATTAGGACCAACCATACTTTTTTCTTAGGATTAACCAATGTAACACAGAACAATGTGCAAGCTTTTGAGTTCAGCAGAACCCTTCATCAAGCTGAAAGTTACAAAATAAAAGGGGGTGGGGAGAAAAAGATATGTTTCAAGGCGTTTTCTCACCATCATTTGTCTGCTGTTATGACAGTCAGGCACTGTTTAAGGGGAAGGAGAGGAACCACCAGACATAAGGAAACCTAACTAGGCAATGTTGTGTAGTAGTTAGAGTGCCAGCCTAGCACCTGGGAGATCTAGGTTTGAATCCCCACTCTCCCGTGGAAGCTTGCTTGGTGACCATCGGCCAGTTGCCCAAATCCAGGCTAACTTTCAGCACTGTTGTGAGGACAAAATAAAAGGAGAGGAATATGATGCTGGAAGCCACTTCAGGTCTCTACCAGGCAGGATACAAACATCTATACACCAAAGTGCATCCCTTGACCTATTCTGTGAATACAGAAGCTCCAGGACTGAAGGAGTGCTGCGAATGCAAATTAAACACATCCATCAGTATTTATGCTAATAGTGGAGACATATTCACAAATCACACCTAAGAAAACAGTATTCCTAGATGCTACTGAAACCTTCCCAGCCACTATTAGGTTACGAACAGGAGCTGAAGCATCAAAGCTGTGAAAACTCAGATTAGAAGACATTGGTTTTTTTCCACACGCTAAGTACACACAAGGCAGCTACATTTTCTGAGTGTGAAGCTTGCCCCATCGCTAGAGTATATGGGGCAAATGAGGACATGTTTCATAATGAAAATGGACTAGCAACACTCCATAGCAATAGGCTCCCACAACCCTTTCTCGAGTAAAATATTCCACTTCTGTCTTGTCCTTGGGCCCTTTAAACTCTTACCAGGATCAGAGGTCATTTACTTTATAATAACTCCGTGCAGGGATGCCAGACCTCCCAGTGCGGGTGGGGGTTCCCTGGTTTCAGATGCTCCTCTCCACCCCCAATAACTGCCCCCAAAAAAACAGGAAAGAAGCCAAAAATTAACATGACTTGCCTATGTGACTCCGGAAGTGACATAAAAATGTCGGTGACATGGGGGGGGGGAGACTCTACGGTAGAAGCTAATTCTACCATAGAGTTTTACCCAAAAACCAGAGCATGCCCCCCCTCCAACATCCCCAATGTGCCCACATCACTTCTGGGTCATGTAGGCACATCACATTTATTTTCAGTGTTCCTCCCCACTCCCAGTACGTTCAACCCCCACCCCCCACTGGCAAGTCCAAGGGACCTGGCAACCCTAACTCCATGGCACCTGGTACCAAAAAAGAACAGAACTTTATTAGAGCATAAGCAAGGCCTGGTATGGGCCCTGCTAGGCCATATCCAAGCACAGCCAGCAACCAAGAACACAAGTGAAAACTGAAACGAAATAAAAGGCTTTTACCTTAAGGGATCATGCTGAAATAACTACACCACAATAAGCGAACACCAACAAATTCACAACTGCCTATGATATAACACACTTCTCATCCAGTGAGTGGGATACCTTGCAGGTACCCTCTCTCTATCCCCATCTCCCCTGTCTGTAGGACAGAACTTTGAAACAGGGCATATACATACTTGTTTGGAGGGTTTTCTTGGAATTTTCAAGAGCTGGTCATACAGATGCAACAAGTCTGAAGTGATGAAAAACTCCCCGGTACACACACAGAAGCAGTAGCAGCATGGGAGATAGAGTCATGGAATGGTTATCTGCATTCTTCCAACACCTCCCACAGAGATCACAATGAAGGCCGGCCCAACCTGTAGCCTACATCAAGCCAAGCACAGCCCAACTTCTTGCATCAAGCCAAGTACAGCCCAACTTCCTGTTTTTGCTCCCTGTGGCTGAAAAGTGGGGACGGATGGATAGATTATCGAATAAATCACAAGGCACAGCAAAGGGGCTGGTGGGCTGTATTCAGTTTGATGAGGTATAGGATGTGTTGAGCTAAATTAACCTTTAGCCCACGTTCGGAATTTATTATTTTTTTTACACAAACTGCATTTGGGGTATACTTCCATCCCAAACCAAATTCCCCATGTACCTATTGATAGATATGTCCCATTTTTTTTATTTTATTTTTTTGGTGGTTGTCATCGTTATGATTGGGAAATGCAGGTTATCGTAACAAAGAAATTACACTAGCCCAGATAGGTTTCATCATTTCTCTTTCCTGAGAAGGAAGCAATACACTGGTCAGATCTTAGGCTGAGAGGAGGTGGTTTTCCTTTATGGAGACAGATGAGCAGGATAAAGATGATAATTTGCTCACCTGCCAGGAGGAAGGAAGATAGATTGCAGTTTGGATATCCTGAGCGAGGGCCATAAAACTTAACGACACACACCTTGTTATGACTGGGAAAAGGTGCGGGGCATCTAATGTGGGAATGTATGCACAAATCCAGGATAGGCCAGAGAGAAACCTTCCCAAGCAGGGAGTGAAAGAGTTAGAAGGTTTAATACATGCCATGAGGGGTGTGAAAGGGAATCCGGGAATGGGGAGAAATAAAACTAGGGTTGCCAGAGATGTGGCCTGGCGGCCAGCAGGAGATAGAGGGAGGTGAATACTTACCATGGGGGACTGCCCCCCCCACGTCTATTGTCATTGCCAGCAATGATGTCACTTCTCTATCACTCGCCCCAAAACGCTAATCTTTGGGTGAGTGCTTTGACCAGACTGTTTCAGAGTTCCAGTTTTGCTTGTGTCCATTCCTCAGAAAGGAATGTCAAAGGAAAACCAGTGACTTAAGACAAGCAATCTAATTAGCGTCTTGGTTTTGTTTCTTTTGATTAGTTTGTGTAACACTCCTGCTAACGTTCTGATACTAGCCTCCTGTGCTCTGGGCTCCTTGAAAATAGAGTTGCATGGAAGGAAATAAAGATCATTTTCCTTCTAAAGAAAGTTTGAGAGTAGGCAGGTTCTCCCCCGTAAAAAAGGAGGGAGGGGGGTAAGAGTGCAAACTCACTCACACATGCACAGATCCCCCCCCCCCTCGGGTACTTAAATGCAAGGAGAATGGGGATCGGGGGATCATTACCATCAGAAACGGTTGTATCTTTCCAGAGCACTTAGAAATTGGATCACTGTTTTCATAATAAACTTATAGGGTAGAAAAATACTCCAATAAGGTATTTTTAGTACCCCATGGGGTAATATAATTCCCCAACAGCAAAAATGCATGGTTTTATCTGGGGGTTCCCCAAGTGCGTTCTCTCTCTCTCTCTCTGTGTGTGTGTGTGTGTGTGTGTGTGTTAATGGCAGGACTATGAGAACACTGTTCACTACTGTACAGGTGACAATATCCTAAGAGAGAAAGGTTCTTGAGACACTTTTGTCTGGATTCTACCAAAAAAGCTCAAAATGAGACAAGCTAATTTATTCCAATAGTACTTCCATGGTTCAGGAAAGTCATAATATCTTGGAAGCTCCATCGTCAAGTACCAGTTCCTTTAAAATTAAACAACTAGGGAGTCACTGTGGCTTGGTGAAAGAACATTTGTTTTGCATGCAGAAGGTCCCAGGTTCAATCCTTGGTATCTCCAGCTAAAGGGACTATTAGCAGGTGTTGTGAAAAACTTCTGCCTGAGACCCTGAACAGCTGATGCCAATCCAATTACACAATACTAAACTTGATAGACTAGTCCTCTGATTCAGTATAGGCAGCTTCCTGTGTTCCATCATAATAGATCTGAAGAAATTATCTCTGTTTACCTCCATACATTGTTGGATATTGCACAATAGCCACCATTTGCCACTGGATTGATCCACTTATGAATGATCGGTATGGTGCAACACTACTAGATGAAGCTACTTTATACTGAATCAGACCATTGGTCCGTCAAGATCAGTATGTCTACTCATGCTGGCAGCAGCTCTCCAAGGCAACAGGTCTTTTAAGCCACCTACTTAAAAACCAAACTTGGAGATTCTGGGATTTGAATCCAGGATCCTCTGCATGCCAAGTAGATGCGCTATCACTGAACTGCAGGCCCCCACCCCACCCCAACATGTGTGGATACAGCCTATCAAGCTGGATCAGTGGAAAGAAATGCAAAATAACAGCAATTGTCTGAAAGCAGCCTATCAGGTTGAGTTGTCACATGGCTGTGAACTCTTTCTAGGGTATTTCATTAGGCAGGCAAGGACCTACGAGTAGCTGAAGGTAGCATTAATATTGCACAGGAGGATGCAATGAGGCAAGACGGGAGAAAAAAGCCGTTGCCAGGAAAGGTCAGGAGACAGACAGCCCAACCAGATGTAAATACCACACCAGCAATTTATATCCTTCCCCCATACCCAGGTGGTACACAGAGACTAATTAAGGAAAAAATTGCTGTAATCCAAGCCCAGAATTTTTTTTTTTAATTACTCAAGGAGAGGATAAATAGGATTCAGGGAAAGGATAAAAGGAAAAGAGGACAGTAATCAAGGGAGCCTTTTATCAGAAGAAGGGTATAAAATGGGAGCCCTGCAAAGAGATGATGATGTAATAAGGACTAGCTCCAGGTAGCTGGTCACATTGGACAGAAGCCTGAACCATCCCACTATGCATTTTCCACCACCCATTGCCTTGGAAGCTCCCAGGTTGTTTACTGGGACAATTCTCAGCCTGCTGCTACCCAATATTTTTTTGTCCATTCTGTAACTGTTAAGACCAGCTGTTGCTCTATTCACTTTGGCCCTTGATAACACAACAGAGGGAGGGGCAGCCCTAGTTGTTTCTGTCCCTTTAAACAGCTGATTGGTCTGCATTAAGTAAGCAGGCAACTGCTCTCTGTGGCTGGGAACCCAAAGTTATCACCAGTTCCTTGCTGCAGAGTAGATCATTCTGCTATTAAAGCTGCAGGAGTCCAGCCAAAAGTTGGCCAATGGTGCTAGCAGAAATGGCCCTCGCAACAAGGAACAGCACTAGAGGGACAAAGGCAGAGCAGTGGCAGTGGTGGTGGGACTGGAGAAGGGGCAACATTAACAAGGGGCTTCAGTCCACAAAAGCTTATGTTGGAATAGTCCTTCTTAGCCTTTAAGGTGTCACTAGACTCCTGCTTCTTCTAGCCACAGCTGTGCAAATCACCTTTTACACCCTATCTTAGAAGCGTAGGAGGAAAAAGCATCTACACCCAGATGATAAATGAACAAAGCAGTCAACTGTTGTACAGAGCACTCAGCAGAAGGCAGGTCCTATCAAACAGGTCTACAGCAGAAAACCAGGAAGCATTCTCTTGGTCTGCAGTCCTAAAAACATTTTCCTAGGAGTAAGCCCCAGAGGAAAAAATGTGACTTGCTCCCGTTGGCCTGTTTAAGATTGTTCCATAGATGTCTTCCTACAGTACAATTTCCAATGAACCTCACCAAGTACCAACTTTTGCATCTTTAATTCATGGTGTAATGCTAAAGTGAGTTACACTTCAATGGGCTTGGAAGAATGCAACTCTGTTTAGGATTGCACAGCTAATTAAGACTTGTTGCTTCACAAGCACAGTTGGAACTACAGTGGTAGAGTGAGGTCAGCTGCCTTCACACAAGTAGCTGTGCTATCTAGCAGTAGGTTAGAGACATTGGAGCCAGCACTTGCAGAGAGAGACTGGATAGAAGTTGGACATATTCTGTTGAACACTTATAGCTGCCTTATACAGAGCTAGACCATCGGTGTTTCAAGTTCAGGACTGTCCCCTCTGTCTGGCAGCAACTACCCAAGATCTCAGGCCTCTTTCACATCATCTACTACAGCCTTTTGTATCCACTTGATTTTGGTATTCCAATCACACATAACCAGAGCACACACTATGTACAATCCTCTTGTTATGTACTGCCACCATTTTGTGTGACCAGGGCAATTCATAAGAACATAAGAACATAAGAGATGCCAATGTTGGATGAGGCCAAAGGCCCATCCAGTCCAACACTCTGTATCACACAGTGGCCAGAAATACCAGTGCCATCAGGAGGTCCACCAGTGGGGCCAGGACATTAGAAGCCCTCCCACTGTTGACCCCCTCCAAGCACCAAGAAGACAGTGCATCACTTGCCCCAGAGTCCCTAACTATACCTTGTGGCTAATAGCCACTGATGGACCTCTGCTCCATATGCTTATCTAATTCCCTTTTGAATCCGTCCATGCTTGTAGCCGCCACCACTTCCTGTGACAGTGGATTCCAAGTGTTAATCACTCTTTGGGTGAAGAAGTACTTCCTTTTATCCATTCTAACTCGACCGCTCAGCAATTTCATGGAGAGCCCATGAGTTCTTGTATTGTGAGAAAGGGAGAAAAGTACCTGTTTCTCTACCTGCTCTTTCCCATGCACAATCTTATAAACCTCAATCATGTCACCCCTCAGTCGTCGTTTCTCCAAGCTAAAGAGCCCTAAGCACTTTACCCTTTCCTCATAGGGAAAATGTTCCAACCCTTTTATCATTCGAGTTGCCTTTTTCTGCACTTTTTCCAAAGCTATAATATCCTTTTTTTAAGGTGTGGTGACCAGAACTGCACACAGTATTCCAAATGAGGTCGCACCATTGATTTATATAGGGGCATTATGACATTGGCTAATCTGTTTTCAATACCCTTCCTAATAATCCCCAGCATAGCATTAGCCTTCTTTATTGCAGTCACACACTGTCTTGACATTTTCAGTGAGTTATCTACTACAACTCCAAGATCTCTCTCTTGATCAGTCTCTGCCAGTTCAGACCCCATCTATGTGTATTTATATTTAGGATTTTTGGCTCCAATGTGCATCACCTTGCACTTGGCCACATTGAACCCCATTTGCCATGTTGACGCCCACTTGCCCATCCTTGACAGATCGCTTCGGAGTGCCTCACAATCCTCACTGGTTTTCACTACCCTGAAAACTTCGTATCATCCGCAAATTTAGCCACTTCACTGCTTACTCCCAAAAATCCAAATCATTAATGAACAAGTTAAAAAGCAGTGGACCAAGTACTGATCCCTGCGGTACCCCACTGCTTTTCTGTACATGGACCGCTTCCATATGTGTAACTGGCACTTCAGTTTTTGAAGGAACACATTTGCACATACCAAAGATGTACATACATAAAGCTTGTGCACATGTCCCCATCCACAGAAACTGGCAATATGTATACTGAAGAGTGTACTGAGCATACGCTGTCATCACATGTGCCTGAAGCATGAAAATCAAACATCTGAAAAAAGTGTGTCATCCTTAAGATACCAGGAGTTGGAACCTGGGAACTATTGCATGCAAAACAGATGCTCTACCACCGAGCCACAGCAGCTCACGGAGTCACACACTTTTCCTTCTAGTTTCAGGTGGGTAGCCGTATTAGTCTGTACTAACAGAACAATATTTGAGTCCAGTAACTCTTTAAAGACCAACGAAGTTATCCACGGTATAAGCTTTCACGAACCAGAGTTTGCTTCATTAGACATATGCTAATGTCGTCCATGGTTTGGACTAGCAAGGGTTTTGCAGAGACATTGGTACTATCCCAGTGTATAAGAGATTCAGGCATACTGAATGGGCATATCTGAATTAACTTTAAAGATTTCTATTCTGGCAACACATGTAGATCTTCGAACAGCTTAGCACACAGTCAGCTTCATTAAATCCTTTGCTTCTCAGATTAACAGGGTTTAGTTACAGACAGCCACTTCATTTCTCTTGCCAAGGTCCATTAAACTATCAGAAGTGGCAATATATGTTTTAAAAAAAAAAAAAAAACACACAACAACCTCTGGAGCACTTCTGACTAGTAATGACATAATTTGTTAGAACTGGAGAAAGGGGACTGACATCAGTTCCTCCTGCCCAGAGCTTTCCATTACCTTGAAACCAACTCCATACTGTTAGAAGGCTGGCCCTGGAAGAATACTGCTTTCATCTAAGCAATGAGGTAATTCATGCTCATTTAACATTCCATTAGGAGTACTAAAAACACAAAGTAATGAATCACAAGATACATACAGCCAGCTATGCACACCTAAGGGTCCATGAGCACCAGATAACCAGACACCTTTCTACTTTTCAAAGTAGGGCGGATTTCAGTACCGCTGAAATTTAAAAGGCCCGCACTCTAGATCACCTATCTTAAAGGTCAAAATAATCGTTCCAGTCTATTCACATATACAAGCTAAACTGCAGATGGAAGAGTGCAGACTGACATATTGCCATACCATTAAAGCCTGGCAACTCAGAGAGATTTTATCACAAGACCCCTTCAGAATTTCCCAGTCAGCACACACACTCACACACAAAAGGTATTCCTCCCCACCAGTCTTCATTGCCACATAATCAACCAAGTTTCCTAGAAGCACAAAGGCCCCTGCCAGATACATTGAGCTTATGTTACCTGAGCAGATCTTAACTTCAGCTTAATGAGTCTTGAACTTTGAAACAGTCACTGCCTTTACATTCCCCACAAGCAGCTGCCTACAGACACGATTTCATTCAGCTCCACCCACACCTGCCTGATGCTTCCTGTTTCCTTCATACCTGAGTAAAGGGGAGGGGCCGGTACTGTAAACATCAGCAGGGATGCTGTCATTGGAGCCTACACTGTCATCAGACCTCTCCTTGCATCGAGCAGCCGACAACAGACACAAGTGGTTCAGCAACTGCTGCCAGCTACTTCAGCCAAACCTGCATCACTCCCCACCCCCACTTGTCAGAACTGCCAGATATCACTTGTTTATAAGGAGATGCTCCCTAGCTGGCTGGCTGGCAATTCTCTGCATGGGCAGACATGAATGCTCTGGGTTTTGCAAAGTGAGCTGCAGGAATGACAGTGGGTATTCTGAACATCTGTCGGGGGAAAAAAATCTTCATGGTCTGTTTCTGGGGGTGAATATTTTTGCAGGAGACTAATTCCTGTTTCAGTGTTGCTAAGCGAGCGAAGCTCCACTGGGAATAGGTAGCAGCATGCCTCCTGTGTTGTGCCAAAGAAGAACAGAGCCCAGCACTCTTGCAAAATGGGAATGAAAAGAACTAGAGGTTTTAACTTGGCCTGCCTATGTTGGGGTTGCCAACACGAAGTTGGAAAATTCCTGCAGATTTGGGGGTGGAGGGTGGGATTTCGGGAGGGGAGGGAGCTCAGCAAGATACAGTGCCATAAAGTCCAACTTTCAAAGCAGGGGAACTGTTCTATGTAATCTGGGGAGCAATTCTGGAAGATCTCCAGGCCCCACCTGGAGATTGGCAATCCTAGCTTATGTACCTTTTATAACACAGAGATGTTTAGTCATGGTACAGCATTTCCCCCTTTACTATGGCCTCTCCCAGGAATGCTGGGATTCTGCCTGTTGGGATGCTCTTGAATGCTCAGCAGCAGGGCCAGAAAGAAAAGAAAAAAAGGTGGGGGGAGCCATTAGCTCTTTACTGTGAATATGCATCCTGGAAACCTAAACCACAAATATATCTTCCCAATATGCATGGTTGCCATTTTTTATGAGCAGGAGCAATGTGCATATTTACCAAGCACATACAACTCTGCTGTATGCAAACTGAATGCTGGATTTTTCAGGATTCATGCATACAGAGGCAGTACGTACCCGATAAACATGTGTTGTCTCTGTTCACAGAACATGGAAACCTCATGTATTGTGAAGACTGTGAATCATATGCACAAGTGTGGGTGGTGGACTCCAATATGCACAGTTGTAACATCTGAAGAGGGCTGCCATGGGGATGGCATCATTTGTGGAAGTGTTGCAGTGCTATGTCCTCACACCCTTCTTCCCTACAAAAAACACACCCCAAGCCCTCTCTACTTCTCCTTTTCCTTCTCTAGCTTTATTTGGAATAAAGAAAACCTATCAATGTAGTTGAGATATTGATTTTACCAGGGCATTTTCTTTTTTGAGAAAGCAGTGCTGGAAACTCTCAAGAGGGAAATGAAGTTTTCAATCTGTATACTGAAAACACACTAATTTTTCCGAAGAGGTTCCTGAACTCCATTCTGGTGCATTCCTCCAGACGAAAAGCCATGGATTTTACTCTGTTCTGTTCCATTTAGGAAGACTCTTTATCACCAAGTGCTGTATTTGTAAATGGACACTGTACTCCCTGCCCCCCAGTTCTATACACTTTATTGAAACAGAGAAAAATTGTACAATACGAGTTTAAAAACAACATACATCAGAAGATAGAAATCAAAACATTGAAAGATGCTAAATGTTAAAGTTTACACAGGGATTACTAAATAATTAAAGAACGAGTCAACTAAACTTATTTACAGTTATAGATAAAACTACACCTAACGACATATCTACATCATAAAAGTAGGAACTGTTTGGAGTTATTGAAGACATCTGAATGTCACATCCTCTAATACTTGCACTTTAGTCTTTTTATTCTGCTGTTCACAATTTCTTGCTGTACGTATGAGTCAATTGATAATCTGTTTTATTCATGTGATGAAGGGGGCTGCACTCTACAAAAGAACGGCTGGATTAGAGTCCAGCAGCACCTTAGAGACCAACAAGATTTTCGGGGGATAAACTTTCAAGAGTTCCCTTCATCACATATCTAATGAAGAGAGCATTGATTCTTGAACCCTCATAACCCTGAAAATCTTACTGGTCTCTAAGTCACTGCTGGACTCAAATCCAGCTGTTCTTCTGCAGACCAACAAAGTTACCCTCCGAAACAATCCATGAAAGGTTATATACTAGATCTTTTTTAAAAGTTAGTTTTTAAGGTGCCACTGTCTAGATGTTTGGTTTTACTCTGCGTTATCTGGATTTTAAATTGTCTCTCGTGTCCAAGTGCACAGATTACCCAAAAGCCCTGTGAAATCCTGGGGGGGGGGGGGCGGGAGAAAACCAGAATCTTATTTCACCACAAGATGGCGATGCCCAATCTCTTCTGAGCCTGCATCCCTGCCTCCTGTTCACTGGTTCATAGTTTTGGTTCTGGGCCAGGAACAACACACATTCTTTCAAAAGAAACAGGACACGAGCACAGACAGTCTCACCTACGATTGTTCAGATTAGCATGGTTATGTCCTAGAACAACCGACTGCACAGATCACAAGAGGACAAACTTTCTCAGTCTAAGAGCCAAATTGCACATTATGTAGGGAAGTGGTGTTCAGAATTTATGAGAACAATCTAAGTAGCTTTACCCAGAATGCTACTCAAGTTTATTTAGTGGGACTTACTCCTAGGGAAGCATTCTCAGGATTGCACTGCTGTCAGCTGGCGGCTCCCATAGCTGCTGGAGGGGGGAGGTGATGTATGGGTCTGTTGCTGTAATGGAATCTTAACTTTCGTTTTTCCAGGCTCACCTTATCTGCTTGGCTAAGCTGGTGACCTTGGTACCTTGTTGCTGCTTTCTCTGAGAATGCAGACCCCTTAGGTTAGGCGGGCTTTTCCTAGTTCCCTGATTGGCCCAGGTCCATCAGGGGGACTGCTTTGAATTATGTATAACTCCCCATTGCGCGCGCTTGCAGTCAGTACTAACACAGAATGTGTGCAGAGATGACCTGCCTTTACTGTATTCAATAAACTTCACTCTTTTGAATGGGAGTTGTTGGAAACTGATTGCTGCAGGACTCTGACAACTGCTAACTTCAAAAGCAGTCACGTACAGGGGAGGGGGCTATGGATTGGGGCGCTGGTACTAGGGCCATATCCTTTTCCTTAGTCAGAACTCAACCTCCCCCATGTTACTTTCAGCCCTAAAAGTGGGGGGAAAGCAGGCACAATATAGGCTTTCCTCTCTACCAGAACCTCAGATGCAAGTCTCACATTTCTCCACTGCCCATACGTCTCCTCAGTGTCACACCTCGGCCATTCCACACTACTCTCCTCTGGAGCACCAGCCTTGTTGTTCTCTCTGCCAACTCTCTTCCCGTCACAGCAGTTCCCCCTCCTCCCTGTTGCCGCAACTCCTTTTTCCCTCCCCAGCAACCTCCACAGTTCGCATGGGTTGCCAGAGCTTGTTTAATGTCTTCAAACACCTTGTTTAAAGGGTAACTGTGTTACAGAAGCAGAAAACAAATCCTCTCCCCTTTTAATGGACGCTTAAGGAGATGTTATTTACCTCTCTGCCACAAAAAGCTTCTGTTGTCCATTTCCAGACATTAAACCTCTGTTACAGGGGAATGACTTTTTTTAAAAAAAATTTTTTTGCAGGCCTGCTGGCAACCCAAGGCAGAATGAGAGCTAGCCAGGTGAGGTGGATCTGCTGCAGAAGCTGATAGAAGGGGGGGGGGGGAGTCGGATGTGAAGCTTGGCCAAATTTGGATTTCACCAACCTTTTAGATATTACCAGCATCGACCAAAGTAACCGTGCCATTCCCAAGTGGGGTTACACCCTCCAAAACTCATTGACTTCAACGGAACTGTGTACCCTTGTTTAGGATTCAATTGAAAATACCATTTCAGAGGGTAGCCCAGTAAAAGTCAGCTTTGAGCCTGCTGGCACCATAGAGGCCAACAAGAGTTTCAGGGTATAAGATTCTGAGAGTCAAATCTCTCTTCGTCCATCATGCGGGAAGCTCCGAATCTCAAAAGCTTATACCTAGAAATTCTTGTCGGTAGGGTTGCCAGCCTCCAGGTAGTAGCTGGAGACCTCCTGGGATTACAACGGATCTCCAGGTGACAGTGATCAGTTCACCTGCTCTGGAAGGAGGACTCTGTGGCATCATATCGCACTGAAGTCCCTCCCTTCCTTAAACCCTGCCCTCCTCAGCCTCTGCCCCCCCCCCCCAAAAAAATCTTCAGGTATTTCCCAACCTGGAGCTGGTTGGTCTCTAAGGTGCTGCTGGACTCGAATCCAATTATAGTTTTACTGATCGAACCGGTGAACCGATAGCTAGTTGCAATCCTGAGTGTCACAAAAAAATTCTGATAAGTGACTCGATAAGAGTAGGGTTGCCAGCTCGGGGTTGGAAAATACGTGGACATTTTGGGGGTGGAGCCTGAGGAGGGCGGGGTTTGGGGAGGGGAGGGCCTTCAATGGGGTACAGTGCCAGAGAGCCCACCTTCTAAAGCAGCCATTTTCTCCAGGGGAACTGATCTCTGTCACCTGGAGATCCGTTGTCATAGTAAGAGATTTCCAGCCACTACCTGGAGGTTTGCAACTTTAGATAAGGGCCATCGGCCATTCCCCCCCCCCCAGGGTTGCCAGATCCGTTGGACCAGCCAGCAGGGGATGGGGGTGAACTTACTGGGAGTGGGGAGGGAAGAAGCCAGAAATAAATTCGACGTGCCTACGTCACCTGGAAGTGATGTAGGCATGTCGGGGATGACCTTCTGGTTTCTGGGCAAATTGGCTTCTACCATGGAGTTTTGCCTAAAAACCAGAACGTCACCACCTGATGTCCCTATGTCACTTTTGGGTGATGTAGGCACATAGTGTTAATTTCTGGCTCCTTGCCTGTTTGGGGGTAATTCCCTCCCAGCCAGCTGGCCAGCAGCAGAGAGGAGTGCCCAAAACTGAGGGACCCCCGCCCCCACCAGGGGGTCTGGCATCTCTGTCTCCCTCCCTTGCCCACCTCACTTTACTTTGATACGCTCCATTTCCCCCCTGCAGTACGGAACCTTCAGCCTGGCTGACTTTTTATACCAGAGCCAGGATGGAAGGACACTGCAATGAGATGTGGGATAGACCAGAATTTAGCTCCCCTGTTCTGCATAATTTAGGTGAAAATAATAATAAAAAACAACAACAGACCTCCTCCCACGTACCGGCCCATGTTCTTTAATTATGAAATGATGAGGATTGTCTGTCTTTTCCCCCTGTTCAGGCTCACAGCTGCTGGGGGTGCCATGTGCATCAAGGAGAAGGTGTAGTGGCTTTAGTGTTTTTACATGAGATTATGGATGTTGAGAAATGTCAGATCCTGAGTCAGCAGTTCTTCACGTAGAGATAATCATATCCGCCCTCTCCAAAGGTGTCTTGAATTGCATCAAGTTTCTCTCTGCGTGTGCGCTTGCTTGTTTATTGTCTAGAGTGAAAAGCTTTTAACATCCTCAGGAACTTCACTGTGTGGCATTAAGTACATGAAACAAGTAAATAAAATACACTGGGGTCTGTCTCCAAGGCAAGTAAGCAGCTTATTGTTTAACATTTGCCTCTACCCTAGGGTTGCCAGCTCTGGGCTGGGAAATACCTGGAGATCCTGGGGGTGGAACCTGAGGAGGGTGCGGTTTGGGGAGGGAAGGGACCTCTGCAGGGTATAATGCCAGAGAGTTCATCACCCTCTAAAGTAGCCATTTTCAACAGGGTAACTGATCTTGGTCGCCTGGAGATCAACTGTAATAGCGGGAGATCACCAGGTGCATCCTGGAAGTTGGCAACCCTACTTTATACCACCCCATCTTTGTCTCCTAATTGGCTGCCGGGCCAGCTAACTCAACAAAGTTCCCCCCTCTGTTCCATGTAGGGTTGCCAGGTCCCTCCCGGCAACCAGCTAGGGAGGGTGGGGACTTTCCTGGAGAAAGGCCCAGGCTTCATCATCATCAGCATCACACAGGAAGTGATGTCATCACACTAGTGATGTCCAAGTGACACTCTGGAATTTGGGCAAAATGTCTATGGTAAAACCAGCTTCTACCATAGAGCTTTTGCCCAAATACCAGACTGTCACCTGGACACTGCTGGTGTGATGATATCACTTCCTGTACAATGCCAGTAAGTCCCCTACCGACCAGCTGATTAATGGTGGGGGGGGAGGGCCTGTCAGTGGGGGACCCCCACCTCCACCAGGGGGAGTCTGGCAACCCTAGACCCATGCATTGCTTCCCTGTTATAGTTGGTATGTCTCTACCCTCCTTCTGTCTGTCCTGCCAGTCTGACAGTACATAATGGGCACAGCCTCTTCCCTGCTTTCCTGGCACATGAGCAGCCCCAGATAATGAAATATCTCAGGCACCCAAGACCTGTGGTTATAGCAGGCCAGAAAGTCCTTCTGAAGCCAGATAGTTCGATGATGGGTAGAAAATTTTATTTGTTTACTGAAAACATTTTTTATGCCAACTTTCCACCCAGTTCAGGGTCCCCAATGCTGCAAACAGTCAAAGCATTAAACCACATCTTAAAATGCATATATATATATGAATAAAAATAAAAAACACAAATCAACAAAACATATACATGTACGTAGTAAAAAGGGTTAATGAAGGAATGCTACGCAAAACAGAAATTTCATCACCTGTTGGCAGAAGACAGTGATAGAAGGGGACAAATAAATTTTCGTGTTGGTACAAATGGCTGACCCAATATGGACTCTTGAAGCCGACACTCATTGACCATATTCTTTGTCCATTTATTGGAGGCAGAATGACACAAAGGAAAAAAGAAGGTGTGAAATTTCCAAAGCTGCCCACATGTTTGTCACAATATAAACAGAGCTGGCATCATAATATTTATCTAGACATACAAGTCTGCCACTTAGTCCAATAAATATTGAAATGCTGAGTCATTTTGCTGGTCACGGCTTTTCCATGCTTCTAAATCATGTTAATTAGAGCAGAGACTGCAATGCATATACTCTGGTGTAAGTACTGGATAATGGAAAGACAAGAGCCCATCTGTTAAGCCATTTCCCCCAGAATACCTGACTTTCTGGTGCATGGGCCAGTTAAGAAAATTAAAAACCTTGCCTCATCTACCTTGTACTTCCTTTTGGAAGTTGGCAGCACCAAGCATTTTGCATCCAGACCAATATCTGTTTTGTTTCAGTGGCATAACAGGATCACATGACCTCAGGCCATACTCTGATGTCCCATTTCTACCCTGACCAGAATAGGTATATCAGCAACGTGGTGCAGCCATAACATCCCTGCATGGAATGGAGCTCTCTAGTGTGGGTGGGTGGGGATAAAAAGAGTCCAGTTTTGTTTTGGGAAATTTCGGGGGATCTCAGTTTGGGAGGGGGAGGGTAACAGAAGGTTTGGAGAGTTGCCAGCTTTTCAACTAGTGCTTGCTTTTCTGGTATTTATCCTAACCAGCTGATCTGCAGGAATTACTATCTGATCATGTTTGCCACTATGAGCTGAAAAAATTTGCCTGTTGTTTCTGAAGCTGGAACTGCTGTTAAAGGGACAGGAGAAGGCTTGGCCAGATCTCCTCCACTCCCAGTCAACTGGCTACAATGCTTGTCTACATCCCCTCTATTGCCCTTGACCTCTGGTCCCTAGCCCAGATTTATGCATAACTCAGTTGCTCTGAATGCTTCCCAGAGTGTTAAAATGATGCCACTATGGCTGGCATTTTTTTTCCTGTGCCATGGCTGGTTTTTTTTTTTTAAGGGGCATGCAGTAAGTAGCAGCAGGGGGGAAAGGCTTAAGGGACCATAGAAGGGCACAAGGCACTAGCTATCAGTGGCAAACAAGCCTCAAATATTTGTCTGCTTTTTGAGAAGGATGATGTATTTGGAATAAAGATGGTGACAGAATAGAGTTGCTAGCGTCCAGATTGGGCCTGGAGATCTCCCAGGATTGCAAATGACTGGCGGATTACAGAGGTCATTTCCCCTGGAGAAAATGGCGGCTTTGGAGGATTGACTGTATAGCAGTATACCCTTTCTGAGGTCCTTCCCTCCCCTCCCCAAATTTTGCCCTCCTGAGGCTCAACCTCCAAATCTTCCAGAATTTCTCAACACAGAGTTGGCAATCTTAAGACAAAAGCCCTCTCAGGAAAAAAAAATGCAACTCTTTTTCTTCTATGAATTCTCTTATAGGGTTATGTATTTATGTCAACATTTTATGCCACCTCTCCAAGTGCCTGCCTGAGGCAGCTTAGAAAACAAAATAACTAAAACAAAATATACAAAGTTATTAATTAAGATCCAGCATTTAAAAAGCCCAAGCCCGGCATAAAAAACATAGATAATAAAAATAGACCACAGACATCTCAAAGCAATAGTTGCCAAGCTAAAACAGTGGAGGTTTTTTTTTAATCACCCCTTGAAAGCCTGGGTGAACAGAAATGTTTTTTGGCCTGGCACCTAAAAGAAAGCAACATATTTATTTTATTTGTATCCCGCCCTCCCCGATGTGGAAGGCTCAGGGCGGCTTACAGAATATATATAAATATTAAAACAACAAGATATGTTAAGACACAAAAGTTAAATTAAAACCATAGCATACAAAACAGGCACCAGGTAAGCCTCAAGGGAAAAGATATTCCACAAGTGAGGCGCCACTGCTGAAAAAGTCCTGTCTCTAGTTGCCCCCTGCCTGACCTCTGCAGGTGAAGGCATAAAAAGCAGAGGTTGTAGGGCAGATCTTAACTAGTGGGCAGGATGATTATGGAAGGGGGCAGTCCTTCAGATACCTTGGTTCCAAGCCATTCATGGCTTTAAAGAACAAATACTTTGAATTGTGCCTGGAAACAAATGGGCACCCAGTACATACAGATCTCTCAGCACTGGGGTGATTACAGTCCCAGTATCCTGCCCCTGACAAAAGCCTGGGCTGCAGTTTTTTGGACAAGCTGAAGTTTCTGGGCCATTTTCAAAGGCAGTCCCACATAAAGCACATTTGGCTTTGGATAACAGAAACAGAGATTTTGTTTTCCTGGCAGGGTTTCCTGGGCCTTTAGTTCTATTATAGGCAAACATTCAACAGGTGTAGCCTCCTTAGTGTAGAGGGGGGGGATCTTTCTTTGTTAAATTTGTTCCTGTTATGCAACTAAAGGCACAGAAACCATTACAGGAAGAAAAGTGGCCATTATATGTGGAAATTACATGGGGAAATAGTTTACTGCTTTCAACAGGGAACCCAAGGAACAGTCAATTCCTCCCACTTTGTTGTGTTCCTCCAGAATCTGTGATTAAGTAGGAACCCTCCCCAGTTGGGAAGAAAAGAAGGATGGGAACAAAGGGGTCTTTTTGCTCCTATTCCCCTGCTCTTTCTTCTATAACCAAACATTTGCATGGGGGCAGGGGGTGCGTTTGGCTCAAAGGTTATGCATATAATTGATAATCTGGGTTAGTGCTGATAGTAATTGTTGGTAATATTTCAGCTAGGATGTTTACACAATCAAATGATCCATGACACCATTTCCTTTCATAAAAGATCCATAAAAATCCATGGCCAGAAGCCATGTGGGCCACAGCATGCTCCTGAGGCGGTCCGTTCCAGACATCCAGACCGTATTTCAAGACAAGCTCAATGTCATGACTGGTGACAGACCTTGGAATTACTGGTGGTGTGCTGATGACTAGTTTTGTGAGGCAACATCACAACTGACTCCAATGCCACCCGTTTGTTTTGAAAAGGCTAAAATAAGCAGCCACAAATGCTGTTTAAAGAGATAGACAGCTACAGCCTCCTTCAGTACAATCTTCATAGACTGAGGGAATTTCCCTCAGTGTAGGGACATCTTATTACAAGGAAAAGAAGATGGAATTTTTGTTTCTACAGTTCTGAGGAAATAAAGCGGAGAACTGCTCAATTTCGCCAGTTCCAAGATAGCTGTACTTTCAGTTCCTGTATTCTCTGTAAACCTTTTAAAAACATTTTGAATACATAAAGCTTGTTCTAATAATCTTCAAGTGTAGCTGGGGGAATATTCTGTTGCTGAAAAAGAGAGTCTTGTGCATAGGAAGTGAATTTGACAAAGAAGAAGCCATGGCTCAGTGGTAGAGCATCTGCTTGGCATGCAGAAGGTCCCAGCTTCAATCCCTGGCAACTCCATTTAAAAGATTGGGTAGTAGGTGATGTGATAGACCTCTGCCTAAGACCCTGAAGAGCCACTACCAGTCTGAATTGACAATATTGATCTTGATGGATCAATGCTGTGGTTCACTATAAGGGAGCTCCAAGAATACCTGTGAACAGGGCCAGTGGATTTGCCAAGCCAAATTACAGATTGCTTGGGAAAGCAAGAAGGAAATGGTAGTGTTCTGGTGGCACCATCTGACATGGATAAGAGTTGGGTAGCAGGAAGGACTAGCTGCAGTTATCCATGTTGTTGCCAGATCCTCATTTCAGCTGAAAGATAATGTATTGGTTCTCCTTGCAGGAAATTCGAAATGGCAGGAAATTCGAAATGGCAACAAATTCGAAATGGCTTCCCCAATAGATTAGTGACAGGTGGGAGGCTGTGGTGGCCAGTTTGATAGGCATTCGGGGTGGCATTAGCAAGGATTTGATGAGGGTAGACATCATGAAGAAGCTGACTTTCGTGGTAGTGAGATGAACCTGTGACAAACACACACAAAGTTGCCTTTTACTGAGTCAGATAATTTGAACACTTGAAGCTGCCTTATACTGAATCAGACGATTGATTTGTCAAGGTCAGTACTGCTTATTCAGACTGGCAGTGGCTCTCCAGGGTCTCTGGCAGAGGTCTTTCACATAATCTACTGAGCCACAGCCCCTCCCCTCCTTATTCATCAAGGTGGGAATTGTCTGCTCTGACTGGCTGTGGCTCTTCTGCATCTCAGGCAGAGCTCTCTCACATCACCTTCTACTTGATCCTTTTAATTGCGGATGCCTTTTGCATTGGGGACCTTCTGCATGCAAAGGAGATGCTCTATCACTGAACTATGGCCCCTATGGGTAGTAGTATGGCACACATGGTTGCCAATGTCCAGGCAAGACCTGTAGTTCTCCTAGAATCATAACTGATTTCCAAGCTACCCAGAACAATTCCCCTGGAGAAAATATATATATGGCACCACATTCTTGCTGTCGGGGGGGGGAGCTGTATGGGGGGTGCTGTGGCCAATGGCATTACATCACCCCCAGGAAAAACCATGAAGTGACTTCAGACCCCTCTAGGAATTTCCAGCAATTCCCACAGCAAACTGATTTCACATCTGGATTTTCTCCCACTGGCCACTGGAGCAGTGACAAGAAATAGGAGCCAGAGGCAGGGGATTCCCTCGCACTGGTGGGGACCTTGCAGCCCTAGCTTCCTCCCAAACTCAGTGAAAAGTACTGGGTTCGATACATCAGGACGCGAACCACGACATCGGAGAAGATGCGTTTATTAGTACTTAACACATGGAACAAAAACTAATGGCCGCGTGGCCAACTTTATACAATTGGGGAGGGACACCCCTAGTTTCTATTGGCAGGTTTGAACTTCCCGCCAATGTCCCTATTGGCTCCTTACTTGTAGTCCCTATTGTCTTCTGGATTGAAGCTCTTGCTGCCTCCAGCTGGCGCCTGGCAGTGATCTGAGGACATAACACTCAGCCTACCATCAGCACCACCCACAAACCTTCAGGAATCTCCCTATTTGGAGTTGGCAACCCTAACAGCACTTGTGCTTGCCTGACTTTCTCTGTCAGCAGCAACAAAGGACAGCTGCTGCTCAGCCAACTCCCAACAGATACGTAGCCATCAATCAGTAGCTGTTAAGTTAAGGCCACTGATAACCTTGCCCTTTTTGGTGAGTGTGTTATATACTGTGTTTGTGGCTTGGGTAGGGTTGCCAAGTCTATCTTCGCTGGGGGCAAGGGGCTCCCGGCCAAAGTCTTGTGCGTGCATGCGCGCGCTGCATGCACATCACCCGGAAGTGACGGGAGGACGCCAGACACGCTGGGGGCGGGGCCACGGCCATACAAGGGAAAACCATAGAGTTTTCCCTTGTATGGCCGTGGCCCCGCCCCCAGCGTGCCCGCGTCACTTCCGGGTGACGTGCACGTCGGGGTGGAGTTCCCCCGGGGCCCGATCCAGTGGCGCCAGGGAACGGGCCTCTGGGCTGGGGGTTTCCCCGCCCCCCGGGGGACTTGGGATCCCTAGGCTTGGGTCAGCTTCTTGAGCTGTCTGCTCTGCATCCTGATGATTTTCAGTTCCCTTGACTTTGTGTAAAAGGCAACATGTAGTTGGGCCTTACACTAGGGGGAGCCTGGGTGGGGGGGGAAAGGACCCATTCCAGCCTGCCCCCAGGCCAGGCCTGCCCTCCCCAAGAAGGGATGGAAGAAAACCCTGCCAGCCAGCCCTGCGTGTGGTTCAGCCAGCTGCTTGCTGCCCAGTGCTGGACAAGTGCTGCTGGTTTGTGGGGGCAGTTGCTGCTGCCCGCCCCACATGGAGTGAGGGGCATTGGCTTATGGTAGCTTTCTCCCGCCTCAGAAAGGGTAGGGACCTCTCCTGGTGACCTTAATGACCCAGAGGTCTGCCCCTGACTTTTCTTTTCTTCTTTTGCCATCAAGTCACAGCTGACTTAGGGTTTGCAGGGCAAGAGATGAACAGAGGTGGTTTGCCATTGCTTCCCTCTGTGTCCTGACTTTAGTATTCTTTGGTGGTCTCCCATCCAAATACTGACCAGAGCCAAAGCTCCTTAGCTTCTGAAATCTGATCAGCCTAGGCTATCCACGCCAGGGTGCCCCTGCCTTATGCCCTCCTAAATCAGTGGCCTAACATGCCTGGGGGAAAACGTCCTGTCCTTTTAACAGAGGCTTAATATATAGAAATGGACAGCTGAAACTTTTCATGGCATGAAGGTAAATGACATCATGTGGTGAACAACATCCCATTAAACCTCTATTAAAGGGACAGGACATTTCCCCCCCTCCTCCAGGTTGTTGGGAACCTTGCTATCAGCACACTCTCAGTACCTTCATTGTCATTATGACTTTTACAGATCAAAGGGCTTTCCCTTTAAATTCCCATTAAGTTAGGCTATCTGGTAGCCCTGAAAATCCCAAATATCTTTGGGATTCTTAGATCTTGGCCATTTCAGATAGCTGAAAATGAGACCCATTCGGTAACCAGCTTAAATACCTGTAAGGTATTTTTCAAGTATTTTTTAGGCTTGGTTTCTGCCAAATGTACATCCCTAGGTGATATGCAAGACTTATTTTGGATGCTAGCAAAAAACATAGGATAAATACTGTGTCCATTTCCCCCCACAATATCATTCAGATAACCTAATAACAGAGTTACAGGATACATTATGCATATTTTACATGGAATAAGATGCCATTGTTTCAAACGGGACCATCCTATTCTTTGAACATAACACTCATTAAAACATTTGGGCAAGCACTAGATCCAAGTACTAAAGGATACTATTATTCCTAGATTTTGACAGGTTGGACCCTATAGATCCATTCTGCCTCAGGCGACATTTCTCCTAGTGCAAAAGCCCTGTCTCACACAAGAAATCCTATGTCAGAGAAAAGGTCTTGGCACTGGAAAAAAGCATCCCTGTTAGCAAAATGGATCCATAGGATCCAACTTAATACCTGCCTTTTATCTTTAACGTCCATTAAAATGTTATGGATGTTCCCAAGCAATTATCTGATGTAGTAGTTCATGATTAATAATTATCATTCTTGAGTCTCTGGATCTCTGGAATAATGTACCCTGCCTAGAGTTGCCAACCTGCAGGTGGGGTCTGGAGACCTGCCAGAATTACAGTTGTTTTCCAGACTGTAGACATCAGTTCCACTGGAGAAAATGGCTGCTGTGGAGGGTGAACTCTATGGCATTATACCATCATTGAAGTCCTTCCCTTCCCCAAATCTCTCCCCCCAGCTCCACTCACAACTCTCCAGGAATTTACTAATGTGGAGCTGGCAACTCTAATCCTGCCTTTAACATTCTTCTGTGCAAAGGCATGTTATGAACATTCATGCATAGTTTTGCCATTTCACAAGCTCAGCTCATGAAGTTCATTTCAAACTGTTCACTGATACACAACACTGTAATTCGTAAGTTTTTCATTTATTTATTACAGTTACAGCCCACTTTTCTGCTAGATTGGCTCCCCAAGCAAATTTAAATCCATAATGGTATACAATGTAAACAACAACTGCTACTGAAGCGACTTTCAGAGTTCCATCTGATGGGAGCGTTAGCATTTTGGTTGGTTGGTTGGTTTTAGCAAGAAAAAAATCCCAGCAGGAGAGAGGGCCTTATTGATTCACTGGAAATGGCAATCTAACAATTAAAAGAATTGTGCCTTTGCTCTCTTTCCAAATCTGATATGTTCTGTCCTAGTTCTCTCTCTGAGCTGCCTGTTGACCCAGATACTGTTCCTTCTTCTACCCCACCAGATGTTGGTAGTTATAATTCCTCATTCAAGCCAGGCTTGACTTGTTGCTCTGGGTCTCTTTTCTTATAGTTTGTTATGTCTTTAACCAAAAGAAGCTCTCTTTGCTTTTTGGCCATGCCGATACACTCAAGCAAATTATTTATTTAAAAACAATATAACTATGGTGAAGTGGATTCTTTTTTGTTGTCCAGAGACCAAAAAATCTAGTTTGTTGTTTCCTTTTCATGCCCCATATATTAATTCACACCAAGTCTCTCTCTTTCTCAATTCCTCCGTTTCCCATTCCTTCTTTAATTTTCCCTATAAAAATTCCCCAAATGATTCCTTCTGCCATAATGACTCTTCATAGTATCTGAAGAAGTAAGCTCTGACTTATGACTCATGAAAGCTCATACTGAAATAAATGCTCACCTTTAAGGTGTCACTAGACCTCTGTTTTAGTTCTGACCTGGATAGCCCAGGCTAGCCCAACCTCATCTCTGCTGCCCCAGCAGGATATATAGTAAAGCATAGCAAGCAGTTTGTATTAGTGCGAGAAAATAAGTCCTTTACCTTTAAAGTTATGCATGATGGGAGTTATAGTCTATTAACCCCTTAGGTCAGATGTTCTGAGACAGCCTTCCCCTTTCTGGTTGATAGCAAGCCTGCCAAACTCCTTCTATTAGTTTCTTCTGCCTTTTGTTTAGCAATCACTAGCAGCAAATGAAATGCAAAAAATCGTCTCTTTTCACCAAAGTCATACAAATGAATTCTTATCACTAAAGATGAACTCTGTCTCTCATTCACCAGCTGGGTTGTGAGTTAATGATCTTCGGAATGCATGAAGAGTAAAATAAAATGACTGAGTCTAAGTAAGACTGGCCTTGATCATGAAGAATAAGACGAAGAAGAAGAGCAGTTGGATTTATACCCTGCCCTTCACTCAGAGTGGCTTACAATCACCTTTCCCTTCCTCTCCTCACAACAGGACCCTGTGAGGTAGGTGGGGATAAGGGAGCTCTAACAGAACTGCTCTTGAGAGAACAGCTCTGAGAAAACTGTGACTGACCCAAGGTTACCCAGCTGGCTGCATGTGAAGGAGGGGGGAATCAAAACCAGTTCTCCAGACTACAGTCTGCTGCTCTTAACTACTACACCAAACTGGCTCTTGCAAACAGGGCTGAACCTCTGGAGCAGGAATATCATTAGACTGTAGAAGTTAAGCAAGGTCATCCCTGGCCAGTGTTCCCTCTAAGCTGAGTTAGTGTGAGCTAGCTCACAGTTTTTTAGCCTCCGGCTCACACATTTTTGTCTCGACTCAGGAAGGATGGCTCCAGAACACACTAATTGATACAGTAGCCAAATCACCTGCTCACAACTTTAATGCTGGAAGCTCACAAAGTAGAATTTTTGCTCACAGGACTCTACAGCTTAGAGGGAACATTGTCCCTGGCCCCGGTCACACGGGCCGGATATCGTGGGGGGGAGGCGAGGCTGTCTCTCTGATGTATGTCTTCAACGTCCAGCCAACGTCCCGTGGTTCGGGGGGAGGTGCCAATCATACGTCAATCCTACAGCGCGGCAAAGGAGCGGCGCGGCGGGGGTTGTGTGTGTGTTTTTAACCGAACTGTGCGCATGCGCCATTGGGTGCTTGTGCGCATCCCGTGGAGACTTGGAAAAAAAACCCCTTTTCGCGACGGGACATGGGCGGGCACCGGATGCCATGAGCTACCACCTGAAACGTGATCAGACGCCCGCCCTTGCCCTGCGGTTTCCGGAAACTAGTACCTCGGAGGTACTAGTTTTTTACAGCGCATCTTCGGCGGGAAGCCTCGGGTTAGCCACGGGAGCTCTACGCTTCCCAGATGTTGCGGTTTGATCGCGCCCGGAAAATCCGCCTATCTTCCATCTCTGTAGCGTGGCTAATGCTCCGTCTGACCGCAGCCCCTGATTAGTATTTGGATGGGAGACCTTCAAAGAAGTCCAGGGTTGCTCTGCAGAGGCAGGCAATGGCAAACCATCTCTAAAGATCTCTTCCCTGTTGGCAGAGTAATTAACACAGCAACCGTGCACAACCTGCTTAAAGAGCAGATAAAGGTTTATTTTGGAACTAACGTGCTTAATAGGAAAGAGGAGAGACAGAGATAGGTTCCTATTTCTAGCTAAGAGAGAAGGGAGACTGAATGAAGCAGTTCTGAGAAGAAAGAGGAAATTGCCCCAAGATTAGCAGTCTGGAGACAGAGAAGGAATGACACTTAACAGGAGAGAGGAGGTGTTGTCCTCACTGTCTTGGTGCTTGGGGGGGGGCAACAGTGGGAGGGCTTCTAGTGTCCTGGCCCCACTGCTGGACCTCCTGATAGTACCTGGTATTTTTGGCCACTGTGTGACAGAGTGTTGGACTGGATGGGCCATTGGCCTGATCCAACATTGGCTTCTTTTATGTTCTCTTATCCTATCTAATTGTCTTCTTGTTGCCCCCCATATCAAATGACAGTGTTGGGCACAAGAAGTTAAACAGGGTGAGGACAAAGAAGAAGGAAAGAAAATAGCACACAGAACACTAACATCAAAATGCTACAATTGTGTTTGCAAAAATGTGCCCCCCCCCAAATGACTGGCAATGGGATGGACATTTTGGCACTCACAAACACAAGATAAGTAGCTTCAACACAGTCAGAATAATTTGCAACAGATGCTTCAGCTAATTCCCTGCTTAGTCATAATGGTGGTTGGCATTAGCAACGAGGGCAAAACTTGGACAAGTGAGTTTCTCAAGATCCTGTCTGTCTAGCTAAAGTATAGTAAGAAAACCAAGATACCTCTCATGAGGCAATATTCCCCTAGGTTGTTAACAGGATACATTTTTGCTTTGTTTTTTACTGGCAAGAGATGTTCAGAGGTGGTTTGCCATTGCCTGCCTGTGCGTCATGACCCTGGTACTCCTTGGAGGTCTCCCATCCAAATACTAGCCAGGGCTGACACTGCTTAGCTTCTGAGATCTGATGAGATAGGGCTAGGCTGGGCTATCCAAGTCAAGGCAACAGGATAAATAGTGTATGAATATGTGGTGCTCACAATGGCCTTGTTTCTGATGACAGAAGGACTTTCATCAGAAGAGGGGAGAGTGATTTTCACTTATTTATATCCTGCTTTTTTTCCACAGTGGGAACCCAAAGCAGCTAACAATGGTGGTAGACAGCCAAGTCGCAGCCAACTTATGGCGACCTCTCGTGAGGTTCTTAAGGCAAGAGACGTTCAGAGGTGCTTTGCCATTGCCTGCCTATCCGTAAAATTTCGATTTAATCTGGTTCCATACTTTCAATAAACTTGATCTAATTAGATGCTGCCTAAAATGTGTAGATGACCCTCCCGTTAAAATTGAATGCCAACCTGGAGCTTTGACAAGATTGGGCTAGCCTAGGCCATTCAGGTTAGGGCGGAGCTAACAATACAGGAAACAAATGCAACAAAAAGAAACAAGTGTGGAGTGGCGGCTTCTGAATGCCAACCATACCGTCTCTCTGTGCTAGCTGATCTTCCATGCGGCATGAGGCTAAGACCCTCAGGTTAAGAGCTGAAGGACAGAGCATTCTGTCTTGTGCCTTTGGGCATGCCCAGGCCCTTAGTACCTATATGCAGAGAGAAGAAATCCAGTGAGAAGTTACTCAGCTGCTGCTGCCTAGCAGGATCTTTATTTTTCCCTTGCCTCAATTCCCCTTCCCACTACAGACTCCCCACCACGCTGTTCCTGAAGGGTTGACAATTCCCAGGAACAAGAACCATGTGTGGGGGAGGGGGAGTGTGAAAGTGCTTCTCTGCCACATGCAAAGGATGACCTATGGTAACACTGAGACACATGGCCACATTAAGGAAGAGAGAAGGACAGAGATAGTAAAACCTCCTTCATCTGAACTGATGTCTCTTAACAGTCAGTGCAGAAATCCTGTTTGGCAAGCAGACGGCAGGCAAAAGATACTGGCAAAGATAGTGGGGGAGTGAGACATTTGGCCTGGTGTTTCTGCTTCCGCATTGCTTTGCTGTAGTCCGTCACTGAGGCAAGTGAAAACACAGCAGCTGGCTCTTAGCAACTGTCTCTGTGACACCCTCCTCTCTTTCTGTCTGCTTTACCGCACCCCTCCAGGTCAGAGGGAATCCCCACTGAGAGGAGGAGGGAGTTAAAGGGATTTCCCAGCCAGTCCACTTTTCTTCCAGGAGGAGTGATACTAGAGCCATTTAAAACCACAGAGAGAGGCAGTGGGAGGAAGCCTGGCAGAGAGTGTTGTTTCCTGTCTCTCTCAGCTGGCCTTTGAAAGGGGCTCCAAATTTTCTCCAGCGGATCAACAAAGAGGCTTTTGAAAGAGGTGATTCAGCAAACAGTAACACAAAGAAGAAGAGGGGGGGGAGTGAGACAGAAACTCCAGAGTCAATTTTCCCCAAGAATGCAAATTCCCATGCAGTGAAATGGAATCTAACCAAAATCAGATAACTTTTCCCCACAGGGGTGACTAATTTTGAAACATCAAGATCACCGATCCCAGGTTTTAAATCAGAAGAGCACCAGGTATATGTCAAGTGTCTTTCATCTTCTAGGCATGGCAAGGCCAAGTAGAATTGTAATGGAATGTTTAAGAAAGATCAGGAAATACATTCCCAGGAAAAGACCAAATGAATAATATGGACATTACATATCACAAAATCTACCAAAATTAGCTAATTGTTCACTAGATACAAAGCCCCCTTGAACTAGAATGTTATGTACCACCTGCAGTATGATATGTGGCAGTAAGGGCAACATCCTTCTTGGTGGTGGCCTCATACCTTTGAACTCTCTGCCCAAAGAGGCTTGCTTTGCCAGCTTGTTAACATTATATCAAAGGACAGTGCACTCCATCCTATTTAGAAGTCCTTTGTTCCAGAAATGGGAGTATTCATGATCTATTGATTTGCTGATTCTCTAAAGATCTTCCATTTATTGTTCTTATTCATTATTTAATATTCTCTTGTTTTTAGGTTAGTTTTGGTTTTTGTAAAACACATACAGGTTTAATTTTATTAGTCACTTGGAGAACCTTGCTGAGAAGAGGGGCGAGGCTTAAAAGTAATCACGAATAAATTCATAGACAGAGGAGTTCATGGGGTTGTATTTAAGAGTCTCAGTATCTATGTGTTTCACCCCAAATTGGGTGAACTTCCGAGTTGAAGCTGGGTCCAACTGTTTGGCATTTTGATTTGACGGTTGTGGTTTTTGACTCTGTTGATAGACAAATTTCTGTCTTTTCCTTCTATTTAAGGCATCACTTGCACTCTGGCTTTTATGCATCATTTCGCATTTTACTTATTTGAAGGCTATTAGAAAGTTTGTTCACTTGAGTGGGGAGCCAGTATAGTACAGTGATTAAGAGTGTCGAACTAGGAACTGGGAGACCCAGGTTCAAATCGTCACTCATGCGATGGAAACTTGTTGAGTGACCTTGGACCAGTCACTCACTTTCATTGTAACCTACCTTATAGGGTCGTTGTAAGGATAAAATAGAGGAAGGGAAAGCAATATTATGAGCCACTTTGGGGAGGAAAGTGGGAAATAAAATTAAGTATTTTATTATTGATTGTTTTACTGGAAATTGTCAGAGAAGCCAGTTGCTTAAGAATTTGAGGTGAGCACATCTATTAAATAATATAAACCAAGTTTAACTACAGTATAGATAGAACACATCTATTATCAGTGGTGCACAAAACAGGTGCTCTGTTACACAGACACAACATATAAGAATATCAACAACATGCTGCACTTTTTGAGAAGAGCATAAAGCCAAGGTTGACCGGGCATCATTTTACCCTAGGACCTTAAAAGAAAACTAGAGTCCCAGGCAAACTGGCACAATCTTCCTCTGGACTCTCATAGTGGTCAGAACCTGGGGAGTGATGAAAATGTGGAATTTGCTGCCAGAGGATGTTGTGATGGCCACAGGAATAGACAGCTTTAAAAGGGGATTAGATTCATGGAGGATAAGTCTATCAATGGCTACTAACCATGGTGACTAAGGGGAACCTCCACATTCAGAGAATGAATCCCAGAGCCAGGAAGCAGCATCCAGAGAAAGTCTTGGCCTCTATGCCCTGTTGTTGGTACTCCAGAGGGCTATCTCTGAACTAGATGGACCACTGGTGCGATCCAGCAGGGCTCTTCTTATGAGTGGGGAGGCATTTCCTAGCAGGGGTCAAAACTGAGCCACTTGCTTAGTTCATCAAGAATAATATGCTGCTTTAGGTGTGGCAATACAAGCTACGGTTTCCAGCATGGCAGCTAAAGCAGAACTTCAGGACTGGGCTGTTGAGCATTGCAGGCATACAGAAATTGACAGGAGCCTATCCAGTGACTCAGAGGCAGGACAGAGCCTACGGACGGGTGTGCACAAACACATTATTAACAAAACAGGTCATGCTGGGAAGTCATCCCAAAATGGAAACAGCAGGA
>NW_015160214.1:1012158-1014746 GCF_001447785.1 Gekko japonicus
CTTTATTTTTAAAAATCACAGCCACCTACATGAAGCAAGTTCTGTGTTCTTTTGGTCCAAACTAAGATAAGACTGAAGGTTCGAGGATGAACAGGTCTGAAGAATGGTTTCTATACTGTCTGTTACACATGTAGAAGGTTGGGCTGAGGAAGTGTTACTTTCTGGAACTATTAAAATGTTTCAGAGGGTAGCCATGTTGATCTGCAGTAGAACAGCTACATGCAAATCCAGTAGCACCTTAAGAGACCAACAAGATAGGGTGGGTATGAGCTAACAAGGCAGCTCATACCTCCAAAAACTTCTTGGTCTCTAAGGTGCTACCAGACTCAAATCTAACTATTAAAATGTTGTCATTGTCTGGGTGACTTTTTGGACGACTTTTTATTTATTACACTTCCGGTAAGGGGCTCAGGGTAGCACAGCATATATGGCTTCCCTTTCCTCATTTTATCCTCCTAACAACCCTCTTTGCTGCATGTGGATGAGTGGGGATTTGAACTGGGGTCTCCTAGATCATAGTTCATAACCACTTCACTGTTTCTTAACATAGCAGGGGGTTACCCACACAAAGAGGAAACAGCCAGGAGAAAAAAAAAGGTCCAGTCCTTTTAACAGAGGCATAATGAGATGTCATTTACCTCCATGCCATGAAAAGCTTCAACTGCTAATTGCTACACATGAATCATCTATTAAAAGGACTGGACATTTTCCTCCAAGCTTGTTGGCAACCCTGAGGTCTGTGCATAAGGAACAAATTGGCAAAAGAAGTTGTGGAATCTTGGGATTCGCTCTCTCTCTCCCTCTTTTTAAAGTTACTGGCCTGGAATCTCTCCCTTGAGACACAAAAACAGCCCACAAACAAACCAAAAACTATTTTGAGAACACCTTGGAAAATTAATGGGTTGTTTAGAAAAGAACATATTTGTTTTCAGGTGACTACACTTATTCATAACCCACGTATGCATAATTTTAAAGGGTACATTTTATGATGGTCCAAAGCATTTGCCCCGCGCTACCCCAGACTGAAAGAACACAGAAGACCTTACATACCTTACCTTTTCAGAGGCCTGTTGCCAAAGGCCGCTTGCCACTCTTGCTCTCTGACAAGCTTTCCCACCACTTCTTCCTTCTCCTTTTCTATGTGGCCTGGCTTTGTCCTTCCTGTTACTTGACAGATAGTGTGAGATTGGTGTGAGCCAAATACAAACCCACTCATCAAACAAACCAGGGGTGCGATTCTGCCCTTTCCTTGGTCTTCCTGTGCCTTTACTGTCCCCCAGTTGTGGGGCTGCAGAAATGTGAGGCTATTGTTTTAAACTTGGTGTATGTGCAATGATCCCACTACTCCAGGGAAGTAATTTGGCCTTGCTCACAATCATACTATGTGCCTTCCATTGCAATACCAATAAGTCCTTATCTACCAGATCTTAGGGGAGGTGTCATTTTGTGAGCAATTGTCCCCCAACTTTAACGTTTGCGGATGAGCAACGTTTCTTAGGGGAATGGAAAATAATGACTTTCGGCTATTTGAGCCATTCTGTGTAGTCTTTGAAACACAAGCATCAGAATAGTCCAGGCGCACGTACGTTTGTGGGGGGCTCTTCTATTGAACAGATCTGTTCTATTCAGGGGAAGGAAAGATGCAAATTCAGTTTTCTTTCACTTTAAAATGGGTGTGTGTGTGCGCGCGTGGAGGAGAAAAACAGGTGAAAGAGACCCCCTATCCCCTCCCAAAGACCGCGCGTGTGGAGGAGAAAAACAGGGGAGAAAAACAGGGGAAAGAGACCCCCTATCCCCTCCCAAAGACGCGTGCCTAATTGGACATAGGAAAAGAGGAAGGTAAGAAGAATTACAACCTGCTCTTCTCCCCCGCCTCCAAATGACACCCACCCATCACAGAAAGAGAACAGGAACTGTCCCCTTCGCTAAGCGAAACTACGGCGCAGCGATTCTACCCAGTTGACAAAGCGCATGCGTACTCCACGGCCCTGACACCGGTTACGTCACCCCCCTCTGAGGCCCCGACTCTCCCCTCGAGTTGCCAGTTCGCGCTGAACTCTGTGTCTGTCGCGCCCGCCCGCGCCGTATTCTTCTCCTCTTTCCCCTCTACCACCACCCCCCCCTCGGCATGGGAGCCTACAGAGTCCACCCTCAGCCGTAACGTTGCTTCTGTGGCGTCGATTCGACAGTTTGTCTCCCCCCCCTCTCCTCCAGCTCCTCCTCCTCCACCACGCTAGACGGAGCAGCAGTTGGGGCCTCGGCTACCGGCTTCCCAGGACGTTCTCCTTCGCCTCACGGGCACTGGGACCCGGCGAGCCAAAGGGGAGAAGTTGCCGTTGGAGGAGGTGAGTCCCGGGGACGCGGGAGCTCCGTAGGCTGCATGCCTTTCCCTTGGGCGCTCTGGACGCCCCCTTCATCCTGGGGTCCTGCCTCATGGGGGAGGGGGGGTTGCATTCTGTTTTCTCCATCCCGGGACTCACACCCCTTATTTATCCCGGCATGTAACCCTCCCCATTCCTCCCCACCCTCCCCAGTTGGGTCTCACCAGTTTCCTATATTTCTCTTTCTGGGATTTCCTCACCCCACAA
>NW_015160214.1:1014858-1033132 GCF_001447785.1 Gekko japonicus
GGCATCCATCTCCCTTTGTGTTAGCCCCCCCCCCTTCTTACTCTCGGGGGATTCTTAATTTCTTGATGCCTGCTGTGTTGCAGATAGCTTTCCATCTCTTTTCACTTACTTGGGAGGTCTGCTTCTCTCTTTGCTGGGTTGTCCCCCCAAACCCAGCCGTACCCCGATATCCATCCCCAGTTAGGAACACACACCTCAATCAAGACTTTTAATAACCTATTTATTATTTTTAGATTCTCTCCTTATCCATCTCTTTGGCTGCCAGTTCAGCACATTGGGCTTCTACATGGCACATTTCCCTGCCCCAATCCGCCAGCAGTGGCCACCCACCCTCCATGGACCACTGGAGCTTTTTAAGTTTTTTGTGTTTTGTTTTTTAAACCAGCCATTAAATGTTATTATAGTGGTATAACAATAGGTGTAACAAGTTCTCTGAATTCCTCTCTTTTCGTTTCTCTGGGTTGCAGAGATATGTCTTTCTCCTTATTTGTCTGAGCTAAAGATGCTAGGTACTTACTTTTTAAAGATGAAAGCTGGAAATTCAGGGAACCTGTTAGACATATTGCTGTAGTGTTATAATGATATTCAAATTCTGATTAAAAAAAAATCAAAGAAACCCCAGGGGCTTGAAGAATCTCCTACTTCTTAATTTTAAAAATAAATAAATAAAAAGCCTTTCAGTGGTGGTGGTGGGGAGAAAATGGCCCTGGTGGGGAGAGATGGGGTGGGGGAATGGCCGTGGTGGGAGGAGGCAGGGCAGGGGAAATGGCAGGTGGGGAAGTCTGAGTTTTCCTACCCACTCAGCAACTGTTTAGGCTTTACTATGATCTTTCCCAAAATTTCACAGCAAAAAAGGTTTGAGAAACATTGGAGGAAAGCTGGGGCAAGCCCTGAATGCTCCACGATGCTGTGGGGAAGCACAAAAAACCCCCTCTCATTACCCAAAAGAATTGTACCCAGGGCAGATAACCCATGTAGACATGGCCTTTGTCTCCCACTAGAAAGTCATTAGTAACCCTATTTTCCCTGTGGCTTTGGCAACTGGTAGCCAGTGTGTGAAACAGGATGCTGAACTAGGTGGACTGCTGGTCTGATCCAGCAGGGCACCTCTTAAGTTCTTGCTTTATGATGTCCCTTGACTTAAGAGAAAAGGAAAAGACAAGATGCTGATGCTTTATGTTACCTTTGCAAGGTATTTCTTCTTTCCCCAACTTTTTTGGGTTTCTAATTACGATTCCTCTTAGTTTCAGAATTATTTTGGATTTCTGCTTCTTCTGCTATGGGTGCGTTTCTTCCTTCCGTTCATTTCCAGGGCTTCCAGAGAGAGCCAGCATGGTGTAGTGGTTAAGAGTGATGGACTCTAATCTGGAGAATTGGGTTTGATTCCCAACTCCTCCACATGAAGCCAGCTGGGTGACCTTGGGTCAGTTATAGTTCTCTCAGAAGTCTCTCAGCCCCACTTGCCTCACAGGATGCCTGTTGTGGGGAGAGGAAGGGAAGGCAATTGTAAACCGCTTCGAGACTCCTTCAGGTAGTAAAAGTGGGGTATAAAACTGAGCCTTCTTCATTTATTTTAATTCCAATTTTATTTTTCATTCATCTATTCTCATGCAGAAATTCACTGGATAACTTCTTTTTTCCATCGCCTAGCTATTCCTTCTTTGCCTCTTTTCTGATTGGGTGGCAGTTGCCCCCATGCCCTTACTTTCCTTTTGCTTTGGACTTTAAAATGGACTTTCGGTTGCCAGTAAGGGTTTTGTGATATTTTGCTAAGCAGAGGCAAAGAAAGTATTGAGAGAGAGTTAATCTGGCTCCAAATCTGGCCATCCCTATACTGAGAGATCAGGCTGTGAAGAACAGCTGAGTTTGTCAAAAGTTTATTCGTTTGGAAATCCAGTATGTATTTGTGTACTTTATTTATACATCACTTTTCTCCACAATTGGGACCCAAGTGGTGTACAGGTTTCTCCCCTTCTCCATTTTATCCTCACAACAACCCTCTGAGGAAGGCTAGAATGAGAATATGTACATAGCCCAAGTTCAACCAGCAAGCTACCATGGCAGAGTTGGCCTTCAGCCCTGGATCTCCCAGGTCCCAGTCAGACACTCTAAGCACTACACCATGTGGCTGTCAGAGAAGTCAGTGTAGTGTGAGTGTGCACACTTGGGGCAGCAAAATCTTCGCAGTTATAGATCAACCTGTATTGATGTCTATTTTTTCCTTAAAATATCCATATTTTATACCAAAATGAACCTGAATGATGGGCTCCAGGTATGTTAAGTAAATGTTCTTGCATAATTCTTCCAGGTTTCAAGTTTTCATAGGATGTGGGTGTCTCTTCTTAACACTGCTTCTTCCAAGCATTTCTTCATAGCCATGTGGATTAGAAACATGTATTTTGAACACAATAGCCAAGGTTTCTCAGAATGCCGTAATTCTGTATTTGTGCATCGACTGGCTACAAGGAAATGACGTGGATAGTTGATGGGCTCATAGAGGGCTGAGGACGGTTGGCATATGTGTCATAGAAGTAAAGGATCACATTCGTTCCATAGTACATGTTTGCTTGTCCATCATGTTGCTGGCATGCCAGCTTATTGTGAATTGTGTATTACCTGTGCAGTGTCTTGCCTGTGTTCCTGTGCCAGGCAGCTGATTATGCAATCCATTTTGTAAGGTGCTATTAGCTTCAGTCACGTCAGAGCATAGCAACTGTGTTTGGTAAATTAAAACAAATGTTGGCTTTCTAGTTAAAAAAAATCGTGGGTATTTTGCTGCTTAAAAATATGTTTGTGTTCTTTTAATTGGTAGCCATTTGGCAGCAACAGTTGTCTGCAAAAGTTCACGCCACAGTGCTTTTTCTGTTTTATGCTGCTGGGTTGTTGTTTTTTTTAAACCCTTTATTGGGTTGTTTTATATTGTGAACAGAATGATACGAGAACTTGACTAATGCCGCTTCTCTTCCTTCTGAGTACAGTATGATCCCAGCACAAATAAGGATCTTTTTTTCTTTGTAGTTTTACACCAACTTGTTCTCAGTTCTGTTTGGAAAATGCAGGATTCAGTTCCCAGCCTCATCTTGTCATTGTTTAGGTAATTTGCCTGGTTAAGTGACACTGTCAATGGGCCAAAGTATAAGTTAGAATTCTTGCATGTGACATACTCTGGCATTTTAAAAAATGAAAATTAGCCTTGGTAGATTGCAGTCAAGCAAAGGACATGTGGAAGATCGGGTTGGTTTAATCTTTTATTTCCAGCTGTTTTTCACTCAAAATCAACCCTTTATTTGCTGTTCTTCCTGTTGGGGAAAATATATGATTAACTGTATCTGCAACCCACCCCTCTTCTGCTTCTGTGCAACCTCCAGTGGCTATTTTTTATTTAAATTAAATGTCAGAGGAAAGTTGAATGCAATGGTGTACATATAATGAGGGACGTGCACCTAAAAAAAATTGTGTTTTTTAAATTCGGATTTTGGGAAGGGCGTAAATACCAGTATTTGGGGGGATTTGGGTCCCCCAATACCATTTTGGGATTTGGGTTCATGGGGGATGGGGAATTCTGAAATTATTCAGGTGAACACATTGGACAAAGAGGTCCAGTTCTAGGGGCCCCTGAGCAAGGTAACCCCAGCTATCCTACTTGTCTCCATTGTTTCCTATGGGGGGAAAATTCAAAGAAGCCAATAATCAAACACACATGCAAGAGCAACCACTGGCCAGAAGCCTCCAATGCATACAGAACCGACAGACTCAATGTCAAGCCAGAGAATCCCATCAGAACCAAAGTAAGCAAGGGACAATGTTGTAAGCCCAGCACAACCAATATTAAACCAGAAAATCCCAGCAGAACCCAGGGACAGTGTGGCAAGCCCAACAGAACCAACAGCTCTTCATCACTGTTGCTTCTGTTTCCTGCCACCCCTGTAAAGAAGAAACAGAGAAGCAATAAATTTAGGTATCTATGTGCAATTTGCTTCTGCTTGTTTTAACTTAAGATACTCTTTTCATTTCCTAAAATCTCGTGTTTCACTATTGTGGGGTTTTTCTTTTCTTTATGAAAGTGGCAAGAGCAACATTTTTGGTACCATATTTATTTTCTCCACAGAAGTTCTCCCCACAACGTCTGATCCCATTGCCTCGGAGAGGTTCCTCCCTCCCCTTACTTACTGTTGCTTTGAGAACCTGTAATGAAGAAAAACAGGCCTGGGAGCCTTAAAATGCCAACCTTGAATATTTTTCGATGTTCCCGAATATTTTCTCATGTTCCCAAATATTTCCAGAGTTTTTTGGAAATTGATATCCAGTAATCTCGAGAAGCTGCGGTGGCTCAAGTGGTTAATACGCTGAACTGCAGGCTGTGGAAGGTCGTTAGTTCAGCAGTTTGAGACCCGAGTTGCCACATGACGGACTGAGCGCCCGTCTCTAGTCCCAGCTCCTGCCAACCTAGCAGTTCGAAAGCAAGAAATTGCAAGTAGATAAATAGGTACCACTTCAGTGGGAAGGTAACAGCGTTCCGTGTGCCTTGGTGTTTAGTCATGCCGGCCACATGACCACGGAAACGTCTTCGGACAGCGCTGGCTCTTTGGATTTGAAACGGAGATGAGCACCGCAACCCTAGAGTCGGATTCGACTGGCTTTCGAGCAAGGGAACCTTTACCTTTACCTTAATCTCGAGAATAACAAATCACAAATATCACTTGGATACCTGAATATACCTGAAAAATATTGATAAGGTATTTTTCAGACATATATCGGTACTGTATATATCCAAATGCGCATATCCATACATGTTTTGGTTGTACTAGTCAGGCTTTCTCATCTTTACAACAGGAATAACAGCAACCTGTCAAGATGGGTAGGCATGTTAGTCTGTGTGTAGTAGTAGAAAAGAGCAAGAGTCCAGTAGCACCTTAAAGACTAACAAAATTTGTGGTAGGTATCTGAAGAAGTAAGCAGTGATTCATGAAAGTCTGGGTCTGGAGAAAGGAGGACCTGCCACAAATTTTGCTGGTCTTTAAGGTGCTACTGGACTCTTGCTCTTTTCTACAGCAACCTGCCTGGCAGGGTAGTTGTGATAGCGCACAAGATTTAAGGCCGATTGCATGTTAAAGTCCCTCGTTCCTTTGGTGGCCTTGATGAGGGCAGAAAGGCAAGGTATAATTTTTGTTAATAAATAAATAAATGGTATAGAACAAAAAGGCAGGGTATAAATTTTGTAAATAAATAAGTAAATGGTATAGAACAGTCACATAAAAATAATGGTATAGAATAGTCACATAAGACTAATCAGCTGAAGTTGTGGGCATGAACTGATTTGGAGAATATCACTTGGAGAACAGACAGCAGAACTCAGAGGATTGCTCAGATTGTCCCACCTTGGTCTAAAGCCTGGTTCCCCCTCCCTTCTTAGCACTTAGCATGTTTGTGTGTGTCACAGACAGGAGGAATGTTGTAATCAGGCCTTCTGACAATCTTGTATCTAGGCAGGCAGAATCTTACTGGGCTCAAGGACCTCTTATTGCACACAACTGTCTGCAAAGGATTTTGGGAACTGGAAACATTTTGAGTGGGATGCTGAACCCAGATGGAAAGAGCGTGTGCTAAGGTCTTGCGTCACTTTCACTTGGATGGTTAACATTTCTGAGAAATGACTGGTCGGGATTAGGATGTTTTTAAAACTCTGCTGCAGTTCTTAGGAGGGAAAAGGTTTCTTTTGAAATGGAATGCTTTTATGTCTACCCCCACTTGTTCACACCGACAATCTCTTCTCGTCTTCCTTACCTCTCAAAAAAACCTTTTACTTACAGATGTCACAGGCAAACATGACTTTTTTTTCCTTCCAGGCTGTCTAGATTTAGTTTATTCTGTTTGTTCTGTGTGAGCACTTGTATTTTGTAAGTCCCAAACTTAGGATCATTGTGTCCTAAGAAACTTTGATGGCTAATTCTCCATGGATTTAGAGAAGCCAAATGTTTCCTCATAAGTTGGAACATGTTATGCTGAATGAATTTGATTTCTTAAGACAACAGAGGAGAACAAAAGAGCAACAAAATGAAGCAGAGCTCACCACCAGCGAGGTACAGAAGGAAATGAATTTAGAAGAGAAATTGCCTTCTGCTGCAGGCTTCATTTCAGGATAACTGTGTTAAATACATTGATGTAGCTCAGGTGCAGTTTAACCCTCCCCCAACAATGGTGATCTTTAGAAATTGAAATGTTTACAAACTGTATTTGTCATCCTTGCATGTTAGATACATATTTATTTTAATTTTTAAAATTTCTTCATATTTATAGCCTGCCCTTCCCGCAAGCAGGCTCAGGGCAGGTAACAGCACTTCATCAATACAATAAAAGCAACATTTCATTAATACAATAAATAATTAAAATATTAAAACACTATCATATACATTAAAATGGTGGTCACAGTCCTACAGTAAAAGTTTTTAAACGGTTGCGAAAGGTCCTAGTCCGTAATAAGATGTAGATAAGAAGAAGAAGAAGAGATTGGATTTATTTCCCGCCCTTCACTACCCAAAGGATAAGGCCAGCAATTGTTAGAATGGGTAGCAAAAACCTCAGGGAGGTCGTATATGGACATCCGTTGCCTCAGCTGAAGGCCTGGCAGAACAGCTCCATCTTATAGGCCCGGCAGAATTGAAGAAGATTCTTCGGGGCCCTGAACTCAATGGGGAGCATGTTCCACCAGACAGGGGCCAAGGCAGAAAAGGCCCTGGTCAAGGCAAAACACATGTCTTTCAGGCCAGGGACTACTAGGAGATGCTGGTCCATTGAGCGTAATGCTCTTCAGGGAGTATAAGGGAAGAGGCAGTCCCTCAGGTATTGTGGTCCCAGGCTGTGTAAGGCTTTAAAGGTTATTATATAGCAGTATCTCACAAAGCTATATCAATCAATATAGATGGATGTTCTTCAGCTCATCAGGGTGTTGGGTTAAAGCAAACAAACTCTAGAGCTGTTTTAAGGTCCATGTAAATGTCCAGAATTTCTACAGTGAGTAATCTGCAGATCCACCTTCGCTGTATTTCAGATGTGTATTATAACGTATCCCTGCAGCCTGTATGTACCATGTGTATTACTTCTGGACCTTAGGGTATAAATACTAGCCTTCGCTTGTTTAAATTTAGGTACTTCTGCTTTCCCAGGCTAGCCCTGTCTAATTAGACCTTGGAAGCTAAACAGGATTGGCTCTGGTTAGTGTTTGGGTGGGAGACCGCCATGGAATTCCAGGGTCACTGTTGTGGAGGCAGCAATTGCAAACCACCTCTGAACTTCTCTTGCCTTGAAAACCCTATGGGATCACATAAATTGGCTGCGACTTGATGTCTCTCTCTCTCTCTCTCTCTCTCTCTCTCTCTCTCTCTCTCTCTCTCTTTCTCTTCCTCTTTTTTTCTTCTCTCTCTCTCTCTCTCTCTCTCCTGCTTTCTTTCTTGCCTCCCCTTTTTATTTGGACTAACTATTTAGAACTGATCCCTTTTTTCTTTACTGATCCATGAATTAGCCAGCCTCTTGGTTTACCCCTACAAGAAAGCACTGGTCCCAGCTTGGAACATCAGATGCAAGGACAGTAAGAGATGGCAAGGAAGAGGCCAAAAGAAGAACAGCTCCATAAAGATTTGAGGAATGTACTATAGATCTCTCATTATTAATAGTATGTATAGTGGCTTGGGTCCACGAGAGTGCTTCTTTAGACAGAAGGATGTTCACCCACAGAGCACAGCTTTCTCCCTCCCCCCTTTTGTGAAGGGCATTTGGGGCTGCAGTGAGAAGAGAAAGCAATAAAATTGTACTCCGTGGACAGAAATCCCCAAAACTGTTAGTATTTGTGTTGTTTTCACAAAAGCCCTGTGAAATAGATCTCTAACGTTTTCATTCTACATACATAGCCTTAAAAACAGGATTTAAAACTTGATCTCTTGGGTCATTGCTGTCATTCCTTGGCTCATATTGTGCCTGGACTGTAAAAGAAAGAGGAAGGGATAGTACCTGTTGAAGTACCATAAGTGCAAAAAGCTTAAGAATTCTATAGTATTGCAAGATATTTTAATATATTTGTTACATCTCTTGGGGCAGATCCTTTGTAGATTCTGCAGATGAGGAACTGAATCTAATAGATTCTAATTCAGTTGGGATCAGAACCCAGGTCCAAAGAGAGTTTATCTGTTGTACAATACTGGCTATTAGAATTAATTTTTCTGAGAACTGTCCCTGGCAGAGATCCACTTCCGGTGCGGCGCGGCGAGTAGGCGCTTTTCGGGACGCTCCTGAATTGCCCTCTCCATTTTCGCTCTTTTTGGAGCCCCCCCCCAGACTGTCGACTGGGTGGGCACCGCCTGACCTCCTGGAGGGGGGTCAGGTATCAGGAGGCTTCTCTCAGTCACCCCTGCATATGGCAAAATGCGGGGATGAGACTGTTTTGCCCTGAAGCAAGAGCGTTTGAAGGAGCAAAACATGGCTCCCATGTTTTGCATAGCTACGACCAGCCGTTTTAGAGACTGATTGTTTTCTTTAACATAACAAGAACAAAACAAGTAGAACTAAGAAGAAGGGAATATGAGTAAGTGTACTTGCAACTTTCGTTTTGAGAACCTTATTTTTCTAAATCCTCCTTTGAATTGCCTCCAAATATTTGAGGAGTGGCCAGAAAAAGAAATGGGAGGAATTCGATTTGAACACTAACTGGGAGGAAAGAAAATGGCATTGGGAATGAATGTTGAGGAAACGGAGGAATGGCTAACCCTAGAAATTGGGCAGCTTACTTGTGAACAATTTAAAAAACTGTTACTTAATGACATCCAACAAACTGTCTAAGTAGCTTTTGAGGGACTTTTGGAAAAGCCGCAGAGTTTGGAAAATGAGAAGGAGCATTGGCAAGGTCTCCAGGACGATGACAAAGAATCAGGCTTAGACTACTCACAAGGAGACACAATAAATTGCAACACAATTCTATTTATGACAGGATTTGAAAGTGAAAATGGCCAAATGTCTTGTCTAAAGGAAACAATAAGGAACTTTACAGTGCCAGAAAATGGAAAAGAAGAGCAACATGATGCATCTTATAATGGGAAGACTAAACCAGTTAAAGGAAGAAAGCGGAGCCGTACAAGGAAACGTAGAAAGCACTCTAAAAGTAGCAAAAGATTGGAAAGTAGTGGATAGACATATTTTGTACACATTGTGAAACCTAGAAAGAAAGACTTGAAACAGGAATTTCATACTTACAAAGAATTAAGACACTTAAATAGGGTTTTGGGGGAAAAGAAGCTACAGAAAAGAAAAGAATGACACAATATGAACGTTTTAGGTTAAGTCTTTATTGTTTCAAAGGAAGAGATTAAAAGAGAAAATTAAGAAAAGACTAAGATAGCATGATTAGTGTTTTAAATGCATTTGGTATTAGTCATAATTAAAAGAAGGAAACTTAGGAATGGGAGGAAAGGAAGACGAATGATAACAGTATCGTGGAAAGTTTCTTTCCCCCACACTATTTCTTTAACGTTCACCTTAGACATTCTTGTTTGTTTGTTAGTTCTGTTTTGTATTGTAGAAGAAAGATTCTAAATACTGAAAGTAACTAACTATCGAAGTTGATAGTAATAACCATATTAGTCCAAAAAGGAGGGGGGCGGATATGTGTAAAGACTATAAAATAAGAAATAAGGAATTAATAGTTAAGGTTTTTGAAAATAAAAATGAAACAGTTAAAGTGGTGATGAAAAAAGATATAAGTAAGAAAACTAATATTGTGCTGGTGAAATTAACTAGCATGGTTTTCAGAGAAGATAATCAGATAAAGAATTAAAGGTTAATAATGTGAATTGGTGAAGGGTATATTATTAGACACGTGAACTGGTGAAGGGTATATTATTAGAATGTAGAAGCTAGAAAGTAGTAACGTAAATAAGTAATAAGCTCATAAAGCATAAAAATGGTAGAAATTAGGTGTAGAAATTATGTGAGAATATGAAGATAATAGGCGACTATTGAAAGAATAGGTATTGTTTAGAAATAAAATGTTTTGAAGGGCTTTGGAATAATTCATTGGTTAAAGGTGTTCATTAAATAGGTTCTTTTTATTATCTAGTAGATTGAGGGAATAGAAATATTACAGTGTAATTCCAAAGTGTGTAATGAAAATGGTATAATTTGAAAAATTATTTAATGCAGATTAATTGAATGTTGTTGTTTATTTTTGGTTGGAAGTACATGATGATTTATAGTATCAAGATAAGAAAATAATTAATTTGAATTAGGTTATGTAAAAATATTTTGGTGAGGAAAAGATGAAAATGTCTCTCTTTTGTTTTTCCTTTGTGTCTGAAAATCCAATAAATGTATTAGTAAAAAAAAGAATTAATGTTTCTGATTACAGGCTGTGTGTACACTAGGAATGTAGTATTCCCAGGCCTTGGGCTTGACCCCAGAGGGAATGAAAGAGCTTAAGTTCTCACTGTACATTTAATGAACACTTAAAATTAACATATTCTATGGTAACTTATTTCCTTACCTTAATTAACCTTGCAAAAGTTCTGAGAAGTAGGTCACTATCTGCAGGTGGACAGAATATCCTGTCAAAGGCCACATATGGGATTTAAACCAGAGCTAACATTATATTCAGTGTACCACACTCTCCTTTCATGGAAGTTTTCTGGTCCAATTTTGTGGCACACAAACATTTTTTGTAAATATGTAATTACAGAAGCTGATATTGGCTGCCATTGGGAAATTGTTGTTTCCACAGTGATGGCTCTTGCTGTAGAAAAACCCACTGTGATTTTTGGATACATTTAGCCCTTCATATTTGAGAGGTGACTACTTTCACTTGTTGGAAAATCAGTTTTTGGTCGACTTGAGACGGCACCATGATGTTAATGTTTGATGTTACTTGCATAGTTTCATGGTATTAGATTAAGAAACTATCATATGTGTTAATTTTAGGTTGGGGTTATTGTGCCTTATGTTGATTAGGTAAAGGAACAAAGTTTGAGTCCAGTGGCACTTTTAAGACCAACAAAATTTAATCCAAGGTATAAGCTTTCGTGTGCAAGCGTACTTCTTCAGATACAAAAAGCTTATACCTTGAATAAAATTTTGTGTTCTTAAAGGTGCCACTGGACCCAAACTTTGGTCTGCTGCTTCAGACCAACACGGCTACCCACGTTAATCTAGGTAAAAGAAGTTACAGTAGAAAACTAAATGAGCTGACAGCAACTGATCCAAACAATTTACAAAGCTGTTAAGGTCTAGGAGGACTATGATGGATTGAAACAAGATAAATAAATAGGTAAAAGCAATTCTTTTTTACTGGACTAGCACTTCTGATGCTGGGAAAGATTGAAGGTCAAAGAAGATGGGGACGGCAAAGGATGAGATGGTTAGACAGTGTCATAGATGTGAAGACAGGAAGGCCTGGCGTGATCTGGTCCATGGGGTCGCGAAGAGTCGGACTCAACTCTGCGACTGAACAACAACAACAAAAGCACTTCTATTAAACTAAGAATGCAGTGATTTTTTTGCCTGCTGAAGCAATTATGCAATTTGAACGTTGATATATTAAGAAAGCAACACAAGAAGAGAAATATTTCAAATATGCGTGAGTCCTGCTTGCATTAATGATTTTATTCTGAGTGTAAAAATGGGTTTACATAGTACTTGACCAGATTACATATGTGGCTAGCGGGCTACATTTGGCTTGGGAGATCAGAAATTGTGCAGACCTACTTCTATAGGTGTAACTACACAGGAAGTGGCAAGTTGGTTCTGTCTATTCATATTGGGAAGTACAGAATCTCACTTATAAGCATGCTCCAAGAAACAAAGTAAATGTTACAGGGGAGTTGTGTGATCAGGAGCGTCCCTTCCACCCCTTTTTGAGTATTTTGAGGCAAGTGCATAGGGATGCAGCACAAGGTGGGGGGGTGATGTAAGAATCCATTCTTTTCTTGTCATATTCCTGATTTAAATCGCCCTCCTTCCCAGAGCAGCTATTGGCTTGGGTGGAATGGGCAGGAGAGAAGTGTCTAGATCATGGATCTCCCACATGTCTTTTTTGGATCTGAAATGACTGGCGCTAAAGCTGGTCTCTCTGTTAGTAACTCAACTGTATCTAACACTAAATTACCACCCCAGAACTTCTGTGGAAATAAGGTGTTTATCCAAAGCCCGAGGATTTCTCCAGCAGTTTTAAAAACAAGAGTGTTCATATTGCTTAGGAATAATTCAAGGCATTGGTTAGGATAGATCTATACCTGGTCCAGCAGTGTTGGTCATGACTCAACCATAGTTGCATTGAGGCTGCTGTGCATAGAAAACCATTCGGTTCTTACATCTGACAGCCTTTCTCCATGGCATTGCAAAGACACCTTACCTAGATAATTGGTCTTGCACTTTGTTCCTGCTATTGGTAAACCATCTTATTGAATAGAGTAACCTTATGTTTAGACAATATTCTTCAGTTTCGGATTACTTCACTCTAAAGATGCAATGCCATGTTATCAAGGTGGGCAATTCTGGGGTGGGGTGGATGCTAAATGCCTTAGACTGTAATCATAAAAACACTGACTAAGCAGTAAACCCCATTAAGAAGAAGAAGAGATTGAATTTATACCCTGCCCTTCACTCAGAGTCTCAGAGTGGCTTACAAACTCCTTCCCCTCCCCCTCCCCACAACAGACACCCTGTGAGGTAGATGGGACTGAAAGAGCTCTTTCAAGAACAGCTCTGACAGAACTAGGTCTTGCCCAAGGTTATCCAGCAGCTGCAAGTGGAAGAGTGGGGAATCAAACCCTGTTCTCCCAGATTAAGCTCAATCGGACTTATTTCTGACTTAAGCAGGTTTAGGATTTCATTGCAGAATGGTGCCTAGAATTTTTAAAATTAGTTTATTTATAATTATATAGTTACATGAAAGTAGTCAAATAATTAAATATACATTTTCGAGTCTAGATCCACAGTATTGTTTAAACCATAAATATATTTTTGACCATCTCTTTTTGTATATATTCTCATATTTACCTTGCAGTACAACATTTAGCCTATCCATTTCTGCTACTTCTAGCAATCTATGTACCAACTCTACCATATTGGGGGTTCTCTCAGTTTTCCAGCCTTTGGATAAAAGGATTCTAGCTGATGTTATAATGTAAGTTATAAGATAACAATTGTTTTAAGTACAACTGTCTGGGAGGATGTTCAACAAATAAATTTCAGGCTTTAGTGACAAGTCTATATCCATAATTTCTTGTATTTTACGAATCTTTCCCCGAAATTTTATAACCCTTACCCAGATTAAGCTCAATTGGACGTATTTCTGACTTAAACATGCTTAGGATTTTATTGCAGAATGGTGCCTAGAAATTTGAACTATTTCTTCAACCCAGCAAAAGGTCTGGTTCTTACAACTGTGTCCTTGGCGCCTAAGAATTGCTGCTACTGTCTTGAAATGATCAAACAACATTTTGTGGGACCTTCAATATGCCTGTTGTACTGTAAGCTTTCTTGAGTTTCTGACCATATCATCAGGTCTTCCCTTCGAGAAATATGACCTCATTTTTTAATCCAAGATGATGGGGTGGAAAAGGTCATCAGGAAACTGTTCTTATATTCAGTAATATTCCAGTGTTGTCTGTATCACAGAAATGTGTTTGCCTTAGTCTTTTTAAAATTCTAGTTTGAACATTTCTGTTGGTTAGCCAAATAGCAAAGGAGTTGTTGAAGAGTAAACTTAATATTCTTATTGGGCGGTTTTGACTGTTTTTCAGAGAGATCCTTTTGAGTTCAGTCAGAAGTGCTTGTGCTAATTTGTACCGTTTATTAAACCTCTCCTTATTGTCTCCCTTCCCCCCTTCTGTCTTGAAGACGTGCTTCATCATCATTATCTGCTGTATTTCAGTGCTTGGCTATTTTTGATTGCAGCAAGAACATATATGGTTAATCGTAGTTCAGGGGCTATGGTTTAAATTCAGTTTCATCTTAGTCAGATTAATCACACCTTTCTAGTTATGCAAATAAGAAACCTGTATTATGTCTTTGGTGTGACATTAAGCTTCCGGCACACTATTCTAATCTGCAAGTCTAAACCACACTGTCTTTCAGCATTAACATTGATGGTCATACTTCTTCTTCATGGCTACTGTTTTTTTTAAAAAAAGCAGTTTTGTTGCCTTCAGCTTGTCTTTGGAATTCAGGGTTGAGGGCTTCTTCATATCTGGCCAAAGAAACCTTGAGAAAAGCCAAGCACCTCAGGAAACATGGAGAATACATGGAATAGCTTCTTTCCTTCTGAGTCACTAATGACTCAGATGTTCTAGCACTGTGTTGTGGCCATGGTGTGCTAATGCTGAGCCATCTGGCTTTTCAATAAGCGTCAAAATTAAGATATTAACCATCTACAGATTTGTCAATTCTTTTTTTAGAGTAGTCCTGCTGCTTTCTGGTGCTAGGGCTGGTTTATCTCACTAACCACTTTTGAATCTACCTTCCGAGATTGTTTCTCCATTTTTGCTTATCTCCATCTTGGATGTGGCTGAGCATTTGAAGATGCGTGTTCCTGCAAGATCTATTATCCGCCCCCACCCCACCCCATGTCCTGCCACGGTTTGAGCTTGGGCTTTTTCAGTGGCTGCCTCATGCCTCTGCAACAGGCTCCCAGAAGAGGGGCTGCAAACTTTCTGGCAAGGCTGTAAAACATTGCTTATTCTGGAGAGCTTTTGAGGGGCCCGGAGCCTGGCCAAAGGGGAATACCCAACTGGTTAAGGCATAAGTTGTTTTAGTTTTTCCTTTTTAATGTGTTGGTTTTAACAGTTAGTTTATTTAGATTGTTTATATTGTTTATATTATTTTTGTGTTGCTGTTATTTAACTTGCATCCTGGGATACTTGGGAGCAGTGTTCCCTCTAAGCTGAGTTAGTGTGAGTTAGCTCACTGTTTTTTAGCCTCCAGCTCACACATTTTTGTCTTAGCTCAGGAAAGATGGCTCCAGAGCAAACTAATGTATGCAGTAGCCAAATCGCTCGCTCACAACTTGAATGTCAGTCGCTCACCAAGTAGAATTTTTGCTCACAAGACTCCACAGCTTAGAGGGAACGTTGCTTGGGAGACAAGCCAGGTATATAAACATTTTAAATAAATAAATAATCCTTGCAAGAGATCAGGTATAGACCAGACTGCTTTGCCAGAGCAAAGCCTCATCTTCAAGCATAAACTAAACAAATTTTAATATTTTGGCATGGAACTTTAGAAATGTGTAAATCAACTGTCCAGTGCTAATCAGAATGTATCCCATGGTAGTTTCACTGGTAAATCAAAGATAAATGTGAATTCATCCATGGCTTGCATTGTGTTTGCTAAATATGAATGTAGCATGCTGGCAATTTACATTTTCCCATTCAGAGAATAGTACATGTCTATGATGATTCAGTCAGTATCCCTACAAGACTATTATATTGAGAAATGCCACTAGTTGTTCATGCTCAGAAATTATAGTGGGGTCTGAAAGGCATGCATAATCAATTTCCCTAATATTTCTTGCTAGTTACCAAATTTCATACTCTTTTAATTAATGTTGCATCAATGCTTTTGGTATGGAATAGATGAGAAAGCTCACAGTACAAAGCCTTCTCATCAGAACGAATGCTTTGTGACAAGTCTATGTACCAGCATTGCAAATGGATTTTGCTGGCTTTTCACCCCCTCACTGCCTGTGCTTGTGAGGTCTGCCCCTACGAATGATTGTTTGACATGGATGTGTGATTTTAAAACAAAAAGCTATAGAGAGGTGTTTGCCAAAGTGGTGACCTCTAGTGGAGGAAAGTGCATGGAGAGTCATGGTACCTTTTTATATATATAGTGGTGTTCATTGCACATGTTACGTACACATTGGATGCCGATGACCCTTACAAGGTAACATGATCTTAGAAAATAACAATTTCAGCTTGTTGGCATAATTGGGTATAAGGAGAAGGTACAATTCACAGACTATCCCATTTTTATACCATAGGTATGTTGTTGTCACATACATTTATTATAGTACCAATATGCTATTTGAACTGGGTAGTCATGCTTTGATCCACTGACTGCGATTTGCTGTCAGAGACATATACAAACAGGTGCTGTCTTATTCATTTCGGTGATGTGAATCAGTCCGTGTGGAAAAATAGACTTAACCAAATGCAGGATTGTTCTGTAATACTGAAAGAAATGTGTGTGTGTGTGGAACCCTGTTGAACTGTGTATTGCTGCAGCCCATGTAGGTCCTGTTCAGTATGTTTAAAGGCTTCCACTTCTGAGTTGAGCTGTACACATTAATTTTATTCATATAATAGTAAAGAGAGAAAACAGGAAAAGGTGTATGTGTTTCCTCCCAAGGCACTGACTAGGATAAACAAGGACAAAGTGAATACATTTAGTTTAGTTTAGCTGAAGTATACAAATGATGTTTGTTTGCAAGGGTATAATCTTCAAATTGCCTCCCAAGTATCATTTGTATCTAATTACTAGGAAAGCTTATTACAGTTAAATTTTTCCCTCCTGGTGAATAAGCAGTTCTGAGGCTGTGGATGACACAGATTTGTTTCACTGGGCTCTAATATAAAATGAGACATTTTACCCAATGTGAGTGATTGCCCTTCCTTATATATCTGCTGTTTGCTGAAGGCCATAAAGTTATCCAAATTTTTCCTTTGAGAGCAACATTTGGTAATCAGAATCCACCACACCTCTCTTTTTTCCCTTCTTGGAAGCAATTTGGAACTGCTTGAATACGCAGGGAACAATCTCATTCTAATAATTTGCTGTTTGCTAGTTATTTCTATATTTGGATGGCAATAGCTTGAGCATCAGTATTGAACTCATTTGGGGAAATGCCTTCAGGGGCTTCTAATGTTAAATTTATCAAGACATTTTATAATGTGGTTGCTTTCAAGAACTGTAGATATGTTTTGTTTGGGGCTGATAGTATTTGTAGTGTGAAACTGTGAGCAAAGGGGATGCGTGGTATCAGTAGGAAACCTCATATGGATTAAAGTAAGCCAGTGATTCTCAGATGACAAATCAGGAATCAAAGGTGGGTCACCACCCTCCTGCGGGCGGATCACAAGGCTAGGAGGGAGGATAAGGAACAGGGCAAGGTGGGAAGGAGGCAGCTTCCTTCCGGTGGCAGGAAAAGGAGCATTCCTTTCTCCTCCATTCCTTTTCCCTGTAGCCTCAGAGAGGGAGAAGCTCATCCTGTCAGCTACCAGTTGCAAACTTGAGTGTTCCGCATACAGGTTGGTTGACTAAGCCAAGCCCCGGTGGCATGAGAGAGGCGACAGATAAGAAAACCTTTGCCTGTTGCCTTCTGGATCTGTACCACAAGTGGCTGGGTTCAAACCAAGCCCTGAGTCTTTTGTGCTGCTGAGTTTGGCTTGTTGCGGTCTGCCAGTGGCATAGGAGGATACAGACGTGTCCCACTCCTGTTGTCTTCCAGAGGTCTGCCGTCAGGAGCTCTGTCTGAGTTGAGTCCTGTGCCACAGTGGCTCAGTTTGATCCCGGCCAGAGGTGGTGCAGGAGGCAACAGATGTTGCTTAATATCCAATGCTTCCCAAATGAATGCTGTGGGTGGCTGACTCCAAACCATGTCCCAGGGAAGGTGCTGGTAACTTTCATTTCAGTTTATTTTAAGCACTGAGGTGGGATATAATACCCCACCCTGAACTCTTTCGGAAGAAAAGTAGGTAAAAATGTGATAGAACAGTCAACCCTTTTCAGGAGTTACTCAGGTCAGCTAGCCTACCAATCCCTCTTTTTCTCGAGTGTTTCTCGAGTATTGTTTCTTCAGGCAGACACATTTTTGACGTGTGAGCCTTCTTCAGGCAGATCACATTTTTGACGTGTGAGCCTAAACATATAAAATGTGATTTGGATTCATATGTCTGTAAGTGTGAATATTAGACAACATGTTCATCCAGATGGTTGCTACATCTATTCAGCGTATACTCAGTGGCAGACTTGGGTTTCCCTCAGCATTGCATTGAAATGGCCATGAGATACAGGCTGTTGGTTGATATTGGTACATGTTTATTAATAATAAAAATGAAAAAATCTAAAATGTTCAGTGTTAAAGGCTGTGAGATCCTTGTATTTTACATTGGGGAGTGTGCAAGCCGCATGGTGTTACTTTAACAAGAGGGTAAGTTTAGTAGAAGTATGTTACATCACACCTGGAAAAGTTTGAGAGTCCTTGAGATATTCTTGTTTGTGCAAACATGAGTTGTGGCTC
>NW_015160214.1:1033153-1038434 GCF_001447785.1 Gekko japonicus
CTGAGTGGGAGACTTCCTGGGGGCCCTATATGTGCTGCCTTGAATTTTATAGTGGACAAAAGCTAGAATATAAACATAGTAAATAATTAAACCTGAGCTGAACAGCCTCTTGATGTACCTAAACTGCTGTTCTCTGATGAACTTGCAGTGAAGAGAGTCAAGAGGAGGAGATGACCCCAAAGTAATAGCTGTGGCCAGTGTGTCTGCACAGCTGAATAACATTGTTGGCATTCAGCTGAAGCCAGTAAGTAGTGCCATAGACTCTAGCTTAAACCAATAGGCAGCCTAGCCTATTTCTGTTTTAAAAACACGTAAACACCAAGAGAAGAGCTGAAACTGTGTCTGTTAGGGGCCATGAAAGATCATCTCAGGGCAGTCAACAAAGCGACTTTTTCTTATTAACAAAATATGGTCAACTTTTTGAGGTCACATTGTGAATTTACCTTGCCTACAAAGTCTCCATTTTCTTTCAATGTTTTTGAATACAGCCCAAAACACCTTTAGTAACAAGCCTCTAATTGTTTCCAGTTGCTTAGGTTTCTAGATCAAATACAGTTTACTTCTCTCCCTAGCTAGAAAATATATAGTTTTGGCTACTTTCAGTGGGGAAAAGAAGCTGGGCTAGAGCCAGGGGGGCCCTTCTGCATACCTCAGGTGAGGGGTCAGTGCCTGAGGAGAAGGCTTTCAGAATGTGTGTAGCAAACGTTACCATGCCAAAAAAAAAGGTAGATGAATCCTGAGTGGTGAACCATCTGCATAGAGGTGATTTGTGTCTGTGGCTTGATCTGGGCTAATAGCCAGAAAGTTTATTGTAAGGGATCCTAAGGATACATTGGGAAGGGGGCATCATGAGTTACCCAGGAACAGCAAAAACCTAAATGTGTCCGATATGCTTATGATTTATTAATATAAATTGAGCTAAGTGTTTATCCAGACCCTGCCTGATCCTCTGTTTTAAAAGAGAGATCAAATCTGTCTAGTGTCCTGGCCCCACTGCTGGACCTCCTGATGTCACCTGGTGTTTTTGGCCACTGTGTGACAGAGTGTTGGACTGGATGGGCCATTGGCCTGATCCAACTTTGGCTTCTCTTATGTTCTGTCCAGTTACTTGGACATTGGCATCAGTACCTGACCAAACACTCTTGTACCTGGATAACCAACCAACCAACCAACCAACCAACCACAAACTGATTACTGGCAGTAATTACATTTCATCTCGCTCCAAAAAAGGGAAGTGATGTGAGGTGTCTAAATAGCTGAAGAAATAATAATAAAGTGGAAGGGAAATGTGGTGTTCTGAATTCCTTTATTCTTTTCATTTAAAACATTTATTAGCTGCGGCTTTCAATGCAAACACAATAAAATACATACAACCAACAAATTAAAACCAATAATTCAAAAATGCCGCTATGCAGAAAAACTAAAATGAATTGAATACTGTTGTGAATAAAACTGTCTTCAGCTGCCTCCTAAAGGTCAAGAGTAAGGGGTTGGGGGCACCTCCCTGGGGAGGTTACTCCATAGTCATCAGGCTACCACTGAGAAGGCCCTCATTTCTCCTCTTCTCTCCTCTTCTCTCCTTCTCCACTTGCCCAAGTTGCTTCTCAGTCAAATTCCTCAATGCAGACAGATGAGGCAAGCCAAAGTGATACAAATCTCACTCAGTACATCACAAGCCCCTACTGATATTAAGGGGGAGAGGAAGGAAAAGGCAGACAAGATTGTGGAAAAGGGCAGTGATAGATCTGCCAGCTTTGGGTTGGGGGATTTCTGGAAATGTCAAAGGTGAGGCCTGAGGAGGTTGGGGCTTTGGGGGGGGGGGACTGATCTCGTTAACTGGAAATCTGGGAGATCCCCAGGCCCCACCTGGAGGTTATCAACCCTAAATGAGAATGAGTTTGGTTATTAAGGAGTTAAGTCACAGGAGCTACTTCAGAAACTTCTGTAGTCTCCTCTGTACCGTCTCCTGCATTGTAGTGGGGAAGAAACTTGTTTGTACATTTTCCTATTTCTGCAAGGATCAAGGGTGAAGATTTTCCCTGTTAATATGAAAGCTGAACATTCATAGATGTGGTTTTGTGTATTTTGAGGGGGATCCCCCTCATAACTACAGGTCTAGTTTGTCTCCAACTGGGGATGACTTGTCATGTTTCTTTCATCTCAGGCTGTGCCTAATGTTGCCAATCTCCAGGTGGGGGGGTCTGGAGATCTGGTATTACCACTGATCTCCGTATCACAGAGATCAGTTCCCTTAGAGAAGATGGCTGCTTTGGAGATTGGAATCTTTGGCATTATACCTTGGCATCCCCAGGCAGACACTACCCCCAGATCGTCAGGAATTTCTCAACCCAGAGTTCGCAACTATAGTTGTGCCCTGCATGCAAGACAAATTAAATAAAATGGCACCCCTCTAAAATAATACAAATATGTAAATGATTGAAACAGATAAAATGAATATCAGTGAGAAAATCAGCCCAATAGGAGGCAAATTGGAGGTTAATCAGTCTAAAATACCAACTCACCTAAAGGCCTTTTGAAATTAAAAAACGTTGAACTGTTGATAAAAGGATTGGAACACTTTTCCTATGAAGAAAGGTCAAAATGCTTGGGGCTCTTTAGCTTGGAGAAACGATGGCTGAGGGGTGACATGATCGAGGTTTATAAGATTATGCATGGGATAGAGCAGGTAGAGAAAGAAGTCCTTTTCTCTCTCACAATACAAGAACTCATGGGCACTCAATGAAATTGCTGAGCAGTTGGGTTAGTTTTAAAAATCCTGCAGATAGTTCATGCATACCGTTTGTTCCACTTGGTTGATAATGGACATTCAAGTTAACAATTCCGGCTGGATGCAGAATTTGAAATATTGTTCTGTATCTCTTTTGAGGGTGACAAACATTGACCGACTCAGCACTTCAATTCGTGCTAGGCGAGTATGCTCCAACTCTGCCTTAGGGATTGTTCCACCTAAGAAAACTCCCTCATATATGAGCTTCCTTACATCCCCCAGATCTAGATATGTCTTCACGCTTGCAAGGTTGAATGTTTTTCCAACTGTAGAGCTAAGTGGCCGTTTTGCTAAAATACAGTACTCAAATAGATTGTGTAATTGTGGATCAGGTGCAATAGAGACCTTAGATCATCTTATGTTATTTTGCCACCAATTGATTGACCCCAGATCCTGCTGGATTACTCCTATTTTACAAAGATATCACCTCCCTATGGAACCCTGGGTGATAACCATACTATTAGCTGATGAGGACCCTGAAACGACTCGCTTGGTGGCAAAATATCTTTCAATAGTGCTATTTTTAAAGCGGCTTTGAAATGTTATGAGTACCTTTTGTATACAATTTTAAAATTTTAAAACTAATTTCCATAATATCATGGGATTTTATAGAATTCATTGAAGTTTATAAAATGTGGTCTGATGTTACTGATTATGTTTACTAGCTTTTATTGTAAAGGCGTTCTGTCTAAATTTCTTGTAATTTTATGTAATGCATTTTATATTTGTTGTTTGCATGTTTGGCTTAAGACCTCGGGTCAATGAAGCTAATAAATGAAATGGAAAAAATGGTTCTGTATCTCTTTGGTGTAGTGGTTAAGTGTATCCTCCTCATCATCATCATATCTGCATTAATCTGTACTGCAATCTGGTATAAATTGTTTGAAAAGATTACAGTTTTTCTCTGGCAGCAAGAGACTAGGAGTATCTGCTGATGGCTAGTTTCATCATCTTTATATATAGGGCAAAACAAACAATTTCCTTGTCACTTTCTATTGTTATATGTAGGTGAGATTGTACTGAATTACCTCTTTCTGCTTAAATGCCGCCAGTGCTAACTGCGATTGTGTCAGACTCCTGCATGCACTATGAATATCTATGAACTGATCTAGAAAATAAGCTACCTCTGGGAGGTTCTGGTTCAAATTGCAGACTCACTAGGTGGTCTTGGGTAACACACAATCACACAGCTTCAGTCTCCCATCTGCAAAATGCGGATGATAATACTGGCCCTGCCCTAGAGGGGCATTGTAAGAATTACTGGGATAATGTGAAGAACTTTAGAGCTTGCCGAGTTACAAACACTAATTATTAGGTGGTTTGGGATATACCTCAGTGCTAGAACGTAGGCATCTAAATAAATGAAATCTTGACTGTCTGCTAACACTTGAGCTAACATATCCTTCCTCTTCACTGCATTAGAAGGACCACTTGTAAATCTGTACCTCTGCTCAGCAAATTTAACAGATGTATAGTACAGCAAATGTACAGTAATGCAGCAAATGACTTTGAGGGGATGGCAAAGCCCTTGGCTACTCTTGGCTGAGCTGCTCAAGTCCTAGGCAGGGACAAGCACCTGAAGAGTGGTGGTCAATGGTGTTTCATCAGATTGGAGGGAGGTGTGCAGTGGGGTGCCACAGGGCTCAGTTTTGGGCCTGGTACTTTTCAATATTTTTATCAATGATCTGGATGAAGGGGTAGAAGGGCTACTCATTAAATTTGCTGATGATACCAAATTGGGAGGAGTAGCAAACACCCAAGAAGATAGAGTTAAAATTCAACAAGACCTGAATACTCTGGAGAAGTGGGCAGTTGCAAACAAAGATAAATGCACAGTATTACATCTGGGCCACAAAAATGTCAAGCACAAATACTGGATGGGGGATATGCTTCTGGGGAGTAGTGTATGTGAAAGAGATCTTGGGATAAGGGTGGACTGTAAACTAAATACAAGCAGTCAATGTGATGTGGTGGTAAAAAAGGCAAATTCAGTCTTGGGTTGTATTAAAAGGGCCATAGCATCGAAATCTCAGGAGGTCATAGCCCCTCTGTATACTGCCTTGGTCAGGCCACACCTTGAGTACTGTGTGCAGTTCTGGAGGCCTCACTTCAAAAAGGATGTGGGCAAAATCGAGAGGGTACAGAAAGAGCGATGAGGATGATCAGGGGTCTGGAGACTGAGCCGTACGAGGAAAGGCTAAGGGCCTTGGGAATGTTTAGTTTGGAGAAGAGGAGATTGAGATGGGACATGACTGCTCTCTTTAAATATTTGAAAGGCTATCATTTGGAGAAGGGCAAGGAGCTGTTCCAGTTGACAGCAGAGGATAGGACCCGAAGCAACGGGTTTAAATTACATGCAGAAAGGTATCGGCTGGATATTAGGAAAAACTTTTTCATGATCAGAGTGGTTCAAAGGTGGAATCAGCTGCCTAGGTAGGTGGTTAGCCCCCCTTCACTGACAGCTTTCATGAAGAGGCTGGATGAATATTTTAG
>NW_015160214.1:1038499-1042970 GCF_001447785.1 Gekko japonicus
AGGGAGAGTTTGTACCTGAATAAAACTTGGTCTTAAAGGTGCCACTGGACTGTTTTGGATTGCTAGCTAATGGGGGGGGGGAATGCGCAAATCTGCCCTCACAGAGAAGGGAGAGCTTGTACTTGAAGGTGGGCTGGGAGGGGCCTCTGCAACTTACCTGGCTGCTTCTTGCTCTGACAGAGGGCTGCTGGGAGCAGGGGGTGGGGCTTGTTGCATGTGCCCACCCCCTGGGCTCCTTACTGCCGGAGCTCCGCTCCTGTGCGCTCCCGCAGGAAATGACCCCTGGGTATAGGCCTGAAAGAGACAGTACGCCAAGGAAATGGTCTAGAAAGGCATGAGGGTAGGAGGCGGGAAGGAGGTTTTTGAGAGGAGAAAGAAAACGGGAAGAGATGAGGAGTAGCATGGTGATTGGAAATAGCCACCCAGATCTTTGGCTGCCGGCTGTTTGTCTGCTGTAATAGCCCCTGTTGTATAACAAGAATTAACAATAAGCAGCCTAGACAAATGTCAGGTTATAGTATGTTGCAGCAGAACTTTTTATGCAGACTTTTCAAAATAAAGCCCATTTGATCAGCATTTTGCTTGCACTCTCATTATGCATTAAACTGTTTTCCTGGCAAATTATTGGTAACTTTGTAGCTCAAAGTCTTGGTATCCAGTAATGGCTTCTTTCCAAAGTGTGTTGAAATGCTAACCACTGAATATACGACTTTTGTTTCTGTTCTTTGAGTATTAGGTATAAATTTAAGATAGTTATTACCCTGTTGTGGGGCCAGGCTTTTCATTACCTGTGAGTGACTATGGCAGTGTGGGATCATTGGACCTTTTTGTGAACTCCCTCACAAGTCTGTCCAGGCTAGAAAACATGATGTTCCTTCCCGGAGGTTGCTGTGATGTCACAAACAGCATTTAGCTGTTATAGTTACCAAACAGTATTGGAATCCTGTGTGTTGAGTGGGCTAAATATTTTGAAAGCGATTTCCCAGTTTGAGCGGGAGGATGAACAAAATCAGGAATAGTGGTAATTAGTATGTTTCCAAGTAGAGGGCAGTTGCAGGGGAAATGTTTTGGTTTTGAAGAGCAGGAAAGCTTAAGACTGGTAAAGGAGAGGAGCTGAGTAATTCTGAATGCTTTTGAAATATTGCTGAAGAAATAGTAAGATGCCTTGTTTTCAATCACAGATTGTAATATTGGGTGGAACCAGATGCTGCTGCTCAAAAACTTAAATGGCTTCTGTAATTGTATGAGGGAGTGACTTTCAGTAATCTCTGGTCCTGTAGCCTCTGTTTAGTTGGACTGCTAATGGGCTTTGGAGGGGGTGGCATTGATGGGTTTGTTTCAAGTGAAATGCAACTGTTTAACATATGCATTTTTGTCTTCCTCTGCCACTTTGTAAAGTGTGGATGTAATATACGTGTGTACAGATACACACTTCCAAAAATACTCAGTGTTATCTGTCTGGGAGCCCTAAATGTACCAGGTTTCCTAAAGGTAACATATATGGGTTTACTTTGTTCACATCAAGTGTTGCTTTGGGGAAACATGAGTCTAGCTGTTATTTCCCCCAGCAGCCACAGGCTGCAGAAATGCCTTGATCAGTGAGCTCTTACACATCCTGAGCATTTTATTTATTTAGTTATTTAAACTTCTGTATCCAGCCTTTCCAGCCAAGTAGGGGTCTCAATGTAGTGAACAGTAAAAAAGACATTAAAAGTCAACTTTAAAAGCAGTTTGTCAATTAAAATGAACAAAGCAGTAAAACAGCAATTAAAACAGCAGTTTAAAAAAACAGGAAAGAGAGGTCAATAAGGGAGCACTGAACTTAAAAAAAATCCACCTGCTGGTGGAAGACAGTGGTAGAGGGGGACAGACAAATCTCCCAGAGAGGGACATTCCGCAGTTCTGGTACTACTGTCAGGTACTCCAATAACTCAGTAACAACACACAGGACCTGGGTAGGTTCAGTTTATCAGTTTGATCAGAGTAGAGGATTCTCCATGAAATTCTGTGTTAGGAATAACATAAGATGCACAGGCTAAACAGTTATACCTCATTCGTATACGACCCCCTGATGAGCAGAGGCCAATGAGCAAATACCTGCAAGCGCGGGGAAAAGCTAACAGACCCAGCGAGGGCGGGAGACTGGCAAAGGAGGCAAGACGGGGAATACAGGGGCTCAAAGCCACGGAGAGATAACAAGGCAACAGAGGGAAGACAGCTGCAGGGAAAAGCGGGGTGGCAAGGCACAAGCGCACAGCTCACACACTCCAGCACAGAGACATCCCATGGCGGTGCCAACCGACAACTACAACCAAGGCCCTAATCATCAGATAGGTTCATATGGAAGTAGGCAGATCTTAAGTATGTAAGTCCAAAGGTATATAGGGTTTTAAAGGTCAATATCATCTCCTTGAATTGAACCTGAAAGCAAATTGGAACCCAGTTTAGATAGAACAAGACTGGAGTGACATGGTCCCTATGACCCATGGCCAGCCAGCATTCTTACTGCAACTTTCTGTACTAGCTATTGTTTTTGGACAATTTTCAAGGGTAGCACCTTGTATGCAGCATTGCAGTATCTAATCTAGATGTTACCAGGGCATGCATCGCAGTGGCAAGATTGCAGCGGCATATGTGCAAGCTTTCCTTCAGAAGCAACTTGAAGCAGCTCTTCTTTTCCAGCAGAAGCTGGCCGTGTAGAGTGCTGTTTGGTTGGCCTCTGTGAGATCACTAGGTAACTTCCTCTGGCAGGGCCGGATTAGGGCCAACTGCTGCCCTGATGGTGTTCCTCGCCACTGAAACTTACCTCATTTATGTGGGAAATCATTAAAATGAATAATAAAACAAAGAGCTTAAGAGTCTGTTACAAAAATTAGCTGATGAGTTAAATGCTTTCCAGACCCAGCCAGCTGTGTATACACTTGATGGAAGTGGAACACCATGAGACAGAAACAAATCTTTTTACCATGCTCAAGGTGCTCTTAGTATCTATGTAAAAATAAACTGATTTGATAGCACTGGAGAGAAATTAATCTGCATTAAGTGGTTTTGAGTTTGACTGTAAGGCAGGTCTGGACAACTGATGACTCATCAGGTATGTGGAAACACACCCTCCCCCCAGACTTGGCACACCTCCTAGGCTGGGCCAGACTTTCGCACAAACAGCACATGATGTGGTCAGTCTGTGTATTGGGAATGTACTATTTGAAGTGAGGGATACCATAGGGTGTTCTCCAACTAAAAACATATCTACATGTATTTATTTATTTGTAAATTCAGTTTATATACCGCCCTTTCCTGAGTTCTCAGAGCTCAGGGCGGTTGACACAATAACAAAATACAATATGAACCAAAAACAAAACAAAAGTAGTAACGTAGGAGACTATCCAGTTTCCTATTGCTAACTTCAGCATCGGCCTCCCATTGGCAGTTACTGAATATCCTGAAAGGTAATTTTGTAGGAATAGTAATAGTACCTGACTATTTATGTAACAAATTCATTTGGCACACATCGCTTCAGTAGCCTTTAAATAACCCTTAAGGATACGACAGTATTAATAGCCCCACATTGCAGATAGTGCTGATAGAACTTGTTGAAAGCCATCTACAGTGCCATCCTAAACAAAGTTACACCCTTTTAAGCTTATTGACTGCAGCAGATTTAGAAATGGTGTAACTCTGCTTAGGATCGCAATGCTAGTATGTTGAGGTGAAATTTGAACCAAGGACATCTCAAGGTGTACTTTTCTCTCGATTATATTGATTCCTGTAAGGGACCTGTCACCTTTGAGATACCTTAATTATCCCACATTTTGCTAGAAAATTTGAAATAGGATTTCAGAGCATTACAAGTACAACTGGTATAAAATAAATACTCTGCTGGTCTACAAAGTGGATGAAATGTCCTTTCCCGGTTCTCGGAAAGTGGCCTTTGTTCAGTTTTAAAATAAAACTTGATTTTGGGTATTCGTACCGGTATCTTAATTTTTGAAGTGGTAAATAACCTGAATCTTTATGTGTTTGGAAGGGTGGGGTGCTATAAAAGGATTCCTGAAAAAAAATAGATTTTATTGGTGAGGGATGAAGGGTTGGATTAGGAATATGTGATGTTTAAAATCAGCTTGCATTGCTCTTCTCTTTAGTTGTGCTGTGAATGAATGGAAGGACCGTGAGCCAGGGCTTTTTCAGCTGTGGCCCCCAAGTTTGGGATTTCCTGCCCTGGGAGGCTTAATCATCTCCCTCATTCTTTGTCTTCCACTGAATGTATTGTTCTGAAGGGGGGGGGTGTTTGCTGCACACAGCATTTCATTTTATCCTGTTGTTGCTTAGGTTGAATTTTATGAGCTTTTATATTTATTACTGATTGGATTCTGGAGCTGCTTTATTTATTTCTTTGTTCATTCTAATTGAGAGCATTTTCCATGGAGGAAGTAGCAGGTTTGGAGGGTGGATGCCGTGACATCACATTCCT
>NW_015160214.1:1042985-1047568 GCF_001447785.1 Gekko japonicus
CCCCCCCCCACGCCCCCCCCCCCCAAAAAAAAATTCCCAGGAATATCCCATTTTGAAGTTGGCAAACCTACCTGGAACTGAATTTGCTCCAGTTCACCTGGCAAATTGGGGCAGAATGTGGACAGGGATGTTCTTTGGGACACAGACTGGTTGTCTTGTACTCTGTAAAGCAATTTGATGGTGCTAAACAAATAAAAATGAGTAGCTATGAGCAGTTATAATTGGATGGGGCAGAAGAACTGGAAGGGGATGAAATTGCAAGTGCAGCATGGCAAGGCGGTAGGAGTATGTTCCCTGCCTCCAAAGCAGCAGCTGACCAGGCAAATAGACTGAGAACAGGCGCAGGGAAATGTGCAAAAGAGAGAAAGATAATGTCATCTTTAAATCTTTGCAAACATTTTTGCACCTCTCCAAAACTGTGACTTTTTTTTTAAAGGAGTGGGGGGGGGGGGGGGAGAGAGACTCTATCTCCCCCTCCCCTTTAGTCTAGATTGTTGCTTTGCTCCTGGTGCTATAGTTTTTGCAACATCGTAATTGTATCAGGGATTGTAATTCAACTCCTCAGGAAACAGGGTTGACTAAATGCATGTTAAACCCTCTCCGGCAGCAAGGATCATGAATTCCTTTTAGAAGCAGTGAAATTACAGTATCTTGGATTTTTTTATGTGTTCTTTGTATTTTGTATTGGTGAGAGGTTCACATTTCTTTACAGGCACCTGTTTGTTAAATTGATTGATGGGCTTTTAAACAAAGAAGTTAGTTTAACGGTGTCCAGGTTCTGAGTAGACAGATTTAACTAGCCACTTTGAAGGAGGAGAGGAGGCACACAGTGTAAAGTCAGGTTGCAGATTTAAATATAGCTATGGGTTATAACAGTATCGGTTTGGTTGTAACTTGTGACAGCTTCTCTAAACAACTTCCTGGCTTGTGGTATTTGGGACTTCTAGCTAGAAAATGACATGAATTGCTTCTGGTGATTTGAATTTCAGTGAGCACTGGTTATTCGTTTTATTCTTCATGTTTGTTTTTCTGCTTTCCCTTAAAAATGAAAAAGATCCAAAGCTTTGTCAAATGATCATTAGCCATAATAGTGAATAACCACAACAACTGATTGCCAGTACTGAAGACTAGCGGGGGGGGGGGGGGGGGGCGTCTCTTGAGCCCACTCCTTGTAACCTTCCAGAGGCATTTGCCTGACTCCTGCAGGAAGAAAAAAGCTAGCCTAAAGGGTATCCTGTTTTGATTTACCTGCCAATTCATATATTTTTCACTTACTATATTGTTAAAATGGGAAGTTAAAATAGGGGAATGTTTACCAACAGTACCTGAAGACAGACTTTTTTCTTATGGAGACATAAAGTGCTTTGTTTTTCCTTTTTTTCTAGAGTGGAAAATTGAGGCACCCCTGCATATATTTTCCTTGTGGTCTCTCAGAGCTCGCCCTACTGATAAATAGTGGATAGTGATGAAAGCTCAACCTGAGATTTTGTCCTGGTCCAAAAAGGAGGCTGGTTCTTGATGGGCTAGGAGGAAGAGAAGACAGAAGCTCAGAAAGAGAGTAGCTCCCTTCCTGGGCTAGAACACTTCTCCCTGACAAGCAGGTGTTCTGTCTGCAGAGAAGTTTTGTGTAAACACATTTTCTCTCACACCTGCAGTGTCTCACACCAGTGCTGAAATCTGTGGTGTGCCTGTTGGCAGAGAAGGGGTACTCTGTGTCTCCTATTAGCAGAAAATGGCTGCAAGTAGCTGCATTGATCCAAAGCACAATCTAGTCATATAAAAACCTTTACTAGGACCAACACGAATAACACAAAACAGTGTGCAAGCTTTCAGGTTCTCCATAACTCTTCATCAGGCTAGGTGTTAATGTCGTTTAGATCAGCTGCTGTTTTATGATTTCAATTTCTCCTCTCTCTCCCCCCCCCCTGTATTTTCCCAGAAGACCAATAATACAACCTGTTATCAGCAACATTATAAATCTGCATATCTGCCCAGTATTCTACACAGGATGCTCACTAGATGAGACCTTAATATCTTGACCTGAAACTTTTTTCTCCTCCTGCCTTCATCTTTTTTTTAAAAACTTCAGTTTTATTAAAGTAGTTAAATTTGTAATAATGTTGGACTAGATTGGCCCCTGGTCTGACTCACTTAAGGCCAGTCTTGTTCTTAATTTGAATTGGTAGTAATGAATTTCTAGGCATTAATGCCATCTTGTCTTCTCACAGGCCTGATTCCAGAGGGCTGCAGCTGTCAGGATGCATCGGTTGTAGGATGCCTACAAGAAAAGAGAAGGAGATGGCAAAGAATATATTAAGAGACTGTTAAAGATCTACAGGTATGGATTGGCCTTGGTATTAACTCCACTTGGAATTGCTTCACTCTTGTACATGTTTAATGTCATCACAGCTTTGTAATATAAATATATTACCGTATGATAGAAAGATGTCAACATTTAATATGTGATTATTATTTTTTACAGAGGCTGTATTTCAAACATATTTCTTCTTTCTCTTCCATTAAAAGAAACATTCCTCACTGGCTGCAAAGTTATTCTACTATATTTGTTGCTGTCATCCCTAGTCTGCCTGTCTGTCACTTCCACGAACTTTTAAAGCCGTTTGTGGTGGTTCAGGGATAGAACAGAAAACGGGGGCTTAAAGGGACTCCCAGTTTAAACCAAGCTGCAAGAGAGAATCAGCTGAGGCGGTGGGAGCTGAGGAGCTCAGTTTAAACTGGACTGCCCAACAGAACCCCCAAAGGAGCAGATCCTGTGGGGATGATTCTCCCCACAGGCTCTGTTAGGGAGCCTGGTTTAAACCAGACTGCCCAACAGAGCCCGCAAAGGAATCGATCCTGCAGAGAGAACTCTCCCTGCAGGGTCTGCTGGTGCTATGCTGGGCAGCCCAGTTTAAACCAGACTGCCGAACAGAGCCCGCCAAGTGGCCTATCCTGGGCTGGCTCCTCTTGCAACTTGGTTTAAACCATGCTGCAAGAGGAGCCAGCCCCAGCCAAGGTGGTGCAAAGCTCTCAGCTCCTGCTGCCCCAGCTTTCCCTCAGTATCATGTCACCTGTCAGCTGTCATTTCTCCAAGCTAAAGAGCCCCAAGTGTTTTAACCTTTCTTCATAGGGAAAGTGTTCCAACCCTTTTATCATTCTAGTTGCCCTTTTCTGCACTTTTCCCAATGCTATAACATCCTTATATTGTAGGTTTAAATCTGACCTCCTACATAAAACTCTTTCTGCTGTGCTGTGGGTAATAGATTTTAGTGGCATGAGCTGCACTCTCAGAAGTCTGTTTGCTCTGTTGAGAGGAGGCTTTTCTCCCTGAAGAAGAAACTGTCTCTGGACAAGATGGGTGTCTTCTTGTCAGGACTGGTGTACTCAGGCAGGATAGGGTCTAACTTGATCTGGTCTGCTCAAGCAAAAAGTCTGCTGTCTGAGAAGCAGGTTGGAGTTGTTGCCGAAATTGCTGTCTATCATTTGTATCTGCTTTAAAAGCACTCTCTATCCTGACAGTCTTGCCTCATTGATCCATGCTTATTTAACCACTTGGTTGGATTGCCATAACTGCTTTCTGTTGGGCTGCCCTCGAAGTAACTTGGAAACTTCACCTTGTACAGAATGCAGCGGCCCACCTCTTGGCTGGAGTAGGGATCTTTGCACATATAGCAACTTTTTCACAATAGCTGCAGTGCTATTCAAGGTGCTAGTTTAAGCCCTTGATGATCTGAGACTTACATCTCCCTCTTTTTGGAAAGTACATCTGATCTCTATGGCACCTCTGACCTCTTTGGTGATGATGCCTTTCTTGTGGAATGGTCTGCTAGATAAGATACTTGGGGTTCCCTCTCAGACAGGGTTTAGAAAACTTTGGATGACCTTTCTTTTCCAACATACCTTTGGAAATTAACCCCAACTAATGCTGAATTTTTTGGATACAGCTTGTCATTGTCAGGTTTTGGTTGTATTTATATATGGGGGGGGCTGAAGTTTGAGTTTGGATTACAAGTGGACTTTTTAGAAATTAAGTGGAACACCTGGGTGACTGTTGCAAGCCAGCTTGTCTTCTAGCAGCCATCCCATAATCTAGACAGTAACAGTAACAGGTTTCTACAGTGGCTCTATGCACTGGAATCTAATGCAGGTAGTCAGGCACATTTCCCCTTTTGAGGTGAAGAACTGCACATACTGAGCTTCCCTGTGGAGCAACCACCTCACATAATATGTTTGGGGTATGATGGAAAGGGAGAGGTTTGTGTCTGCTTCCTCTGCCATGCAGATTGCAATTTTGGCCATTAAGTGTACAAACCAGGCTTTCAACCAATCCGATCTTAAGAGCTTTGCCTTGAAGCATTTGTTATAACTTGATGCCACTTTGTGTATTTTGAGTGGGATCCAAAATATGTCTGTTAATATCTCTGTGTTCCATTTGCTGATATTGTAGGCATGGATCCATATAACAGTCAAAAAGCAAGCCTGTAAAGCTCACAATAGCAGGAAACTTTGATAAATTGTGATAAGCCTACAGCAATTATTTGTGGGCAATACTCTGTCATGTAGGGTTTTTTGGTCTTTCTTTT
>NW_015160214.1:1047614-1085110 GCF_001447785.1 Gekko japonicus
TCTTCCGATTTATGGAGGATTGAGGAAAATCCAATAGTTTAGAGAAAATGAGTATAATTTGCTGATTATGTTTCATCTTTGAAACACTGAGAAATACATGACATTTCCAAGCAATTCCTTTCTCATTCAGGAGTTCTGTTAGTATCACATTTGGCCTCATTTCTGACCACAGATGATAGTTGATGCATTAAATTCCAAGGTTGTGAGGGTAATAGCACAAAATCTCCTGACTTTCTTGGAGAACAGAACCGACCTCTTATGAGACCCTGTAAGGGGTAGAGGAGAATGTTTTGGACGAAGAATGGAGTGACCTGCATTTAAATCTCTACTTACCCATGAAGCTCTGTGCATGACCTTGAGCCAGTTGCACACACAGGGAGAGAGCATACAGATGTGCAAGTGGCCCAACCAGCCCTCCCTGCAGGGTTGTTATGAGGGTAAAATAGGGATGAGAGAACCCTGAGCTCCTTGGAGGAAGAGTGGGATAAAAATGTGATGAAAGAAAGCCCTTTGATCCACTAAAATCCCCCTAGCTTGATACTGACTGTATACGGGTGATGCTGGAGGATCAATTGCTTATCTTCTACAAAGCCAACAAGTGCTTTAAGGCCTACATGTAGTACTTACACTGTTGTATTTTAGTAGTTATCCTGAAAATGTGGGGGTCTTCATCTGTTCTCTACCACTTGCTTCTCTAGCTGGCTGTGATGCATACGGGAGCTGCACTAGTTGCTTGACTTGGCCTCCTGTGACCTTTTGTATCTTGGCATTGGAAATGCACTGGGTCTTTGGCAGAATACAGTCAGAAGTGTGTGTGTGTTGGGGGGGGGGGTTCTTTTGTTTAAACACTGCCAGCTCCTGCCTCAGTGTGGAACAGTTTGTTCTGCTGAAAGAATAAGCCAGTTCAGTAAGCAGAAGAACACAGAGCTATAACCAGCATATTCAGAAAGCTTCAATATGTTTGATCTTTTACAGCTATCTTGATGCAATGCTCTAGGACAGGGAGAAAAATGTCTTCTAGCTTATCTTTTTCACATTGAGTTAGGCACAAAGCTCTGCAGATGTGACATGGAGATTATTGCAAACTAGGGAGGAAGGCCCGTTGAGAAGGGCGATACAACGGGCGGCTAGCCGCCCCTCCTCGCGCCCTCCCACCCTCTGCCCTGACCCAGGCAGCGGCCGGTGTTAGCCTTGCGTCCGTCGGCCCCAGCCACTCGCGCCTCGCGGTTGTCCTCCGCACGGCGTTCGGCTCCCCCCCCCGTCCTGACCCAGGTGGCTGGCGGGCTTAGCCTGGCGGCCGTCGTCCCCAGCCACTTGCAGCTCTTCTCCGCTCGGCTGTCGCCCCCTCCCTCTCTGCGCGCCGACCCAGGTGACTGGCGGCCTTAGGCTGCTGCCCGTCGTCCCCAGCCCCTCAGACCTGTCGGCTGTCCTCCGCCTGTCTCTCTGCCCCTTCCCCTCTCCGGGCCGACCCAGGCAGCTGCCGGTCTTAGGCTGCCGCCCCGCCGCTCGTCGTCTCCAGCCACTCCCGCCTCTTCTCCGCTCGGCTCTTGCCCCCTTCCGCTCTTTGCCCCGACCCAGACGGCTTCCGATGTGAGCCTTCCGCCCATCGTCGCCAGCCACTCGCGGGTGTCGCCTCTCCTCTGCTCTCGCCCCCTCCCCCTTCCCGCCCCGTCCCAGGCGGCCGCCGGTCGTAGGCTGCGCCTCGTCGTCCCCAGGCACTCGCGCCTCTCGGCTCTCCTCCGCACGGCAGTCGCCTCACCGCCCTGTGCGGCCTGCCGCCCATCGCCTCCAGCCCCCGGGAAGATCCTCTGCAGGCCGCGTGAAGCTGCGTCCAAGGTGGGACTCCGACGATGTGGCCAATGGGACGTGGGCAAGCCGCTGACGGATAGCCGAGCTGTCCAAACACTGTAGGGGCGCATTGCGTGAAGTTTGCGTCTTACAGCTTTATAATATAGGAGAGATAAGCTGTCCAACTCAGACTAAGAGAAGCACCTGTGGACCTTTCTCATTCCCCCATCACATCTTTCTGCATTTGGCATTCAGAGCTTTCCAAGGATACTGAGATCTGTGACTCATACCTTTAGGGTCCAATCAATAATATAGTCCCAAGTTGGCCACGCCCATCAGGAATGCATTAGCATAACAGGCCACACCCAACAGCAGAAACTCATTAGCACATTAGGCCACACACCAATGCCTTCCCTTGGCTTGCCCCCCAGGAAGGGAAGGCAGTTTAAACTGCCTTCCCTTGTCCCGCCCGGACACCCTGCAGCTGCAGGGAGCCCGGACAAGCCGGCCCTTTGACAGGCCGATGAAGGCACAGGGAGGCATTTAAATGCCTCCCTGATCCTTCCAGGGCCCCCCCATCCCGCCTTGGAGTTGCTGGGTGGGGTCGCTCTCCAGGCCTTCCCTCTGTAGCCACACACGCAGAGGTTTTGGCTGTAGTGGGCGTGGCAAACTCTGAAGCCAGCCGGAAGTCTGTTCCTGTGTGTTCCTGCCCAAAAATAGCCCTGAATATAGTTCATTAATTATCAGTGCCTGCTAATAATAATGGTGTTCTGAATTTATTCTTAAAATGTGACCAGTTTGCTTGAGCATGGTAGATAAGAACTGGCACTAAATTTTTCTATTGCCATTTGTGAAATTCTGGCATAGAACTGCTAAGTTAGAGTTTTCAAGGCGTCTTGAATATGTCCATGAACTAGCTGTAATCTCCTCCTGTTCAAAATTACTAAAACTCTGGTCTGAAAAGGTTTTTCACTAAGGTACGTGCTTGTCAAATAGAGAAAGTGTTACTTGCAAAAGGAGTTTGCCCTTTTATGTGTAATGTTAGGATTCTATCATATGTGGGACATACCAAGGTAAAAATAAATGTTGATAGTTTATTGCCGAACAAATATGGTATTCTCCTGGCTTCCTTGAATGCTCTCAGATCCTACTGCCTGCAGCTCCTCCCTCCTAGCCAGCAGGGATCTTCTGGAAACTCACATCCTCTGTGGTCCTGTTAGGATGCGTATCTAAATTACAACAATCACTACATTATGTCTGTTGGCCTGTCTATCCTACCCGTGCAAATGTGCTAACTGTGGATGACCTAGCATCTTTTAAGCATTGTATCAGATATTCAATATCTTGAGCCTGCTACTGTAACCAGCCACTATTTTCTACTAATGAGCTTTTCAATGCAGTCCCAACACAATGTGATCTGTAAGATTTCTGGGCTAATCAAACGCTATACAAACCACATTAAAGAAGCATTATTTTATGTGCTTAATTTTTGTTTCCTTTTCTGTTCACAACAGGGGCTTGGATTTGTTTCTGCATACAGTTACAAGCATTTCTTCTTAGCCTAACCTACCTCATAGGGTGGCTGTGAGGATAATGTGGAGAAGAGGAAGGACAGTGGGCTTGATTTTGGCATGTGATAGTGGAGGAGAAATTTTCCTTATGTTGTTCCATTTCTGCAAGACATTGTGGAAAAGCTCCTGTAAGATCAAGCACTGATTCTTCAGTTCCGGTCATGGTTGCTATGTACAAAAATGAAAAGGCTATTTGATGCTATCGTTGTAGTCTAGTTTGATCACAGAAGTTCGTTATTGGATGGCGGTGGTAAGGATGGTGCTGAAATATGCCTAGCGTTACGTCTTTCATAAGCGGAAGGGCAAGACAGGATACAGACAAGATGATGTGGTTCAAGGGCTTCTTGCCATGAATTTCTTGTGACCTTTGACATGGTCTCTGTGCTTCACACCCATGGGATCTAGTGTGCACGCGCTGGATCGATCGGCATTGTAGCAAGCTCTTTAACGGATTTTCGTGCCCAGTCCCTCGGGCATGCGCAGGAACCCCACCGCGCATGCTCAGAGGGGTGGGCGCGGACATCCCGCCAGTTCCTTTCTTACCACTACGTTGGAAAGACCTCTTTCTTCGTCTGTCTGATCGGTTCGAGTATTTTGCCTTTTTGCCTCATGGCTCTTTGGATATTCCCCCCCCCCCTCAGTTCATTCCTTTTATTCAAAAACTCCGCTTCCACGTCGGTGAAAAAGAAATGCAGGCCAAGTAAGGAACAAAAGTCCATAAAGAAGGGCTCTTCCAAACCCCTTAAGGCGGCAAAGAAGGGGAAAGTAGCGGTGGCTGCACTGGGTGATGCCCCTAAAGCGCCTCCCGCTCCAACGGTAGTATCGATACTGGAGGCTCAACCCCCTATACCGATACCGACCATCCATGTCTTGGACTCTCCTGTCCACCAAATGGAGCGTCCTTACTCCGACATCGAAAAGGTAGAGCTCCTAAGTCATCAAATGGATGCAGAGCCTTCTCTGTCTCCTTCCCTCTTGTCGACATCGATGATATCGGAAGCTCCCAACATCGATCCACGTTGGCACCGATATACTTCATTCGACACACAGTGTCACCCTCCACGTCTGCATGGTCAATCTGTCGATATCGACGACTGAGATTATATGGGCTCCTCTCAAAGACAGGCTGCCGCTTTGTCTCTGAGACATCCACGGTCCAGAAGTCGATCCCCCCGAGTCTTCTTACCCCCACCACCTCCTCTGTCTTGGGATCAACAACAGATGAGGTATCTGTATGGGGCTTATCCACCATCCTTGCCATGGTTGAGTCCGGCGTGCTATTCCGACTGGGATCGATATTCATCCCACTCTGCTCATAAATCGAGATCACCCTACAGGTCAAGACCTTCATCATGTCTCTCTCGTCCTCCTGCAGACGACCCTTCCCAGCATAACTTGGAACACAGTCGTCCTCCCAACCCTCTGGTCGTTCAAACCCCAGTCGTTTCCACCCCTCTCGTTCCACCAAGACCTTTAACTGGTCAACAGAACACTCCTGTTTAAATGCCACACCAGGAGTCCTCCGATTCAATGGAAGACAATTCCGATACCGAAGTATCTGAGGCTCACACCTCCCCTGATCATAAGTCTCCTAATCAAGCTGTCGCTGATGATTTGCCCATCTCCCCATCTGACAATCTCACGTCATACACAGATCTTGTTAAAAGAATGGCCCATTCTCTAGGCCTCTCTGTTGTTCAGCAACACTCGCAGGTGACGGATGCTGTTTTTGACATTGTCCAGCTTGATACATCTTCCACTCTGGCATTACCCATGTCCACTGTCCTTTTGCAAGCTACAAAGGCACCATGGGAGAGACCTTCGTCAGCCCCGGTGTCGACAAGACGATTGGACCAAATGTACAGAGTCCATGAGACTCTGTCAAATTCCTATTCTCCCACCCTCAACCAAACTCAATGGTTGTAACATCCTCCTCAAAATCTAAACGAACACACTCTGCACCTTCAGACAGAGAAAGTAAAAAATTGGACGCCTTTGGCAAACGCTTCTACTCCACCGGAGCATTGGGTGTCAAAACCACTAACTATCTGGCCTGCATGAGCAGGTATCAATATACTTTCTGGAAAGGCACTCCGAACTATTGACCCACCTCCCAGAATACAAGCTTCAGGCAGCCAGAGTCATTCAAAAGGAGGGCATGGTGTTGGCAAAGCAGCAGATCAACACTTCAAAGCATGCCCTAGATGCATCTTCCAGGACGATGGCCTCTGCTATAGCACTGCGGAGGGATTCCTGGCTCCGCAATACGACTCTCCCTTTGGATACCAGGTCTTATGTTGAAGATTATCCTTTTGATGGCCTTGGCCTCTTCAACACCACTACTGATTCCACACTCCAAGAATTAGACAAGAGCATAAAGGCTTCTCGAGCTCTAGGAGTGTCACCCTCTGTGAGACAACAATACCATCCCCGTACCTGGTCAAGGTCTTGGCAGAGGCGTGCGCCAAGTCGTCAGTCTCCAGACAGACAATGGAGACCGTGTACGTCTTCGGGAGGTCAAAAACCTCCCTACCAAAAAACGAGGTTTGAATCCGTGCAACAATCTTCCCGTACCAAACAGGTCAAACCCTCCAAGCAGAGCTTTTGACTTCCCTGTCACCGAGTCAGTTCAAACCTGTCTATCACCCTTCCTTCATACTTGGTGCCACATCACCTCGGACGAATGGGTGCTGCCCATCTTGACCCGAGGCTACCATATCCAATTCCACCAGAAACCCATTACTCCTGTCGTCGTCTCCACACACCCTTCCCCATCTCTCCTGGAAGAGGTTTCCGTCCTTCTGCAGAAGAGAGCCATCGAACAGGTACCACCACACCTCCACGGGACGGGATTTTATTCCCGATACTTCACAATCCCGAGAGATGGAGGCGTCCGACCCATTTTAGATCTAAGGGTACTGAACTGTTTTATTTATTTATTATTATTTATTTCCTTCTATTTATATACCGCTCACCCCCTAAGGGCTCTGAGCGATTTACATTATACATTTGATACAGTTCCTACCTAAGGCCACACACACATACAATGGGGGAAGTGACTAACCTACCATCGCTTCCGCATGGTGTCCTTACAGCAGATTATGCAACTCCTACAGAAACACGTCTGGATGGCCACCCTCGACCTCCAAGACGCGTACTTCCACCTCACCATCCACCCCTCCCACCGCCAATACCTACGCTTTGCGATTGGTCAACAGCATAACCAGTATGCAGCCCTGCCATTCGGCCTGTCTAGCACCCCAAGAGTCTTCACAAAGACTATGATTGTGATTGCAGCTTTCCTTCGTCTCTGCGGTATCTCCATCTACCCCTATATCGACGATTGGCTTTTGGTAGCGCCTTCCCAGAACGCCCTGGTCTCAAACATCACCGCAAACAGCACTATTAAAAAATCTGGGCCTACAAGTCAATTGAGAAAAGTCTCTATTGAGTCCAGTCCAAAGAATAAAGTACATCGGTGCTATACTAGATTCCACGACATGTATGGCTTACCTGCCTCAAGACAGAGCGGCAGACATCATTTCCTTAGCCACCGTCGTCCGTACCCACCCTTCTGTCACTGCCTTCCAAATCCAAAGGCTGCTTGGCCTTATGGCTGCAACTACGTCAGTTCTCATCTTTGCCAAACTGAAAATGCGTTGTTTACAACTGTGGTTCATCCGGAGTTACAACCCAGCGAACAATGCTCACACTGTCGTCCTATCCCCCCCTCCCAACATACGAGACTCTTTACTTTGGTGGACTGTCCCTTCCAATATCTTCCAGGGAGCACCCTTCCACCCTCCATCACCCCAAATCACCCTGATCACGGATGCTTCCCTGTCGGGATGGGGTGCACACATGATGGGTCCGTGCGTCGGGGTCAAGTGGAACACCCACGAGCAAGGTCGACACATAAACTTCTTGGAACTGCTTGCAATTCAGTTCGCGGTCATGAGTTTCCTACCAATAATCACGGACAATACCACCGCGCTCAGTTATATAGACAAACAAGGAGGCATGGTCTCCCTACGTCGCTGCAACCTCGCCATTCAGTTATGGGATTTTTGCCCTCCTGTCAAAACTTCTGTCATTCCCTGGGATCTTCCTCTAGTCCTTCGTCAACTTACGAGGAAACCCTTTGAGCCACTTGCAACTTGCAAACTGAAATTCCTGTTTTGGAAGACAGCCTTTCTGGTGGCCATCACCACTGCAAGGCGAGTTGGAGAAATACTAGCTTTCTGACATGACACGCCTTATTTGTCATTCTTGCCAGACGGCGTTCACCTCGTCCCTGACATTTCTGTTCCTGCCAAAAATAGTGTCAAAGTTCCACCTACAGGCAAAGGTCTTCCTCCCGGATTTCTTCCCAGCTCCAAAATCCCCAGAGGAGAGACTGTTACATACTTTGGATGTCAAAAGGGCACTCCCGTTCTACCTCAACAGAACCCGCCCAACGAGACCCGCCCAAATGTTTGTCTCATACGCACCAGCGAGGCTGGGGACTCGCATAACGGCTCAACGCATCTCAAAGTGGATTGTGGGTCTCATCCACCTCTGCTACTTGATTGCAAAAGCAGCCGTTGCCTGGCCCCATCAAGACCCATTCAACCTGAGCTGTTGCGGGCTCCGACTGCCTTCCTCCAGGGAGTACCCCTGACGGACATCTGCAAGGCTGCTACCTGGGCCACGCCTAACACCTTCATTAGGCACTACGCCCTAGACGTCCGTAAAAACTCTAATACCAACATGGGACGTCACATTCTATCATCAGCAACGCAATAATTACCTGCCAGCACCCTCCTCCAGGTAGGCTACTTCTCGCTAATTTCCCATGGGTGTGAAGCACAGAGACCACGTCGAAGATAAACAGGTTGCTTACCTGTAACTGATGATATTCGAGTGGTCATCTGTGCATTCACACCACCCGCCCTCCTTCCCCGCTGCTGTCAGCTTCTACATTTTTAATAGGGGTTGATTTGCGGCGGTTTGGGCATGCGTGGTGGGGTTCCTGCGCATGCCCGAGGGACTGGGCATGGAAATCTGTTAAAGAGCCTGCTACAATGCCAATCGATCCAGCGCGTGCGCACTAGATCCCATGGGTGTGAATGCACAGATGACTACTCGAAGATCATCAGTTACAGGTAAGCAACCTGTTTTTTCTACTTGTGCAAGAGCTCTTGCGCAAGCAGAAATGTTCCATGGAATCCATCTTGATGTACATTTGCCCTGAGCTCATGCGAGGAAGGGGAGGATATATTTTTTTTTTTTAAAAATAATAATAAATATTTTCTTTTTGTCAAATATATTTCTAACAGCATTTCAGATCAGGAGCACAATGTTCCCTCCTGGAACAAATCTGAGAAGTTAATTCTACATAAAGCGGAACAGTAAGAAAAAATAGAAAAGACAATCTATGAACAAAATCAACATGATACCGTTTTTTTAAGACCAACCAAAATGACACAGAGCCATGTGCAACTTTAGAGTTCTCCAGAGCTCTTCATGTAGCAGGATGCTTAACAAAACAAAGTCGGAGATGCTTTGTGGAAAACAGGTTATTACCCTCTGTAGAAGTGTGCACAGTGAACATAAACAGCTCCCTGCAGCTACAAGCAAGGAGTCATTGATAGGAATTTTTTTCTTGGACCTCTTTCAGAAAACGGAATTAAGAATTTTTCAGAGCCCTCTTTCAGTTTTTAACAGGATCTGTGAATCTTTGTTTTGAAACCATATTTAATTAGGTGATATTCCAACTGGGACACATTATAGGTTATTTTCCCAGGAGCCTATTTTTATAGTACCCTAACCATGGTCCATTACAGCTGTCTCTTTTGCTGCTGTACTTGCATCCTCTCTGAAGTCTTCAGGCATACAGAGACTTACCATCCAGTGTTATAGCAGTTATAGTTCCATAAAAATGGAAAATAAAATGTAGCAGGAATTTTGAAGGCTGCCTTCATTTTTTTAAACCCTCCATGTACATATGAGTGTTAGAGAGAAGAGTTCTACCCTTCCTTCTCTCTTGCATGTAGTTTTCTTTGTGCAAGGAGCTTGGGGTTTGGGGGGGGGGGTTAACAAGAGCCAGCTTTGGCCAGGAGGGCTGGGTAAAAACCTGAAAAATAAACATTGAGGCATGTGAGCTTCCGCCCACTAGGCTTGTTCTAGGGCAACCATTCTCAGACTTTATCAACTTAAGGGCCACTGTTTTGTTTCACAAATTTTCATGTTCCCCCAGCATGCTTATTGATTGAAGAAAAAAAATCCTAGTGTACACATCTCTGAAGACAAATTGGCCATCGCTTCCACTTTATCTTCAACTTTCAACATTGTTATGTCTGCCCTTTGTCGGCCCTGACTTAAGGTTATTTAAGTCCTCTTGCCTATTATCTGCAAGGCCTTCTGTGCCTTTAATAATTGATCAATAAGCAGGAATTCAGCAAGATGAGCTTTTTTTCCTGCACAGAAATTTCTCGAACAAGTGGCAGGTGAGGGACAGGGAGAACAAGGAAGAAATGGCTTTACTGATAGACAACATGTTTCTCAGCTGCTGACCCCCCGAAGCACCCTCTTAGACCCCAGTTTAAGAAACGATCTTCCAAGGTGTGTTCTTGGTTTATGTGGGGCAATGTCAAAGGTTGATAAGCCCAGCGGATACCCTGGTTAAGTTGGGAGTGCATCATGGAAGGTGCTTGAAAATCCTTCTCCAGATGCCCATATTCCCTAGCAGACACCTCTGATGTGGCAAGAGTGGGAAGCAGGAAAATTAGTGCTTTTGGGTAATGTGCACATAGTCTGGCACAAGAATATAGCCTAAAAGTGGGTATGTGCCAGATTGACAGAGGGCCAGGCATTTTCTTACAGGATCCAGCAAACCAAAAGCAGAGTGTTGGATGTGCTGCAGCAGGGAGGAGGAATGAATGGAAATTGCCTTCTTTGTGAGCCAAAATATCTGTCTGCTCACACAAGGGTAGCAAGCCGTAGTTACCGGTACCTATTGTGTCTTCCACTTCAGATTCTTTGAATGTAGGAAAAGTTTAAGTAATTGGTTTATGCATGGGAAAGAGCAGGTAGAGAAAGAGGTACTTTTCTCCCTTTCTCACAATGCAAGAACTCGTGGGCACTCCATGAAATTGCTGAGCAGTCGGGTTAGAACGGATAAGAGGAAGTACTTCTTCACCCAAAGAGTGATTAATACTTGGAATTCACTGCCACAGGAAGTGGTGGCGGCTACAAGCATGGACGGATTCAAAAGGGAATTAGATAAGCATATGGAGCAGAGGTCCATCAGTGGCTATTAGCCACAAGGTATAGATAGGGACTCTGGGGCAAGTGATGCTCTGTCATCTTGGTGCTTGGGGGGGTCAAGAGTGGGAGGGCTTCTAATGTCCTGGCCCCACTGGTGGACCTCCTGATGGCACTGGTATTTCTGGCCACTGTGTGATACAGAGTGTTGGACTGGATGGGCCTTTGGCCTGATCCAACATTGGCATCTCTTATGTTCTTATGTTTTGTGGCTTGCTGGGAGGAGCTATGACAGGAAACATTTCATGCATATGCATATGCGGCACACCCGTATCTCGGGACTGCTGCATTAGTCCAACCACTGGCCCTTTATCCCACAGAACCTCCCACTGTTAGTGTACCACAAAATCGCTCAGAGCCGGGGTTGAAGAAGTTGCCTGCTAATTAAATTGTTTGCTCTTATAAAAACAGGAGTTCATATCTTCATTATGACTGATGAGCAGCAGCTAATGCTAACTGGCAATTCCCCCCCCCCCTTCCTCTAATTGGATGTTGTTTGCAAGTTACGCTTGGTCATGTTTTGCTCTTTGTTTTTTTAGGGTCAAGAGAAATTGCTCACTCAGTAAGATGTTCCTACCCTGTTTTTTATTTAAAGCAAATGTAACTGTAGCCTTAATGGCTTTAATAAGGCTTTCTCACCGTCTCTGTGGTAGAATATTGACCCCCTACATCTTGGATCTAGCCAGACCCTCCACATGTTTTAAGCAGGAATATTCTGTGTGTAGGAACTGGCTGGAAACATGGTACCGGTATAACCTCTGCTTGTGTGAGTTCTGTAGGGCTAAATTAGGAACACAGCCTGCAAGTTGATAAATTTGTTTGAGTCAAAACCCTCCAACATACAGAACAATACAACAAGATTTGTATGACTGAACTCCTAGGTATTACAGAGAACAGAGACTTGCAGCAGACAATGTCTTTGAATGCAGTTAAGCAACTAGTTATTATATTATACAACTTTGCTCTGAGCAAAGTCCAGCTTTTCTGGTCCATCATGTGCCATTCAGGGACGGCTTTTTCCTTAAAGGAACTGGACATCACAGAAACCAAGCTTCAGTTTGAAAAAGACAACCCTACAAAAACAGTATGATTCCAATAATAATACTGCTCATATTAACTTTATCCTCCCCTTTCCAATTAACATTTCACATATATACATTTGTTACAAGGTGATAAGAGCCCAGAAATTTATACAGCTGCCCAACAGACTCCCTTTATGCTAAGCTCCATATACTGACCTCACCCCTATTGAGTTAAACTAACTAGTTCTTGGGGTTCCACTGGAAGTTACAGAAAGTGTGCCCATGTTACCAAGTAGACTTTGCACAAGTATACAACTGGTATATCTGGAGAGGCTCCAGGTGCCTTTCCCCAAGGGCTAGATGTGGATTTGTACCCAGTCTTCGATTTTTGATTACACAGAGTCTCCATAATCACAAGTCAAGAGGCCTTAATAAAAGGTCAGGTTCACCTTAATAAAACATCTACCCCACTTTTGTTGTTGTTCAGTTGCACAGTCGAGTCTGACTCTTCGCGACCCCATGGACCAGATCACGCCAGGCCTTCCTGTCTTCCGCCGTCCTCTGAAGTTTGCTCAATTTCATGTTCGTTGCATCTATGACACTGTCTAACCATCTCATCCTTTGCTGTCCCCGTCTTCTTTGACCTTCAATCTTTCCTAGCATCAGGGTCTTCTCCAGTGAGTGCTCCCTTCTCATTTGGTGGCCAAAGTATTTGAGCTTCAGTTTCATCATCTGGCCTTCCAGGGAACAGTCAGGGTTGATTTCTTTTAGGATTGACTGACTTGATCTTCTTGCAGTCCAAGGGACTCTCAAGAGTCTTCTCCAGCACCATAGTTCAAAAGAATCTGTTCTTCGGCACTCGGCCTTCCTTATAGTCCAACTCTCGCAGCCATACATGACTACTGGGAATACCACTGCTTTGACCATGCGGACTTTTGTTGGCAGGTACCCCACTACCATGCTTTATATCATTGGTCTTTAGCCTATAGCTTGGGACCCTCAGGTGGGTCACAGAACCCCACTTGCTGAGATGCAGCCCTCTAGGCAGATGCTGTTTATTTTTGCTGAATTTTTTTTTACAAGGCATGCTAATGATGCACATGGATAGAGAACAGAGAAGCTGTATTAAGAGGATGAGCAGAATAGTGAGGTGAGGTCACTCAGTGGCGGAAAGGATTCCCCTTCAGCATAGACATAACCAGGCCACCCCTCCCTTCCCTTCTCTTTCTTTCTTCGGCCAAGCTTACCCCCATTCCACCAGTAAGTCCTCCTATGCTGCTTATGTGCTTCCTGCGCAAAGCTCCCACTGATGAAGCCATAACTTTTGGCTCCTCCTCTTCCTACCACACTGTTGTCATGTGACTTTCTGTCACACCGTTGCAGCTCAGTGCTGCCACCTGGGCATTAAAGATGGGTCTTGGGTTGGGAAAGGTTGAAGACTGCTGTTTTAGATTGTCTAGGTACTGAAGGCATGTTAAGGAAAAATTAATCTGAGCTAAGTGATTTTTAACAATCCACGCTTGGTTATGGCATGTGTTCAACTTTAGTTGCTAAGCAAAGCTTTGGAAAAGGTCACAGTTTTAATCTTCTAGTTGTAGACTTTGGCCTTCGCTGGACCAAATGTTTTGCATTACAAACTCTTAACTCATTAATTCCATGAAACATTTAGAAACAAGCCACTTAAATCCAGCCAAGCTGAAAAGAATGGGATCATTTGTACCCATCAGCACATATTTAAAGTTTACCTACCATAATCTATAGATTGTTTTAATTGTACTTCATATTTCCTCCAAAGTTATCTTCTTAGTAAATGGCAATTCCAGTGTGCTTATTGTCACCCAAATAACTTGGATAACAGCAGTAGTAAGACTGGATTGTTGTAAATGCCTAGGCTTTAGAAATGACATATTACAACCATTAGTATTGAAGTTGATCTTCCAGAAAATAATACTAGGCTCTGGAATCCAGGGTGTATTCACAAGCTATGATTTTAAAATGCACAGTCACTTTTGTAAGTCAGTCAGTTTGCAAAATTAGATGGGAATATATTATCAGACAATGTCCTGAATATATTTTTATGCACTGGACTGAACCCTTGTGGTTCCGTGTCTTTAAAATTGGTGTATGAGAATCAGCTCTAACAAGTAAGTTATTTTCCTTCTCTGCCTGGCTGAATGAGAATTTCTGTCTCGACATTTGTCTCAGACCCTTGAATGAACAAACTTTTCAAGGTGCATTCTCTAACATGGATGGTCAAGTCTGAGGCAGGCACCGCTTTCCAATGCAACTTTTTAATATATATATATCACACACACACACATATATATATATCACACACACACACACATATATATATCACACACACGAATCCTGAAGGTGTTTTGTTTTGTGCTGGACAGGTGGGGGAGCAGCTGCCAAGATGAAAAGGAAGGTTGTCACTGGCAATCTGATTACTATAATTCGTGGGGACCCTTTTTGCACCCTCTGTGGGGAATGTTTGAAACGTTTTCGAAGAACTTCTGTTTTTGCACAAGTGTAGCTTTCTTTCATTCAAACATTTATTTTGCTTCGACTGGAGTATGATTTTTTTAAAAATACAAGACGTTAACGTCTTCTGAATTTGACTGCAACATCAGCCTAAAGTAGTTATTGCAGAGTTAAGTGACTGTTTTTATTATGTTGCACCTAGATAGTTTCATTTTGCTTCCCTCCACTTTAACTGGGATCTAACAGATCCCATTTCCTTTTCAGCAAAATTCTCAAAAGTAAAGAAAATGAAGGGGAAAGGTTTTGAAATACTAGAGGGTAATCGTGGCCCCCTCAGTGCAGAAGACTACACAGCGTATGAAGTGGCACAGGTTGGGGGAAGAAAATATCTGCATGTTTCTAAGGGGTTTTTTTGGGAGGGGGGGTTAGGTGACTGAAATGGTTAAAGTGGAAATGGTTAAGGCTTCTAAATGAACCAGCTCTATGTTTTAAAAATAGACCTAATAACAATTGATTGGCACAGTAATGAGATAATACGGAGAACAAGAAAAACTGTGAAAAAGTGACGCTTAATATATGACTTTAAAGAATCATAGAAAAGTGAACAAAAATCATATACATAATCATAGAAAAATATATTGACGGTGATCTCCGGAATGTCTTGCCGTTTCGAAGGAAGATCTTCTGAACAAAGATGTGGGGCAAAAACTGTCTCTCAATAGTTCATATGCTCTGGTGACATCTCACAATTATGAAAGAAGATTTTCAATAATCATAACTGCTGTAATGTATAGTAGAACCTGCCATGGGCTGAGATGATTGTAATGCCTGTTCTGATGTTAAATGAGAAATGTTGCTCTTAGCTTCGGTTCCTTTGTAACTCTGCAAGTACAAGTTCTCCATCTGCCTTGTAATCAAAAACATCCTGTTAAGATTGGTCTACTCAGTACACAACTCAAGTTGCAAATGCAAGTTAGCGCCAGGCTTTTGCATGAGCTTATATAACTGTTCGGGGGGGGGGGGACACACGTACAAACAGTCCCTCCGATTGCATTTTGCGTGGTATGTTGTCAGTGTGCTAAAATTCAAACTAACCTGACACTGAGAGTGAGCCAAGCAAATAGCAACTTTTTCTGGGAATCAAGTTATAATACCCCAATTGAAATGGTACCTTTTAGTTTTTTAACTGTATTAAAACTGAGCTGTTTCCTTAGTTGTTCTTTGATTGTTATGACTTTATCATTTAGATCCAGCTTCTGCTGAGTACTAACAGTGTGTTAGTGAGGTTGAATCAAATGGTGAATTCAGCGTAGCAAAAGCACAGTTAAATCCTGAATCCTTAATGCAATTTGGCTCCTGTACTGTTTGCACCGTGGGGACCCTTGAATGCTACCCTGGCCATACGAGTGCGGCTTTTCCATGAGATGTGTGGCTGGGGTAATAGTGGTAGTGTCTAGTCATATGTCTCTTGTCTGTGGAATCAACACCATGCCAGGACAAGAAAGTACAAAGTCTAGGGGGAAAGACCCACATGGTTCCTGCATTATTCCAGGTTTTTGGAAGGTATTTATGGAAAAGTGGCTAGGGCAATGATGAGCAGTGGCTCAGGAGCTGTCTGTGGCACTTCTGGGCACTGTTCCCCAGTGTGGCATCAACACCATGTTCCAGGAAAGTGAACAATGTCATTGCTTCCAGCGCTGTAAGGCCTGTAGTTAGTGGGTGGTTCCCACCTTGAAACAGCAGCTGCTCCCAGGACTAGAGGGATGGGTAAACTACAGCCTCTGTGAGGTGCAGTTAAGGTAAAGATTTCCCTTGCTCGAAAGCTAGTCGAATCCAACTCTAGGGGGTGGTGCTCATCTCCGTTTCCAAGCTGAAGAGCCAGCGCTGTCCGAAGATGTTTCCGAGGTCATGTGGCCAGCATGATTAAATGCCGGGGCGCACGGAATGCTGTTACCTTCCCACCGAAGCGGTACCTATTTATCTACTTAGAAGCTCTTGCTTTCGAGCTGCTAGGTTGGCAGGAGCTGGGGCCAAAGACGGGAGCTCACTCCATCACACAGCACTAGGGTCTCGAACTGTTGAACTACCAGCCTTCCAGTATGCAGTTCAGCATCTTAACCTCTGAGCCACCACGACTCCACATGAGGTGCGTACCTTGTGCCAGAGATGGAATTAAGAGGCCTGTCCACCTTTCTCCACAGCCTCTGCACTCTCATCCCAGCTAGGAGGACACCATGCTGGCTGCAGAGAAGAAAGAATATGATCACCCGGGAAAAGAGCAAGCTGGCCATAGTGGGGTGATGGTGACTTTACTCCCCTTTCTCCAAGACCAGCTTGCTTTCCTCTGGGTGCCTCTAGCAATCTCTTCTGCCTGACCCACCATTCCTCATGTTGAGGCAAGAACAACAAGGCAGAGAGAGAGAAGCCATCCACCACTCTCTGGACACACAAGGGCTGGCAAAGATTCAATATTGTAGGAAGAGACAACCCTAAATAGAAATAATCTGGTATTTTAAAAGTTTATAGTTAAAATAGTATGTCTTTGGTGGTGTGGCATACTGTCACATGGGAGTCATGTGTCTCTTGATTGATGGTAATACCAGGGGCAGCTCTCCCCAAGCCATGGAGTGAGTCCCACTTTTGGCTAGAGTTACATTCCAAAGGGCCCTTGGAGTAGAGTTAAAATGAGGAAGGTGCAAAGGTACGGAGTATAGAGGAGTAGCATCCTAACTCCTGCACAGTTTTTCATCTGAAGGTGACGACAATAAGGTTTTACTCTTCCTTTCCTAGGCTTGTTTCAAGTCTGCCATAAAGAGTATGCAGGAACAGTTGTAGGCTGGATATCCCCATTGCAAGTGATCCTCCTGGGGAGGATCTCTTGACTTTAAAATATATGTAAATAAACTCATAATAAGAAACACCCTCTTTAATCAGTTCTGCAGATATAACTAATGCTTGTTTGCTTATGCTGATGCGAACGCTGCTTGAGACAGGGTCTAGGGAAATTTGCATAATGAAGCATTTCTGGAAATCTTAATTTATATTTATTTGCTATCACTCAGCTATTAAGCAATGCATCTTATATTACAGCATGTGTGTCTTTGGTGGTATGGCATGGGAGTCATGTGACTCCTTTGACGGTAATACCAGATCTGCTCCCTCCCCTGTAAATCCTTTCTAAAGCTCCCTTTTCACTCTCAGAAGTATGAGAGGGTCCGTAAACTGATCTTTCTCTGATCATCTGTGTATGACAATAACGGTAAATTTAAATCTTTCTCACTCTACTGGGCAGCGTGGCAGATGGAAGGTCAGCAGAACAAGAAACCCCTCCCTCTCTTAAAAATATTTTATGATATGCATTTTACCACAAAGTTAACAAGTAAAAACAGTTTCTGAAATTGTTTTTGGTTCCAGGGTTGGTAAACCGTCTCTTGTGTTCATACTTGGCTCTGATCAGTAAGTTTTAGGGTGGCTTCCCATACTTTTCATGGTTTGGTTAACTTACTATCATGTTTACTTGCTCATTTGTAATATCAGATATATTTGGTATGACGTATTGTTTTTAACAGCTGCCTCATGGTGTAGGATGGATTTAATTTTTTTTTCTTTGAGAATTGCCCCTTGTGTCTAAACAATTTTTATGTAGTTCTTCCCAGTTTAAGAACTTCACATTTCAGCAGATCAAATCAGTGCCCTAGTTGAAATTTTGTTTGAAGATCGCCACCTAAACTTTTAGGGGGGTTATAAACTGAATGCTGTTTAATGAAAATCTAATTGGTTGTCATAGCCTTGTGGTGGGAGAGTAGATCAGAAGTAGAATTCCCCCATGACAACACTGATCTGGCCTCTTCAAAGACTTCCTGTATTTTTGGTTTGTGTTTGCTCCAGAATAGCAGCTACGTCACAATGTGTTGCTCACATAATTGTCTCTCCTCAATTCTCTTAAATAGTTTTTGTTGGTGGAAACTAGAAAAACCACTATTACGAACTTTCTAGTCAACCAAACTGATCCGACCTTATCGCTTGTGAATCAGATGTATAATTGATATGCAGAACATTAACTGTGTATTGAAATGTACATAATGCTGATGCTACTAGCTGGTGTGAATCTGTAGCCCAACATATGTTTGTTTGTTTTTTCGTAGATTCAAATTCAATGGCAAACAGCTATTGCAACACTTGACACCCATGTTTCTGGGTATCATGGATTTTCTGGAATTCAGTCTGCAAAGTATTCTCAAAAAAGTAATGGTTTACTTGTAAGCTTCAGTCATCTCTATCAGTTGCAGTAATGGCCAGCAAAAGGAAGTCCACAACGCCCTGTATGATACCAACAAAAACACTGGTACTGCAGGAGTCTCAGCCAGCCACTGCTGGAGTTGATCATGAAGGATTTCAGCTATCGGTTACACCTGCAGCTTCACCTGTTACTGAAACTATTAGCAGTAATCACAACAGTGGAACATTGTCCAATGGACACAGAGGTATTGTGGATGGGGATACGTACAGATGTAGGTATTGCGATTTTGGCTGTCAGGATGCTAGTCGGTTTCTTGGGCACTTGGATTCTGAGCACATAGACTTTTGCAAAGACCCCTCCTTTGTGTGTGTGCAGTGCAGTCTCCTGGTAAAGAGCCACAAAGAGCTTTCTTGTCACAATGCGGAGAGCCATGCTGGGGAAACAAACTTAATCTGTAACGTTGCGAAACAAGGCAATCGCGTGATTGTGGAGCAAACCATTGGGGATGCTGCTTCCATTACCCAAGTCTTTTCAGGGGATCTCCCAGAAGAAGGGCAAGACAGTCAAGCTGAAATTATCATTACCAAAACGCCCATTATGAAAATAATGAAAACAAAACCTGAAGTGAAAAAAATCCACACGCTGAAAGAAAACGTGTCTAGTCAACCAGTCAATGATCCAGAGAAAAAAGGAAGTGAACAGCCATTCAACAATGGACCTGCACCAGTGAGTCAGTCAAATACAGTCAAATCAACACCTATCATCAGTGGCTCGATAGTAGGAAATATGCCTGTTTTGCAAGCAGGCATCACCCAGCTTGTGCAACTGCAGCAGCAACCCCAGGTTCAGCAGCAACTACCCACATCGAAATCCCTTCCCAAAGTAATGATTCCCTTGAGCAGTATCCCAACCTACAATGCCACAATGGACTCCAACAGCTTTCTGAAGAACTCTTTCCATAAGTTCCCTTACCCTACCAAAGCTGAGCTTTGCTACTTGACAGTGGTGACCAAGTACCCAGAAGAGCAGCTGAAGATCTGGTTCACAGCCCAGAGGTTGAAACAGGGTATCAGTTGGTCACCTGAGGAGATTGAAGATGCACGGAAGAAAATGTTCAACACAGTGATTCAGTCCGTACCCCAACCCACAATTACAGTGTTGAATACGCCTCTAGTTGCAAGCCCTAACAGTGTTCAGCATCTCATTCAGGCCAGTTTGCCTGGCCATGCCATCAGCAAACCTGAAGGAGCTGGCGGTATGCTGGTTACCCAACCCATAATAACCAATGGACTTCAGAGTACAACCTCATCTCTCACAATAGCAGTAACCTCCGTTCCAAAGACCCAGACAGCTAAGCAACCATCGGCTGTGTCAATTTCTAGTCCTGCATCAGCTATGAAAGTGGTCAGTGCCTCTCAGACACAGCCCACAGCCTGCCCAAGCATATTTTCACAGGAATTCCTAGACCCCAACATATACAAAAACAAGAAATCTTTTGAACAGCTGTCTGCATTAAAGACTAGCTTCTGTAGGAATCAATTCCCTGGCCATGCTGAAGTTGAGCGGCTGACAAAAGTCACAGGCCTTAATACAAAGGATGTTCGAAAATGGTTTAGTGATAGGAGGTACCATTGTAGAAATATAAGAGGCAGCAGAACTGTATATGCTGGAGATGATACAATAATCATAGACTCAGTACCTGAAATTACTTTCACCTCATCTCCCAAAACAGCCTCAGAATTACCATCCACTGCAGCAGCAGTGCCTGTAACTCATACCCCAACCCGTCGGCAGTCCTGGCATCAGACCCCTGATTTCTCCGCTACAAAATATAAGGAAAGGGCTCCTGAACAGCTGAAAGCCCTGGAAGGCAGCTTTGCACAAGATCCTTTTCCTTCAGGGGAGGAAGTGGACCGTTTGAGGACTGAAACAAAAATGACAAGGAGAGAAATTGACAGCTGGTTTTCAGAACAGAGGAAAAGACAAGCAGTCAAAACAACAGCCCAGCAAGTAGAGGACGATGCAGAAGAAGACTCCGTGGAAGAAGAAGACTCGTCGGATGACTTGAAAGCTTCAAACGAAAATGGTTCGTTGGATGCAGTCAGTAGCGCCCAGACATCAGGTGAGCGCAAAGTGACTCCTATAAAAATCAATCTGAAGAATCTCAAAGTGACCGAGTCGAATGGCAAAAGTGAATTGTTGGGCTTGAGTGTAGACAATCAAAGAGAGAGTTCTCCTAGCAAGTCAGTTGCACCCCAGAAACCCAAACAAAGCCTTAAAAAAACAGCACAGCAAAGGCATTTGCTTAAACAACTCTTTGTGCAGACCCAGCGGCCTACAAATGAACAGTATGACAAATTGTGCTCTGAGTCAGGTCTTCCCAGGAGTGAAGTAATCCGTTGGTTTGGGGATAGCCGCTATGGCTTAAAAAATGGAAATCTGAGATGGTACGAGAACTACAAGCAAGGCATCTTTCCTAAAGGCTTAGCTGACCCCAGTGATGCCAAAGTGGAGATCCTCCAGGACTATTTTCAGAAGAACAAGATGCTCTCTGAAGACAGTCTCCCGGGTTTGTGTGAGAGAACTCAGATGACTGCCGCACAGGTCAGGCTGTGGTTTGCTGAAAGGCTGGAGGAAGAAAACAGGCCAGTTTCAGATACTAGCAGTGAGGATCAGTGCTCAAGCGTTGGTGAGCCACCCACCGGTCACAAAGGAGCATCTGATGCCTTCTCTGAGGCTTCTGAGAACAGTGAATCCTGGGAGCCTGGGGGTCAAGAAGGCAGTTCAGAGCTTGCAGATGGTCCTCTGCCTGCAGGAAATCCCGGTAAGAAATTTGTTAACTTCCATGACAGTTTCTGCTTGTGACTGCTGTCTTTAAGCCGGCCACATTCCAGCACCAAGAAATGAATTTAACAACAACAGCAAAAAAAAAACCTGGGGGAAAAATCAGTAACTGAAAGATCTTTAGAGATTAATTTTGTTGGGGTGAGGTGGGAGGTGTCATTATATACCTCTTCCCATCATACAAAATTTTGCTTTCTTGATTGCATGAAAGCAACGCAGAAAATCGTCACCCTGTGGATGCAACCGTAGTGGAAGTGCTTGAATTTCTGTGGACAAGTGGCTTAGTATATTACTACAATGTGCTGTTAACATGGAAAAAGAGTTCATGTTGTTTCCTAGATCAAGTGGGTCCCAAGTGCAGTATGCTTAAAATCGTATTTTAATCCAGGACACTTTTAAAGAGCTTTTTGTTCCCTCATCACTTTCATTCTGATTCATAAGACATTAGATTCATAAGACATTTACAACTGAGATATGAATCAGACAACCAGTGAGCAATGCAATAGGACTAGGATTACAAAATGAAGGAACAATGCAAACAACCAACTGTCTAAGGCAGGCAAACTATAAATGATACATAAAGTGAATTACAAGGTAAAGACAATGCAGTAAACTCAGGTGATACCTACAGTAATCATTGCAGTAGATTATTCCCTCCTTATAAAGGCACCCTCTTGAGCTGCTCATTCTACTACAGTCCTGATCTCTTTTTCAAAATACCCTATTGAACATTTTGGTCTTGCACATTCTGTGGAACGACAGAAGTGTGAAAGCCTTCCCGACCTCCTCAGGCAGGCCATTCCACAAGGTCCGAGCCATTTTTGCTCATTTGCAGGGCGGCACCTGTGGAAGCCTTTGCTCAGATGAGCAGAGTTAAGAACATAAGAACATAAGAGACGCCAATGTTGGATCAGGCCAAAGGCCCATCCAGTCCAACACTCTGTGTCACACAGTGGCCAGAAATACCAGTGCCATCAGGAGGTCCAGCAGTGGGGTCAGGACATTAGAAGCCCTCCCACTGTTGACCCCCCCCCAAGCACCAAGAAGACAGAGCATCACTTGCCCCAGAGCCCCTAGCTATACCTTGTGGCTAATAGCCACTGATGGACCTCTGCTCCATATGCTTATCTAATTCCCTTTTGAAGCCGTCCATGCTTGTAGCACCCACCACTTCCTGTGGCAGTGAATTCCATGTGTTAATCACTCTTTGGGTGAAGAAGTACTTCCTTTTATCCGTTCTAACCCGACCGCTCTGCAGTTTCATGGAGTGCCCACGAGTTCTTGTATTGTGAGAAAGGGAGAAAAGTACCTCTTTCTTTACCTGCTCTTTCCCATGCATGATCTTATAAACCTCGATCATGTCACCCCTCAGTCGTCTTTTCTCCAAGCTAAAGAGCCCTAAGCGCTTTAACCTTTCCTCATAGGGAAAGTGTTCCAACCCTTTTATCATTCGAGTTGCCCTTTTCTGCACTTTTTCCAAAGCTATAATATCCTTTTTAAGGTGTGGTGCCCAGAACTGCACACAGTATTCCAAATGAGGTCTCACCATTGATTTATATAGGGGCATTATTATATTGGCTGATCTGTTTTCAATACACTTCCTAATAATCCCCAGCATAGCATTGGCCTTCTTTATTGCAGTCACACACTGTCTCGACATTTTCAGTGAGTTATCCACTACAACTCCAAGATCTCTCTCTTGCTCAGTCTCTGCCAGTTCAGACCCCATCAATGTGTATTTATATTTAGGATTTTTGGCTCCAATGTGTATCACCTTGCACTTGGCCACATTGAACCCCATTTGCCATGTTGACGCCCACTCGCCCATCCTTGACAGATCCCCTTGGAGTGCCTCACAATCTTCACTGGTTTTCACCACCCTGAACAACTTTGTATCATCCGCAAATTGTCACAAGGGAGCATAGTGGGAGAGGCAGCCCAGCTGGAATGTTGACCCAAAGCCATTCAAGCCTTACACCTGAAAAGCTCACAATGCAATTCACACCAAGCTACCCCATAGAATTCCCCCAGTACGGTTTTTCATCACATATCTGTCTCGAAAGTCCATCCTGAAATAAAGGTTGTTGGTCTTCAAGGTGCCTCTAGATCTTTATTTCCCTAGTCTGCAGCAATCTAAAACTTGAATCTCTGCCCTCTGCTGCAGCTTGCAGTGACAAATGGCAGGTGTTATAGTCTCCAAGGTGCCATTGGACTTTTGTTTTATAAAAGGAGTGGTTATTTCACAGCAGGGACATTAAGTTTATGCCTGCAAGTGGGCCTCTGGGAAGTCCCCAGGCTTCAGCATCTGCCCCACCTTGCTGCCTGTTGACACCGGCTCTGCGTCCAGTCCTTCACTACGTCTCTTTTTCTTTCTACATTCTGTTCTGTAAACCATGTTGAATATAAACCCACAGGGTTTGCTGGTGATCTAAGGGTCAAAACAGACACATCACTGGGAGATCTGTGATTGGATCTTCCTGCCATTTTGAAAATAGTCATGGAAGCCATGGAGAGAGGGGCAGTGTGGATTAGGCGTAGTCTAACTCTCCCCCCTCTTCATGGAACTTTGATTGGCAAAATTGTTTGGGGTGGGAGGAGAGTTAAAACTCTTCATCCTCACTACACATCCCTGACCCAAATTGCTCCCCCCATATGGTTTTTATTAGCATTTTTTTAAATGCTTGGGTGATCTGATCACGGATTTCCCAGCATCTTCTACCATGTGCCTCTGCACTTCAGCAGTGAGGAGACTGACAGAGGGACAGGCAGAAAGAGGCGGCTGTGTCCAAGCAGTTATACATACCTAGATTTCATCTCAATTTGTGGATGAGCACGGAGAGCTTCACGGAGAAGTGGGTTTTGTCGAGGGAGGAGAGAAGTGGCGCCACACACATGTTCTTGAACCAAGTTCCCAGTCGAAGGGACAGCAAGGGGGAAAGGCCTGGATCCTTTCAGAGACCAGGGAACGTTTGGGCTCCCGGTGGTAGGAAGAGGAAGAAAAAGGCCACTGTGGACAGAACCTGAGGAAAAATCAGGAGGTGTTCCAACCAGTCACCCATAACAGCAGACAGGCATTTTAAGGCACATTTCCCCATCAATTCCTTGTTTCCCCTTCCTTAAAACAGCTGAGGGTTTGCTTTGCTTTGTGACTTTGCATTTTCAGCTTTCTTAGTCTTTCTGCCTGCTGATTTTTCCGGTGTTATAAAGTATATTGTGACGCCTGCTTGTGGGGTTTTTCTTTTCAGAAACGGACGGAATCGGTGCTGCCTCCCCTTGAAGGACCTGCTGTTAAATTTTTGAAGACTCAGCAGCTATGGGGCTGGTAGGAATCTGTGTAGAAGGACCTGTGGAAACACTGCCGTAATGCCAAGAACTTCCTTTCGCAAAGCACGTTTTGGGGGAGAGCAATGACAAAGACCTTGGGGCCTTTAGACTCTAGCATAGGAGCAGAGCCCAGCATACTATGCAGAAGATCCTTTTCTCTCCTCTCTGTCATAGGGCCTTCTGTTTTGCTTTCCATGGGACTTTCCCCCCCTTCAAACTTCATATCCATCATAGTCAAATTTTCTAAATTACCAACCAGGCTTCAGAAGGATCATGAATCTTGGGCATTGTGTTAAACGTTCTCTTTTCATAGACAAAGAACTATCATTTGGCACAATATATTTAAGTTTTTTAATAGTTTGTTCTCCAAAAGCTGGATCATTGCATATATTCTCATATTTGGGTCTCTAGGTCTGGAAATCAAGTATATTTGTGGGTGATGAACCGTGTACAAGTTGTACACAAAACCAATTGAATGTCGATCATTGGAACCATTTTTTTTTTTTAGGAGCATCATGGAAAAAACCTGCTGGGGGGGGGCACACCCAAAAGTGGCATCAGATATTATTTTGTCCTTCGTGCGAAATAATGTGACATTATCCCACCAAATAAGATGCACCTATTCAACAAGTCTACAATGTATATTTTTTGTAAATCCTAACCCAGTTTTTTCCAATTATACAAAGCAAAAAATTATTCTTACTAAGGCTACTGAGGGGGAAAAAAATGCAGGCTCTGAAGTAATTGTGATTAGGAAGTCACCTGATTGGCCAAGTGCCACATTTTACTTATGAAAATCTCCCTGTATGGATCAAAGCTGTTTAGATCTTATATTTTTGCTGTGTTGTCATCATTCCAGCCATGGATGAGCTGGAATAAATTGCTGGTAGCTTTAAGCTATATTGCACAATCTTACGTGCGTATACTAGAATCTAGAGTGAGGCCTGCATTTTGGCTCCTTGTCGTTTTGCAAGAGTTTTATTTAATCAACTTAATTTTGTATGGAATCTTTAATTTAACGTGCCAGGATTTTATTTCTAGCAGCAAGGAAATATTTATTTAAACGCAGGGAATTGATAGCACTAACTAATTAGCTGTTTTACTGGGTACACATATATGCTTTTGCTTAGGCCTTACGAATCTTGTCTCAGTATCAGATCCCAACTTTGGATTGCATTGTACTGAGCATTTTATCTGAAGGTCCCAGGCTATCCCCAACATTTTTTTTGTTAAAGGACCTAAGGTAGTAGGTGCTTGGAAGGGCCTGTTTCTGACTGAGACCTTGGAGAGCCACTGCCTGTCTGAGTGGGTGTTATTGAACTGTACGGTCTTGACAAGGCAACTTCATATGTTTATGTCTTTTATGGAAACTCTTCTGCCAAGAAGCTGAAAGATCCTTTGTTGTTCATTCTGTCTAGTTCTGATAGCTCAAAAGCCTCTTGTCTTTCCATGTTCTTCTTAAGAAGCATCACAGCAACTCAAGTGTATTACATGTTGCTGTGCTTTCAATGCTTGTGCAAAAGGTCTGTCTTCAGATCGCTGCTAGGGCTTGAAAGCTGCATTGACCCAAAGCAAGGAAGAGGTCTGAATCCAAGGATAGTTGATGCTTAGGAGGTGTGTGCCCCAGACTGGTAGCTTAAGGGGACAGTGGTGCCTTCAGAGAACAAATGCAGGTAAATGTCTTGAGACATTGTCCTCCCAGCAATGTGAATATTCATTGTAGTGAACAGGAAACAAGCCAGAGCTCCCAAATGAAAAAGCAGCCTTGTTCACATCAGTAGAGCTAGTACACAGTAGAGCTGTGCCCTTGCTTTACAGGGCTTTCTTACGTGCAAGTTTATATTCATATGCACATGTATAGTAGTTGTGATTATTTTATGCCTAGAGTCTCCATTAAATTATACATGTAGAGACCGCTCCATCATTATGTTGGAAAAACTAATGTAGCTCTTTAAAGAGAGTGTGGGTTTCACGTACACTTGAGACGTTTGGTAGCTGACTGGAAGCAGCCATTGCTCAGTTTACCACCATAACTGGATTACTAAAGTTGCAGTTCTCAACATACTTACTTGGAAAGCAAGTTCTGCTGGTGCTGGAGAGATTCAGTTTGACGGGTGGATGGTTAAGGTGGGCAAGTGTAGTAGCAATCTTTTTAAAAAAATCTTTTTTTGGACTAGGACTTCGAGCTCAGGCAAAGCTTGGGGCAGGGTCAATTAACCCCCCTCATGATTTAAAAGAAATGTGTCAAATTCACTCCAAGGAGAGGTGTGCCATCAAGGTGAGTTGCATTAGGTCATGATAAAATGCACACAGAATAGAGTTGGTTGAGCCTGGATCTGTGGCAAAACACTTCTGTGGCATGGAACAAGTGAGCACCCAGTATCCACACCTGCCACAGTGTAGACACCCATAATATGAGGGCCCAAATCTTAAGTGCCATCAAATAACAGGAGTCAGTGAAGTGTAAAAGTCAAGGTGGCCATTGGGACCCCTCTGCCTTGATTCAGTGATGCTTTGTGGGTGTGTGAATTCCATTTGGCATCCTCTGTTCACCTCAATTCCTTGGAGAGGACTAGCTCTGTGGGCAAATAGGTGCACATAGAATAATGACCATCCACTGAACTGAATATACGAATCCACTTGCAGGAAAAATACATTCCCATATGCGTGGATCAGGTGCCTGGTCTTTAGTCAACGTGAAGATTTGTATTAGTTCATAATCACTGCATTATTTCACCTGTAATTCAATATAGAGTCAAATCTGCTAGATTTTAATTAGGTTTGGGGATTTCAAAAGATTGTATTCTACAGAGTGGGGAACTACAGTACTGTTTTTAGTGTCATCTTGTGTTTTCTGTTTAGCAAAATGCACAGGTTTTGAAGCAAAACTCAAGTACATATTGGTAGTTGCTGACCAGATATTGATCTCCTCTCAGTGGTTTTGCAGATGCATTTCTTGTTACAGGAAACATTACCACAATTTTGCTCAGGCCTTTTAATAAGTCGGTTATCTCTGCTGCTATATATAAGAATTCAAAGCAGTTTGTGTTAACAGTTTCTTGTATGGAAGAAAGACTGCTGGGGGGTTTGTCCTTGGTTTCCCCATTGCTGTGTGATAGTTAAATTTAATATTGCTGGAGACTGAATGTTGCTGGTGAAACAAATTAATCAGGATTGTATTTTGGTTTTTTTGCACTCATACCTGTACACAGTCTAAGTTACAGCTGGAAAAGTCAAATGCTTGAGAATTAGAAATTCACACAACACTCTCCATTTTTGTAAACACCACCCGTTTTTTCTTGGAAAGGTATTGGAACTTTCTGGTTAGGGGAAAAAACATTTGGCTAGTTTGTAATATTCATGCTCATTAGATAAGGCACTTAATTTTATAGGTTGTTAAAATAAAGTTTTCTAAAAGTGTTTATCTGGTTCTTCATAATGGATCCTATACTGGTGCCCATATTTTACCAGGGTGGAGTGGGATGAGATAGGATGGGTTAAATTCTTTGATTACTACTATTTGATTTACTATTTGTAATTCCTCTCATTATAGTTGTTTTTTTCAAATGTATATTACATTTGTGCACATACCCTTTTGTTATGGATAGTGTACATAGGAACAAACGTGTAAGGCTATATTGTGAGATGCTGATTGGTCTCATTTACCCAATGGCTGCTCATTGAACCAGATCAAATCTGAATTGTATTGACTCACCCTCCAGTAGCTGATCTTTTGAGTCAAATTCATACTTTAAAAGTTGTGCACTTTCTTTAGCTTACTGTGAAATGACAGGTTTAATACTGCTAATGCAGCTCTTTGTGGAAAACAAGGGCTGGTGGATGGGGCCAAACTCTCTCAAACTGTGAGACCAGCTGGTGGGGCTCATTAGATCCAATTGCTTGATAGTGGTGCTCTGTGTGGCTGTCAGATCAGATAAATATTAATACGATGGTACTACTCTACACCGTGTGGCCTTCGTGGTCTGTTTCTGAATCTGGAGCTGGTTCCAGGCCAGTTGTACACAGGCAGGATTAGTGTGTCTGTCCTGATCATTTGAAGTTTTATTCCCCCCCCCCACACACACACACACCATTTCCCGTTTCTAAACAGCAACACAGCCAATGAAATGTGGGGATGTGGGGAATTATGAGCCAGAATGCAGGCTGTTTTGAGATCATGTGAAGGGACTGGAGCGTGTTCAGCTGCAAGCACACAGCGTCCCTTTAGATGGTATTACTCATACTAGAATGTTAATGTCATCCTTCCCGAGAAATACTCTTAGGGGAAAAAAGTGATTGAACCACCCGTTAGAATGGGAATAACACATTGTAAAATTGTTAATAATGGAATAGCAAGCAAGGGGATCAGTAAATAGTCTCCACCTTGCAAAGGAATATACGTACTCTTTTTGCAAGAGATCCAGTGGTCACTCTGTGTCAGCATTCATCCTGTCTAAACCCCATTGATCTAAATAACATTCATGTTCTTGTGCACTCCCTTCAGTGGAGCCAGAGCTGAAATTCCTGATGGATTGTGCCCAGTGTCAGATGCTGATGTGTCTGTTAACTAGCACTAAAGAAATCTGCCTGACAGTGTGTCTCAGATTCTGGAAGCAGTGTTGAAATGCACATACCTGTATGGAACCAGATTTACCTCTTAATAATTTTTTTTTTTTTAAAGAAATGTGTATGGCAGAAGGGAAGGTTTCCCATGGCTTAGAAACACCTGAAGTGGCTCATGAGGAGGTGTGTGGGAAATGTGCTTGGGTGTCTGGCTGCAGCTGGCTTGTTTAGTCTGTCTAGACTTGGGTCTCCTCTGCAAGTATAATGAGTTTGCCGTAAGAGAGTGCTGGAGATGAATCCAGTGGACTTGACGCATGCTTGTAATTTTAATGTTGGACAAAGCAGGCCTGAAGAGCCTCTAAGGCTGAAAGGTCAGGTGTATCTTTCTTGTTCCTGGTTAGCGTAGAAGTTTTTTTCATACCAGTTGAAGGGCTCCCAGTTTTACTCAGCATCAGTATCTTACCTGTGGGTCTTTAGTAATGGGAGAACAGTGGAATCCTGTTTGTGCCTATACATGAAAGAGATGCTCTTACGAAACAAGCAGTTTTTCCTCAGAATTTGCTAGCAATCTATTCCAGTGCAAAAAATGGTTGCCCTTATACATCATGTCTGAATGAGATCTGCCCTCTCCCTCTTCTCCCCCCCCCCCTCACCACAGTGGAGGGTAGTAGGCTTCTTACGGAAGGGTCCTGATAGGCAGTTTGCATGTCTGGCAAAAGATCTGCAGTGCCTTTAGGGCGCTTTCATACAGGCTACAGAGCTCTGTCAATCTGTCTTCTTCTGAGTAGACTGCATTTGCAGGCTGTGGGGAAGCTACTATACACACACACACTATCATGAAATGCTGAATACTTCAGAGCTTTGATTTATCGACAGGGTCACTATAATGTAGCAGTGAAGGGCCCTTTATAATAGATGGCCTTTCTTGAAATGGGCTAGCTCACCCAATCTCTGATGTCACTTGGATAGGGTTCCATTTTTGTAACTTTTTTTTGGTAGGGCTAACTTACAAAGTATGTAAAAATAAAATTAGGGATCTTTTGTACTTTTGGTAAAACTTCTTGAAGAGGAAAAAGCTGAAACTGCAGGTGGATAATCAGTTCTTCCGGTGGGGAGAACTGGTGCCCGTCCTCGGATGTCACTCACTTCTGTTCAGCAATGATGCCACTTCTGCGAAGTGAACTGCAAGTTTCCCTTCATTTTGTATATGTGGCTAAGAGGTTGGGGAAAGTGCTTGCTTGTACAGTTTGGTGAAATGAGACTTTTTGGTTGTTCTTAAATAAACAGTAAGGAAAAAAACCCAGTCTTCTGCATAGTTATTGTATTGGAGGTGGGGGGTTACCATTGCATTTTAATAAAACAAAGTTTGACAGTGCTGGCTGTCAGATGAGGAAATGACACTGGGTCCTTGAGGACACAAACCAAGGGGTGGGTGAACTGAAACCTCTGGAGAGGCCAATTGTTTTGGCTGCAGGAGAGTGGAAGTTGAAATGCTTGAAGAGATGCTAAGAACAGGAAGGGAAGGAATAAGAGGAAATGTGAAGGGGGAGAGCATGCGTGAAGGCCTCACATAGTGAGTGATGGACAGCTACATGGAGAGATCCCTCACCTAAAGCCTTAGAAAAAGCCTTCCAGAGGTTACCTTGGGCACGTTTACATTTATTTCATTGTTAACAGAACTAAGCACCCTTTTTTCCCCTTCTCACTGAAACCAGCTGAGTTTAGGTTAGAATGTGTTAGACTTCAGCAAAAATAATAGGGCTGTCCTCTGGCACTATGAGATATTTTAAAAAATAAGAAGCCAACATTTTTAAAGAATAAATCCATGCCGAGGGAATCTGCATTCATGTGCCCTAAAGTTCTCTGTGGGGGGGAAATAAACCAAATTACTGTGGTATGACACATTCAGTGCTGGGAGAGCATGGGCCCCTAGCATACATTTGGGAATGCCCTGCTTTAAAGGAACAAATATAACACTAATGACTACAAATGTCTTTTTAAACAGAATACTGCAAGGATGTGATTCCACGTTGGCCATCTTTTTAGGATTCCATATGCCCAGGGCTGGGAGAAACAGAGGAAGAGAGAGAGAAGAAGAGATTAGATTTATACCCCGCCCTTCACTCAGAGTCTCAGAACAGTTTACAAACTCCTTTCCCTCCCCCTCCCCACAACAGACACCTTGTGAGGTAGGTGGGGCTGAGAGAGCTCTCTCAAGAACTGCCCTTTCAAGGACAGCTCTTGTCAGAACTATGGCTTGCCCAAGGTCATCCAGCAGCTGCAAGTGGAGGAGTGGGGAATCAAACCTGGTTCTCCCAGATTAGAGTCTGTACACTTAACCACTACACCAAAAATGGCATGCAGCATGCTCAAGCATACAAACTCGGGTGGTGCCCAAAGCCCCTCCACCCACTTCCTATGGTGTGCAAAACAGCTGAAATCCTCAGAAGTACCTGCTGAAAACATAATGGCTACATGGTACAGGCATATAGCAGTACTTCATGGTGATGCCTATCTGCTTATTAAGAAAAAAACACCCTAAAATAGTCTTAAATTATATTAGTGAATCAAGGGTGTATGCTCTAAATGTCAAACTTAAAAACAGCAAGAGATCACACAGTCAAGCCAAAAGAACTATGAACAACTGTGTACAACAATGCTATAATAGAATATAACAATTTCCAATCTTACATCAGTGTGATAATTAAAGAAACAAATTATATTTGAAAATGTCATTTCATTACAATCTTCATTTCAGATATCTTCTAGAATATCATAATACTGTGAATCATCAAGTTCAATTGATATGGATTCTTCAGTTAAACTTCTAAGTTCATTCTTAGTCGTTACGAGACTTCAGAGAATGTTACAGCATTTCAAAAAGTGGGCAACCAGTAACTAATTGTAAAAGGAACTACTCTCTACGTTGCTGGTCTAGTGCTGCCAACGTAGGGAGTAGTTACTGGTTACCCACTGTTTGAAACTGGAATGTTCTCTCAAATCTTGTAACAACTAAGAAAAAACCTAGAAGTTTGACTGAGGAATCCATATGTATTGAACTTGATCATTCATGATATTATGATATTCTAGAAGATATCTGAAACGAAGATTGTAATCCAGACCTCGTCGAATGAATGAAAACAATACACAACTTTTCAAATATATTGTTTCCTTAATTATCACATTGCTATAAGAGTGGAAATTGTTATATTCTATTAGCGTTGTTGTACACAGTTCTAAATTTCAAACCTGGCATTAAATAAAACAGATTCTCCTGCTCAATTATACCACTTTCCAGTGCTTCTGATCTTACGTGAAAGCTAAAACTTGTTATCCACAGTGTGCCAGAGTGCAAATGGGAACAGGTTTGATGGTGATAACGGCTGACTGAGTTTCATTGGCCTCGAGCTGAAGCAGCTTCACATTGCAACCTTATCTCTACAGTTAGTACCAAAACTGCCCAGGTTGTTCTTTTTGAGCAATTTGGTATCTTCCACTATTTGTTACCGCTTTAAACGGGGAGGGCCAACAAATTCCAATAAGCATGATAACTGCAGGAGCAGCCTTTTTAAAGTAAACTCTCTTGTCGGTATCATGAAGCTGGTTAGGATGCAGAGCAACCAATTCATTTTCTAGGTGAAGGGGGTCCAAAAGAAGTGTAACAGAAAGACTGTTTTTGCTTTGCTTTTGCCATTGCTCTTCTTCAAGGTGTCCCCCCAACCTTTTCAGCTGCAGGCACCTTTGGAGGTTTGAGAAGGGGTGGGGAGCACCACCCCAAAATGGCTGCCAAAGGAGGCTGAATCACAGAAGGGGAATAGAAGGACATGAAAGAAACCTTAAGGGAAGGAGAAGGGGGAAATGGAACCACACACTAAGCAATGTTCCCTCTAAGCTGTGGAGTCTTGTGAACAGAAATCCTACTTTGTGAGCTACTGGCATTAAAGTGAGTGAGCAACATGGTTACTGCATAAATTAGTTTGCTCTGGAGCCATTCTTCCTAAGACAAAAATGTGTGAGCTGGAGGCTAAAAAACTGAGCTAGCTCACACTAACTCAGCTTAGAGGGAACACTGATACTAAGTAAAGGCAGGGATACTTACCAGCCGTCCTTCAGTGGCTGTGCCTACACGGAAACCCCTTTCATTTGCATGAGGACAGCCAATAGTAAGCCCTGTCTTATAATGGCCATGCCCACTTTCTGAAAAACTCAGCCAGCCATGGGCACCGTGGTAGGAAATGACGGTCTACTCCCTGACAACACAAGAAGAACCCAATACAAGTTAACTTGAGGATTTTATTGGCTTGTCTGATCCATCCCCCGTAACAGCCATCTGATCACAATCCATAATAGTTAGGCAGTCCTCTTCAGAGTCAGACAAACACATATAGTAAATACTGCAGTGTACACTGATGCTTACTGTTGGAGACTGGAATGCCCTGGCCCCCACCCCCTCACAGTTTGGCAACCTAAATAAATACTCAGTTCTGGCCTTGGGATGGCATCACTTTTCTAATTGGGCAAAGAGCTGCAGCACACGTGTTCTGGTGGTCACTGTGGCAATCAGACATGACATGAGGATCCTGTTGGCCCCCTCAGGATGAGGACAGAATGGCCCGACTTTGTCACTGCTGGCAGAAGATTACTCAGAAGAGGCGAGGTCTAGCTACGTGTAAATGTCGTCTTCCTGAAATCAGCCGCAACAGAAAAGTCTCAGACTGGGCTAAATACCTTCTGCAGCTAGATTGGCTCGGAAATTCGAGCAGATCAACAGTGTCCACCTTGAGGCATACTGGCCTTGACAGTCCACAGCGGCTGATGAACCAACCGTGCACAGCGGCACTATTGTTTTGCTGCCACCATGGTAGCTGAAATTCTACTTAGAAAAGCAAGTAAGTCGATTTCAGTGGCAAGAGCTCCATCTCCTGCAGAGCTGGCTTTGGCTCAGGTACTTGCCCCCCCCCCCATTATATCTCAGTCATTGTATTTATACAGCGGATTGAAGTATTTGGGATAACTCAGCTTCACAGTGGTCAAGGCTGAGTTTGCCCAAAGAAGAGGTATCCGAAGGCTAACCAATGGTCTTACAGCCTCCCCCCCCCCAACCCAAACTGTTTGCACATAAAATTACAGCGAACTCCAAATGGTCTCCAATCAGGAGCAAGGAACTCCACAGCTGAGAAGATGCATGCTTAATACTGACTCCCCCCCCCCTCGTCGTCGTAGAGGTCACCACAAGCGGCTTATGTTGCTAGATGTGTGGCCACTAAAACTGGGCTAGTTAAACCCCAATGGGCTTGTGCTGTGTGACAGAACAAAAGACATGAATGTTCCTTTCAGTTTGGAGATGACTCCTCTCAGCGCACACTCTGATATGAAGGATGTTGTTGTTGTTTTTTAAAAAATGTCCTTACCAAAGTGAAGGAAAACATTTCATGTTATCAAAAAAAATCTGGACAGTTGGGTAGCTCTGAGGTAGTCTCCTCTCTGTAGCTGTAGTCATCAGGAAGTAGGGATTTTATCATACACAGTTGTGTCCAGGTGTTAACAAGACCGGAACATTTAATATGCTTTGTTTCTAGCTTGGTGCTGAGGGCTTCTTTTGACTTTACTTTGTCATGACTCAGTCAAGACCCTTAACCATTGTTTCATGGTTTGATTATTTTTTTTTAAAAAAAATTCTCCACTTGAACACCCTTCAGGAAAGAAACCGGAAAAGCTGCCTGAAAGTAGGCCAAAGCAGTGCCGTTTCCATAGAAACCAGTTCCCAGCAATCCGTGAGAATCGCAAGCACTGGGGGTGCTTCACAGCAGGCCAAGTTGGGCTAGAGGCGGTTGTCCCCATTCACCCTGGTCCTTCGCAGTACCCTGCAGGGAAGAAAAATGAGATGAACGGTACATGGCTAGAGCCAACGTAGAAGGGAAAAAGTTGCCACTCGGGAGCAGCAATGGGTCACCTGTTCAACAGCCATGTGTCCTGGGCTTCATCCTAGGATCAGGGGGCCCCAGTGTGGTGTTGGGGGAGCCATGGTGCCTGTTGACACCTTCCCTGGTGCCGACCCAGTGTTTTTAAAAAGCAGGCAAAGCCAAGTGGGGGGTTTGCCTGGCAAGGCTTTAGATTGGCCACGGGAGAGTTGATTGGTTGTGAAGACTTTTAAAAATGTTACTTTGTCAGCGGCTGCCACCACAGCACAAAGATTTTCATTCTGTGATTGAAGGTAAACTGCGGCAGCCATTTTGTGGAAGCCATTTTTGTGGCTGTGCCCATCGTGCTGTGTCAAAACTCCGAAGGTGCTCGTGGGCTCTAAAAGGTCGGAGACCCCCGACCTAGGAGATGAGGGTGACATCCTTGAGGCTTTGCCTGTTTTGTCCTCTCAACAACTGTGCAAATGAGGCCAGCCTGAATTAGCCCAGGCTTGCTTTAAAACACAGTGGACTTCACGGCTGAGCAAGGAATTGAACCAAGACCTTTTCTGGTCCAGATCCCACATCAACATCGATTGCACCGCACTGGCTTGCTAACGTTTTGGGGAAAGTGGTGGGTACCCAAGTGCAGACCATTGCCCTTAAGTGTGTTTTTCAGGAAATGGCTACCTTCTGATTCAGTAAGGGTGCTGCTTATGCAACAGCTGCAATTGTCACAGAACAGCTTGGCCATGTTTTCACACATTCAGTTCAAGATTCCCACCACAGTAAGATTATCGGCTACACAGACAGGCTCTTAACATTCAGGGTCTCCTCTGTCTAAGAGGACTGTTCCTCAGTTCGATGCCATTTGTTCAGGAGAGGACATCATTCTGACCATTCTGCACAGTGTTTAGTTTGTTGAAATGTCCCTTCCACACTGATCTGCTTTGTACCATGTGTGTGAGAGAGAGAAATAGCCTGTCCCTTCTCTGCGGGAGTGTTGCAATGCTTGAATGACAACGCATCCTCCTAGGACTCTACTGAGACAGCCCCATCTCTCTGTCCCCCACCCCTCTCTACTCACTGGCATGTATGGAAATAGCACAGTAGAGCACTCAGACTGATGAGGAATCTGTGACCACCTCCCATATCTCCACCCAGTCCTCTTCCTCTGCACACTGCTAGTGACTCAAGATCCAATATCTGAGCGCCGAAAATAGGGCTCAGGATGGACAGCAGATTCCTCGTAAAGGTCCTACTGTGCTGGGTTGGGGATAGAAGAGGAAGAGAGAGACAAGGAAAGGGGAAACAGGGCTACACGGAGCCCTAGGAGGATCTCACTATTGCCCTCTTACACAGGGAAGTTTTCCCAGGTATCATAAACACCAGGTTTCACCACCCAGGGCTGCACTCTCATGAAATCTTCACTAAGTAAAAGTGATAAAGTAAGTTCCAGAGTCTGCATTGGGGGCGTCTGTCGTCTAGTTTGATCCAATTCTCTTTCTCTTCCAAAACCCCCTTCTTTGCTTCACGTACCAACATCTGTTTACATGGGAGTGGAAGAGGATTGATCCTCCTGCTTCCCCTTTGTAAACGCAGAAGGCATCAGCCCATCATTGGGGCATTTTAATGAAGCAAAAAGTTCCATCAACAACTGCAAGTGTGGAGGATTCCTTTTCATCCCCTACGGCTAGCAGACTGGCCACAACACAGACTCACAGAGTTGGAAGGGGACACACAGGCCATCTAGTCCAACCCCTTGCTCAATGCAAGTTCAGCCTAAAGCATCCCTGACCAGTCTTCGTCCAGCCATCGCTTGAAGACTGCCAGTGAGGGGGACCTCCCTAGGCAGCTGATTCCACGGCTGAACTACTCTTACTGTAAAAAGATCTTAACAGGGAAGGGGGAGGGGAGGAGAGGCTGGGTAAGATTCTTTCCCGTCTCCACCTACCATGCCTCTCTCCAACTGAGCAGCCCCATCATTTAAGCGGCTTTCAGCACTGCAAGGGGGTCCCTAATATACAGAAGGCTGGCAACCCCAGCAGAATCAAGCCCCTCCCCAAACAAACCGAAAGGGAAATGACAGGAGACTGCTGCTTCCTTCCCACCCTGAAGATTGTACATATGGTCCAGAAATAGATCTAAGCCCAACTGAAACAGAGGTCCCAGAAAACTGAAAAACAGTTATGGAAGGTCTATGCCAAAATGACCATTCTGGAAAGAGATTACCCACCTATAGGTTTTTGTTCTGGCATCTGAATACATTGGAAATTCTACTGGACTCACCTTCGATCTCGGTTGTCAAAGTGGTCCGCTAACTGCTCCTGTGACATCCGGAAGTCCTCAAACGGCTGCTGATAGCGGGCTTCGAAGGAGCCTTCTCGGCCTCGGCCTGCCCCGAGATGATTTGCAGAGTCTCCTGACCTGTCTCGGAAGGCCGAAGCCCCAA
>NW_015160214.1:1085157-1144620 GCF_001447785.1 Gekko japonicus
TTAATGCCAAGCAGGCTGTAGGCCTAGTTCTCTGGGGTTTCAACACACAAGACAAGAACTTTGGGGTGAGCAGAGTCTGTCCTATTCTTCTCAATGCCAGAGAGAAGGCAGTCCTCGCAAGCAACTCCCATTACAGCTGTGGAGATTTACAGCCCAGCTTACTGGTGAGAAATTCTACAGACACACTGGAATTCTCCATCTCTGCAACCAGGATGTGAATGCAAATAAGTCGCAAAAGAGCTGAGTGGGACTCAAGCGAGAAACCTGGTCTTAGAGCTCAAGTCAGCCAAGAACCGGAGGGCAAATTAAAGAACCTGCTGTTCCCTTGGCCTAAGAGCCAGGTAAAGCATCTCTACCAAGCCCCACAATACAAATATTTCTGAGGTGGCCAAGCAGGTACAATACTGAGGGTTTTATGGCCCAGCAGCTGCTAAGCCATATTGCTCCAGACACTAGAATACACGTTTTAAGCAATTTGTCGGTATGCGTTTTTTTGTTCAAGCATAAACTTGCCTGCAATTAGGCCTCATAAATTCTCAAAGTCTTTTTTTAAAAAGGACAATCAGCTCTCAAATTAAAATTGCCAAGAAAGCAAGCAGGTCAGGTACACAAGGATGTGGGTGCCAGGTTATGTTGTGCTCGGAAAGGTTAAATACAGCACTTTGAATTGGGCTCAGAACCACAAAGGCAGCCAGTGCCAATGGCGCAACATAGACTATATAATATGTCTGCACCTTCCAATCCCTGTCAAAGATGCAAGCAACTGCACTTTGCCCAGCCTGAAGGATTGTGCTCCCAATACTCAAGCTTAGAGAAGGCACAAAAGGACTTCCTCCTGGATTGCAGCTATTACAAGATGCTTTTCAACAACTGCAGTCCTAAGAGCTACAGGCCACTTAAAACCACCTGTTCCTTCAGATCTGGCAGGCTCTCCTAGCTTCACAGACTGAGCCAATACATTAGGGCAGGGGTTGCATAATTTGCTCTCTTTCAATCCCCATGTCCACTTGCAAGCGTGACATGCCATCTCCTGTTGACTCTACCTGCCACAGACTATCCATCTGTGATCTTTTGGCACACTAATAGTAATAAGGGAACACCTGTAAAGATATAAAATGTCCTCAAAAAGGTGAACTTTTTGGTTCTATCATGAGGGGACCTGGGTTCTTTGATAGAGAGGTTGGTGGGACATAAAATACAAAAGCTTGAGAGCTACTACATTAGAACACCCCATTTACCTTGCCGGGGAAGATATCAATTTTCACCAACAAGGAGGCCAGTTCCAGATCCTCACTGTAGTTGTTCTTCAAAGGCACAGCTCGGTATCCTAAAGAAAAGCCAACATCATCTTTACTGAGAAGAGTTAGTGGTAGAGGCCAGCTAATCACAAACATGTACCTTTTATTGCATACTGATTTCACAACAGGATTTATTTTTAAATCCGCATTTCACAACAGCATAACATTTAGGTAAAACTGTTGTGTGGTTATTTGATTTTTAGTTCTGCTGAGTTTGTTTATATAAAGAACTGAACTGAGAATCTTGTTGCTGTCTATTTTGCATGGACTCTCCTCAAAAGGGGAGAAAGATACACAGAGGGACGATGAATGGGAGAGTGTGGAATTATAGGTGTGCAGGACACAGGTCAGGGCCACTGGGCACTGATCAGAGCAGATACTGGGGGCTAGATGAAAGGGAAAGGAGCCCTGGCTCAGTGGTACAACACCTGTTTGGCACGCAGAAGGTCCCAGGTTCTATCCCCATCATCTCCAGTTGAAAGGACCAGGCAGTCAGTGAAGCCTGAGACCCTGAACAGCCACTGCCAGTCAAAGTAGACAATACTGACCTTGACAGACCAAGGGTCTAATTCAGTGTAAGGCAGCCTCAAGATACGCACCATGGCTTTCTCAGCTTTTAATAAACACTACAGATCTTTTTAGGTTTTAACACTTTGGACCAGCAATGCGCTGTTTCCTCATCTGCAGGATGAGGTTACAATGATTCCACAGGAAGGTCTATTCAATGCCACTATACAACAAATTGCACAATAACATTCATAGAGATCTGTAGACTCCTTGTACCTTCCATTCTTATTAGAACTGGCAAATGCACGTTTTTGTACAACTCTACTTCCCCAGAGAACAAGAGATCTCCCCCCCCCTCCCAACCAAACTACCCAACATACCTGTCTTCAAGCCTTTTACCAGGAATGTGGCTTGAGCCAAGAAGTTCTGGTCACTGAACATGTCTTCTTCATAGACCACAAAGCGGAGGAAGGCAAACTCAGGGTTATGGACATGGAACTGAAAGCTTTTCAGGGGCCAAGCAGGGTTCAGGCCATTGTCAACTACAGTAAACAAAGACAATAGAAGTTCTGTCTGGTTTATTTGTTAAAGTCACAGGATACTTCAAATAGTAATTGGCTTAAGTCACAGTAAAGCTGTTCCTCTTCAAAATGACCTAAATCTCTTTGGGTTGGGTTCTGCAGATTTATTTCAACTATGGCAATTTTCTCTGGGGCAAGCAGCCTTCTCCAAGAGCACCATGGGAAGGCTCCTTGCACAAGACTTAAACCTCACCACCACTACTGGAATGGATCTGTGGGATCCAACCCTAAGTCTTTCTGCAGTTGGTGTACTCCGTTCTTAGCTGTCGCCACCAGAACCTCACCGCTACATCGTCCTCTGCAGTATGCACTGACCAGAGGTACCTCTGCTGTAGATGCAAGCATACTGCTTCCACACATCCCAGAGAGTCCAACTGCATGTGCAGCATTGATCTGACAGCATCTCCTCCCCATCACAAAAGAGTACATGGCTGCACACTGCAAATGGGGACATATAAGCGTATTCAATTTCAGTCAGTAGTCCAAGACTGAAACTGCCTCCCGAGGCTGCCCCCAGAGGTGGGGAGACTTCGCCCTGCCTCAGGAAGAACGGTGACTGTGCGTTTCTGACTTGCCCAAATCCATTCAGTTGGGTTCAGGCTGAGCCCCTGTGTGAAACAGGGTGCTGGACTGAATGGACCAGTGGTCTGATCCAGCAGAGCTCTTGTGGTCTGAAGAAAGACAGCTCAGACCCAATTCCAACAGCCACCTCCAACAGAGCCACACTGGCTCTCTAGCTTAACTGGTAAAAACAGGCAGAGCCCGGCATGTTTACTCTGCAGGGGTCACCATCTTTCACCTGCGGTTGTTCCTAATGCACCCGGAGCAAGAGAGACAGGAAGGACTCGTTCCCATCTTATTGGGACACAGCGAAATGCCGAGAAGACATTTCTTCATTCGTGTAGGCAAGAACTGTTCTAGCAACTTCTTGGCGGTGTGCAAACGGGACCCTCGTTGCCAAGAACACATTAGCTTGTTAGCGGAGTTCTTCAGAACAGGTGCTGGCTGACTACCGCAGGACTGTGCAAGTGCTGGATATTAAGCTTTCTTGGATCTGCCTCTCAAACTCAAAATAACTGCAACCAATGGTTGAGCAGAACTAACCAAAAAAATGAGCCATCAGCTAAGACTGCACTTTGCCTGCAGAACCAAACATGGTCTAAGACCCAAATGGACATGTTTTGCCTTCTGAATGGTCATGATGCAAGGCAGAGCTCAGTGTCGCTCACAAGCCTCCATCTACTGAAAGCCACTCCCTGGCTCAACAAAAAGACAGTGTCTCATCAACTACGCCTCTATATCTGTTCCAGCCACCAAAAGGATCCATTGCATGGTGAGCAATTCACTCGCTGCAGCCTTACCTCTGCAAATTGCTGAGGTTTCCGTTCTCAGTACGAGAACAGAAAGCCTAGCATTGTTTGTGACTGGTTCAGTGAACAGGAAACACTTTTAGCCACATCAAAGGGCCCAAATGCCACTTGAGGCTACCCGGCCGAAGCAGTGCTGAATTCTCTGTGAACCGTGGCCCTCATACGCTGATCTAAAAACATGAAGGGGAAGCAAGCAGCACAAAGCCAGAGGAAGAGGCCAACAGGAAGAGACCCCCAAGTGTCAGATCACCCACTAAGTACTAGCCTAGCAACAAGGAGGAAGCTGGTCTGTAAGGATGATATAGAGAGATAAATGTTTTAGGGGTACAGGACTGGGTCCAGGAACTCACCCACCATCTCCGTCTTCTGCTTTGCGCTGTCGTACTCTGCTCCAGACACCTCAACCTCTACAAAGGGACAAACAATTCCCCTTCCGTTTTTGGGAAGATGTCGCGCCCCAAGGACCTACACATTGTGCGGTGGGGAAGAGATACACACACAATAATCACATGATTGCTTTTCGTAAGTCTTCCAGCGTACACAGAACAGTACCCCGGTTCATCTAGCTGATGTCCAAAAGTCTCGTTGTTATTTTAGGACTCACAGGCTTTGTTCTCTCTGCTAAAGGCATGACTTTTTAAAAAAGAAAAGGAAGTTAATCTAGGTCTTGGCTCGTGTTTACATTTGACAAGTTAGGCAGTGGTCCCCTGTCCAATTACTCTAGCAAAAGAAAACAAAAATATAGTGGTACCTGAAAGACTAACAAAGTTTATTTCAACATGATGTTTTGTGGGCGTAACGAAATTTTTTTGTTAAGTCTTTCAGGTGCCACCAGAGTTTTGTTTTATTTTGCTACAACAGGCTAACGCTGATACTCCTTTGCAAAATTTTATTCCAGTTCAGGGGTCTCCAACAGGTAGCTCACGGGCTGCTGCAGAGTAGCTTGTGCAACCCCTAGAAGACCCAGGAAAAGAGTACAAAATAATCTGCTCTAAGCTTTTATTTTAAGCCTTTACTTCTTAGGCAGATCATGAGAGGGAGGGCAGGAAGAGTTGACTCAGTGCTTAGTTCTTGTAGCCCTTTCTTACACACCCAGGGAAATGCTGATCACCACTTTGGGGTCAGGAAGTAATTTTTCTCCAGGCCAGTTTGGCTGGAGATCCTGGAGGGTTTTTTTTTTGTCATCTTCTGGGCATGGAACAGTGGTCACTGGGTGTGTGAAGGGGGAGGTATTTGTCAATTTCCTGCATTATACAGGGGGTTGGACTAGATGACCCTGGAGGTCCCTTCCAACTTTATGATTCTATGATTCATTTCTGGTGCTTTTCCTAGTCCATGTTCAGTTTCCAAGACAAAACAGAATTTGAAAATATGCCAGGGTGGTGATGGCGGGGATAGCTCAGCATACTTTTCATCACGGAAGAAACAGTCAATAACATGTGGCCAGCAGCTGGGCCGGGCATGCCCTGTGCTGAGCCAAAAATCCATGCGCTACAGACTAAAGATTAATATGCCAGCTCACACTAGTGCAGCTTAGTGGGAACACTGGTTGGTGGACTTTTGGAACTGTTCCCTATCATTAAAAAAAACCTTGCAAACAGAAAAGTAGGGAAGAAAACCTAGAGGGGACCGACACTTTTCTCCCTGCAGTGTTTGTTTCCTATCTGCATGGAGTTTTGCTATGTGAAGGAGCACTTTTAACCGGGACTGCCTGCTTGCTGTGGTACAGTCCGGTTTATCACCGCAGCTGGCTCTGCCACCTCATTCTCCCTGCATGGGTAAAACCAGGTCTCAGTCGTGACCGACTTGAACTGGATCAAGCACAATGCAGCTCAGACAGCATCAGCAGTGGAAGTTTCGAAGCCCCACCCCCCCGACCTGCCTCTCAGAGGCTGTTTCCAACCTCCTGGACTTTCCATTTCCTACTCTCAGAACAGAAGCAGCCTGCCACGGGTAGCGGCACACATTGACATGGAAGTAACAGACCACTTTGCTCTGCATCCCCTGTTCTGCACTTCACCTGAGGCCACAGCTGCAGGTTGCATACAGATGCACCTTCTCCCAGAGACAAGAGGGATATTTTCCTGGCACTGGGAGAACTTTACTGCTCCCTGCCTACGCTATACGTCACATATCCAGTTTTGACTTTAGTCTGAATTTTCTAACACACATACATCAGACAGCAATTTTCATTTTTAGAAGCACTTTCAGGCCTCCTGCATGTTTATTCACCACAATCGGTGCTTCCTCTCCCCTTCTCCCCCTTCCCTTAAGAAAAAGAAAGAAAGCGAATGCATTTGGATTTTTTAGCCTTTAAAAAAGGTCTACGCTGGGAAAGGTGTGGCTTCACGAATGCCAGACAGGACAGCATTCTGCAGAGCTGGTTTCTCTGGGAAATAGGAACAAGTGGTTCTTTGATTTATTTTTGAAGTCTGCATGTCTGTCTAAAAAAGGTGCCACTAAGGATCTGGTGCAGCCTCACCACTCAAGGCATGCGTGTAGTGCAGCCTAAACCCAGGAACCCACAGCCAAATACTGCACAAAATTCAAGAAATGGGAAAAGCAATTTTAAACAGAGGGTGCCACCTGTGGGTGGCAGAAGACTACATCCTGTGAACTTTGTTCTCCAGAGAACTGTTTGACGGCATACTGTTCTGTATGGGGACAAGATGACAGCCTGGGTAAAGATATATGGTATAGATCATTCTGATCTGGGATGACAGTTGAGAAGTCATGTGACGTGTCACCAGGTACAGGATTGCATCAGCCTAAATGATGTCACCATGAGTCAGCACTGGACTCTGATTGGTGCTGTGTTGTATATATTGTGTACAGGGAGTGAGTAGTTATTCACTCTGGTGAATGTATTTGTATGCGAAGCACTTTGACGGACTGCATGACGATTTGGAGTCCACAAGTGCAGCAGGACTGTGTGTAAATATCTCTGTAAATAAAACCACTGTGTATAGTCAGCACTAGCCAACCTGGTATGTGTGTTTACTGACGCTTCAAACGCTTCAAACGCTGACACAACTTCAAACTCCCCACAACTATTCTGGAGACTCTCTGTTCTCATCCCTTTCAGTATATATAACAAATATTTAACAGGCCATTCTGTGAAATCATATCCCACTCCCCACCGGGGAGAAAATGTCATAGCCACCAAGCATTTGTAACTGTACAGAGTCTAGCTTTACCTCACATATTTCAAAAGATAAGAGACTATTCATAATACATAAACATACGAGGCTCCATGACACAGCAGCAGACTATAGAGGAAACAGTTCTTCACACAGAGAGTGATTAAAATGTGGAATTCGCCGCCAGGGGATGTTGTGATGGCCACAGGAACAAACAGCTGTCAAAGGGGATTAGATAGATTCATGGGGGATAAGCCTATCAGTGGCTACAAGCCATGGTGACTGAGGGGAACTTCCACGTTCAGAGGCCGTCAATCTCTGAATCCCAGTGCCAGGAGGCAAACATCAGGGGAAGGCCTCGGCCTCTATGCCCTGTTGTTGGCCATCCAGAGGAACTGACTGACTGGCCACTGTGTGAGACAGAATGCTGGACTAGATGGACCCTCACTGGTCTGATCCAGCAGGATTGCTTTTACGTTCTTATAGATAAAGAAGAGTAGGTTATTATACCCTGCTTTTCTCCACCTTAAGGAGTCTCAAAGAAGCTTACAATCAACTTTCCATTCCTCTCCCCACAAGAGGCACCCTGTGAAGTAGATGGGCCTGAGAGAGTTCGGATGGAACTATGCCTGGCCTTAGGTCACCCAGAGGGCTTCATGTGGAGGAGTGAGGAATCAAACCTGTTTCTCCAGGTTAGAGTCTGCTGCTTTTAACCACTACTCCATGCTGGTTCTCATCTAGCCCAATGTTCCTCAAACTGCTTTAGGGCTCTCAAGGGAGTCATGGAGCCATAATTACTCTATCAATGTTATAGAGATTTTTGGAAAGACCTGCTGCTAGCGTGCATGTGTAGAGAGTAAGGATGGGCATGAACTGGGAAAATGGTGGTTCATGGTTCATTTATTACATGAATCATGAACTTTTCCCATTTCCTGGACCAGTTGGTGGTTCATTCGGTTCATGAGTTTGGGAGGTGGTAGAACAGTCCCCTTGTGACTTCGAGATGCCAAACTCACAAGGAATCTTCAGCAGGCTCTCCGCCCCCACCCTCCAAGTTTGGCAAACACTGGATTTGGGAAGTCTGAGTTATAGCCCCCCAAAGCAGGTGCCCCAAGAAAGCTTAGCTTCCCCTTAAATCAGCCATGCAGCAAGCAATTCTTCCAAACTTGCACTCATACAACAACTAACGCCCTTCTCTTCCTGCTGCAAAATGAAAGCAGCTGAGTCAGGGTGTGGTATATATACACAATCTCCTCCTACAGAGCAGAACGGGAGCTTCGTGGTTGGCTCCCAGAGCTACCAATCAAGCTATGGACAACTGCTATGGGTGTTTCTAGGGCTCTCCACAAGTTCTCCCCCAGCGTTGTCTATTAGGAATTGATTGAATCAGCGCCAGGCTGTCTGGAGAATGAACCACTCTAATGAACCAAACAACTCTCCACAGAAAATGCAGTTCGTTTTTGGATTCAGGAACTATGAGACCAAACGGACCAGTTTGAAACGAACCACAAACCAGCCTGGTTCATGCTCGAACTGCGGTTCATTTCTCAGTTTGAGCCCATTCTTAGTGCAGAGTCGTGTGCATCCTGCCTCCCGCCACTCTTTGTATGCAAGGTGAGAGGAGCAGCAGAAGTCCACGTCACATGGTAATGGAGACGACTGCTTCAGAGCCATAACCCTCGGTATGGTTCTCAGTACTATACAGCTCCTGGTGCTTAACACCCGTTGCCTCTTCCCGACTCTCTCTGTCCACTGTACATTGTCTAAACTAGACACTGGTGAGATCCCAACTGTGGCTCTCTCTCGTCCACTCATGCGACGGATGTTCTGTGCTTGCAACTTCATACGTCTCGTGCTGCCCTTTACAGATTAAAGGTGGCCCCCACATCTGGAGAGGCTGAAGATCAATCATCTAACCAAAGGCTATCTAGTTAAATGGGCTGCAGCCTCTGCATTCTCATCCCAGCACCTGGGCAACTGCCAGGAGGAGAGCAAACCGGCCACACAGAAGAGGTAGTAAAACCAACATTACCACTTTGTCAGCCACCTAGGGAAAGGGCAAGCTGGCCACAGTGGGGCTGTGCTGCTTTTATTTCTCCATGATCAGCTCACTCTCCTCCAGGCACCTTGGCAATCTCCCTTTCTTGCCTGAGCTGCTGTGCCCCAAGCTAGGGAATGAGCAAAAAGGCAAAGAGAGGGAAGCCCTCACTCCAGATACATAAGTGCTAGCTAAGGTTCCACAGTGGTGGAGTGGTACATGTGCAGAGGTACTCTGACAATTCTAAAGGTTATAAAGTTAATATTAATAGCTAAATGTTAGACTACTGCATGTGTGTGTTTGGTGGGATCAGAGCAGCCATGTAGCTCTTTTGGTTGATGGTGACCAATGCTCCCTTCTAAGCTGTAATTCTACTTTGTGAGTTACTGGCATTACAGTTGTGAGTGAGCGATTTGGCTACTGCATAAATTAGTTTGCTCTGAAACCACTCTTCCTGAGCTAAGACAAAAATGTGTGAGCCAGAGGCTAAAAAACTGTGAGCTGGCTCACACTACCTCAGAGGGAACACTGATGGTGACAGCAGGAACAGCCCTCCACAAGCCATGGACTGAGGGCCACTGGTATAAGCTGTAGCTTTAGTAGCCCACTAAACTTCCCAAATAGATACTTCCTACTTTGTTATGGCAAAGCCAAAGCCGTATTATAAATACAGACATCTCATGTCAAACACAGTTGGGTATACACTGTTTTTTCCTTCATGATGTACCGTGGCAATCTTTTCGATGCTCGAAAGACACATCCATCACCTTAAGGATCTACTACATCACTTGTTGGAACCAGCACAAACCTCAATGGAGACGGAAAGGGGCTCGACCCCACGAAGGGTGTTCTTATCAAATGGATCGAAGATGTCATCCCGCATGTTGGCCGGCTGCAACATGAAACCACAGCGACCTCCACACATGAACAGGGCCTGATTCATCTGCATTGGCTTGTCTGCAAAACACAGAGAAACAGTCATAGCACCATTTTAATAGCACGGATTTGTTACTCTTAGCGCCATGCTTAAATTTAGGTTTTTCCCATGTCAGTGCCAAATGACATTAACAAAACCCTATGCAATAAAATGCCATTTTCCCAGCATTTTTTAACCATGCCTCTAGGACCCAGGGGAAAACATGAAATGGCTGGGCATTGCAAGCTTTTGTACATAAATTGCTTCATGTGCTGTTCAAGAACATGAGAAGGCATCTTGACACAGACCGAGGGCTATGCACTTGTCTACAAAACTATAGTCTTCCCCAGAGAAATAACTACAACTCTTATGAGGCAGAGCAAGAATAGAGGGACAGCCATGTACAGCAGTCAATATCAGCCTGCTATCTGGCAAGTCCAGGTTCAAAATCCCATCTTCAAAGGAAATGTGCTAGGTGAACTTGGTGTGGATACACACTCTCAGCCTAATCCATCTCACTGGCTTGTTGTTATTTCTCATCTAACGAGTTCATATTGCTTTCCTACTAAGAAAGACTGGATAAGGAGAGCATGAATACAGTGAGAAAGAGGAGGAGAACCCAGTTGCACCCAGGAGAGCCCTGGCATAACAAGCCCAATGAAACACACACTGTAGCAAGGCACACAAAAGCTCATACCTTGAATAAATCTTTGTTGGTCTTTGTATTTCTCCTGTATGATTGAGGCAGCTGAACAAAGCAAGGTAGGAGGAAAGGGAGGAGCCTCAGCCAATGGAGGGTAAGAAAGGCTTGCCTTTGTCTCCTGTGTGATTGAGGCAGCCTGGCCAGGAAGCAAGCTCTGGCTTGTTCCCTCCCTCTCTCTGGGAGGAGGATGGGGAGAAGCCTCAGCCAGTGCAGGAAACCGAAGCTTGCCTATCTATCTCTCCTGTGAGATTGAAAAAGTCTGGTAAAGCGAGCTGCGACGCAGTAGCAGAACTAGAGAAAGAAGCAGCCAGTTCCTTGCAGGCCAGATAGGAGCCCTCCGAAGGCCTGATCTGGCCCACAGGTTGCATGCTTGACACCTGTGTGCTAGTGAATACTCAGCCTGCATAACCTCAAGGCACATTCTCATCTGCTTCAGGATCCTAAGAATCTACATGTGCACCCCACTTGCAGTCTACTATGAAAAGCACATTCTCCCTGCACAATCCTGGTAAAGTAGGCTATGTCTGTGAGAACACACAAGTGAACACTGGAGCCCAAAGTTGTGACTGACCCAAGGTCACACCAGCAGCTGCATGTGGAGGAATGGGGAATCAAACCCGGTTCTCCAGATTAGAGTCCGCCTTCTCTTAACTCCACTACACTAAAAGAGCGCTTAGAATGTTGTAGAATAATGCATGCAGCCACTCCATAGAAGGAAAAAAAGCTTTCTGTAGGGCAAACATGCGGTGAGCTGTGGTCACCACAAAGAGTTGCTATGAAGCAGAACACATCCATGGGAGGAAGGCAGCTCTGACCTGGCGTTTGAAAGTTGAGTGCCACCAACTGACTGCCACAGATCCACATAGGCAGGGGGTCGTAGTTGGAGGAGTCAAGGCGTTGTCCCTTGGGGTAGATGCGGGAAAGCTGTAGCCGGTTGTACTGGAGGAACTTTTTGCCTTTGATTTTGTTGACATACTTTTCCGCCTTTGTTTCAGGGAAGGAGGACATGTCTCTGTAGCAGGCCCTGTCTGTACCAATCTCTGTAGGGGGAACGGGGCAGACTTTGGTCAGGAAGCTGCTACCACAAGCAGTGACAAAAGCATGCTGGTGTTGAAACGAACTCATAAAATGCAAGCCACGTAATACACAAGAAGAAATGGGTTTCAATCTATTTAAAATCAAAGTGGTGGTGGAAAGTGCCATCAAGTTGCAGCTGCCTTGTTGCGATCCCACAGGGTTTTCAGAGCAAGAGGTGTTCAGAGGAAGACTCTGCCATTGCCAGCATCTGGTTCGCAGCCCTGGTGTGTTCCTGGGTGGTCTCCCATCCAAATACTGACTGGGGCCAACCCTGCTTAGCTTCCGAGATCTGATGAGGTTGGGCTAGCCTGGGCCATCCAAGTCAGGGGCAGAATTAAACTAATGGAAAATGTATTTATTTGCAAGTCTGCAGAGCAGAGATTCATTTCAGACTTTTCAAAAAACCAATCAGTTGACGTCAGAATTTCAGGGCTGATTCTTGGGGGGTGGGGTGGAGGTGTATTTTTGCATTTCTGTGTGTCCATGCCTGGAAATCATGGCAAACTCTGGCGACTCCTACTGGGGCATGGAGGACTTTGCAACCCTTTTGTTATTTTGCTCCACGGTTACTGAGCAACTTTACAACACCTATGATAAAGCCTTCATTCAACTACTGCTGGTATCCAAACAGGAAGGCAGAGCACCAGAATGCCCAAGGTTTCTGGCTCAACTAACTTCTCACACCTAGTTTTACTATTTCAAGTATAAGCAACACACCCTTCTCACAAGACCCTTTTCAAGCTCCAAAGCAAATTCTATGCTCCCTTGTTCTGCCCTTCAGTTGTCTGAAATTCATGAAAAGTGGTACATAAATGAACAAGTTGGGAAAACAACTGGCCAAGATCCATCAGAACTACTTACATGACAGCAAAGTTCAATTGCTACATCATTTTAACAAGAGGTAGGTCTACCAAGCAGTTATTATCTGTAGTTCGGAGGCTGAATTCATCCCAGATTTTGGGCTGTCACCTCTAGTCATGATGTGCTGTATATAACCAAAGGAAACTGCACTTACTGTCTTCATCAAAGGGGACAGGGCGACAGTAGATGACAAGCTCAGAAAGCTCCAGTGCGATCTTCTTCCTCCTCTCCATCATCTTGCCTTCTGAGAGCTGCCAAAGAAAAAAGACCCGCAGGGCTTACAACATGGCACAGGAATGAACTTGGCTGCAACAGCAGCATGCGCCATCAACACTGATCACAAGTGAGGAACAGCAGGGCAAATGATTTCACTGAGATTTGCTAGACATCGATGGAGCACCTTTTGCCACAGACAAAGGCATTTAAAAGGTACCCTCTTTTTCTTCCTCAGTTTCTTAGAAATTTCTAGAGGAAGAGCCTTACTACTAAGGGAGCTCTGTGCAAAAGGTATTTTCACACACTTCCCATGGTGCCCAGCATAACCTTCCTAGAAGTACCACCGGCTTTTGCATCTAATAATTACAACATCCGATGAGACGGCATCTCTCACCCTGGCATCAGCAGTCTGTGCCGCCTCACGAATTTTCTTCACCCAGTCCAACAGGTCTTCGTGTGTGTCAGCAGCCACGTCCAGGGACCTTCGCGAGATAGAAGCCATGCTGATGGAGAAGACAAACATGCGGTTGTTCTTCCCCTCGGGGCGGATAGCTGTGGGAGGAGAAAGTGCGAGGAGAATCAGTGTCAGGCTCTGGGGTCACAGGCCAGTGCCCTTCTCTAAGTCCTCAGGGCTGGCAACCAGTCTACAAATTAAGCAAGCATACACCTTTGCCTTGGACTGAAGTCTTAGTAACAGAGCTTTGTACAGTAGCAAGAAAGGAGAGACCAGATGAAATGGGAGAAGCCAACAGAATAGGAATCAAGTTAGTTGTCCCATCCCTAACACTCTCACACAAAAAGTAAAAAGTTAGTTTACCGATTTGACAGGATGGAACATCTAGGACACCTCCAAGCAGGTCTCCCAGGGGACTGTTCTCATCTAGCTGTTGCTGGGAGAGAAAGCATAGCAGTGTGCTGCCTTTACTTATAGCCCACTTTATGCAAAGTAATTAAGAGCAAGTACTTCACATTTTTAATACAGTAATTTTAATATGAATATTTATAACGTCTTCACCTACCCACCCACCCAAAAGGAGGCTCAAGGCTGATTTGTGGGTTTTTTTAAACTGCATTTAAAAAAATATATATATATTAAAAAACCTAAACTTGCTGCTCAATTGTGCACTGGCCATCCTCTCTCACACCCTTCCTACTTGTTGAAAATCTCACCACACTCTTGGCAAGGGTCACATACATTTAAATAAAAGCAATAAAATAAATTCTAGTTGCTTTGCCAAGACCTGAAGAGAAAGCAATTCTGCAAGTGGAGCTCCCATCAGAAAGACCCCTCTGTGCCCCTCACTGGATTAAGTCCATACAGACTGTGGCTGCAACATTTCTACTCTTACCCACATAAGCCAGCTCCCAAACAGAGAGGCTCCCAAGCACAGACAAGAAAACTCGAAGTTTTTTCTTTAGGAGATTAAAAACAAAGCAAATCTTGAAATTTTCCCAGCGATTTCTTTCCCAGTCTCCAAAATGAATGCTCACCTCCCGCTCTGGCTCCAGACCCGTTGGACTCGCTATTTCTTCTACATAGTTAGATGGAAACCACAGTTGCTTCTTACCCCCATAATCTCCTCTCCACCTGTGAAAAAGAAAGCATGCAAACACAGCTATTTATATATATATCTATGATGAGTCTTCCTCTTTTCCCATCACCTTCAGCTTTTCCTAGCGTTATTGTCTTTGCCAGTGAGTCTTGTCTTCTCATAATGCAATCAAAGTATGATAGCCTCAGTTCAGTCATTTTAGGTTCTAGGGAGAATTCAGGCTTCATTTGCACTAGAATCCACTTATTTATCTCTTTGGCAGTTCACGGTATCCCTAAAACTCTCCTCCAACACCACATTTCAAACAAATCATTTTTCTTCCGGTCAGATTTCTTCATTGTCCAACTTTCACATCCATACATAGTAAACTAGCTCTATACCAGTAATGGATTTACCAGTGGCAGCAGTGCTCTTAACCTCAAGAAGCAACCATACTACGTGGTTAGTTCTGCCCTGCCCCCAAGGACTGGAAGATAGATCACCAAACTCCTGTTCTGTCACAGGAAACATTACCAAATCGCTGTGACCCTAAAAGATGTTCCTGATTAAATGGCAAAAACAGATATCTGCAACTGGATCAAACGTTGTCCCCAAACAGCTGAAAAACAGCAGGGTATGATCTGGAGACGAAAAGCAGCAGATAAGAGAGGATTGCAAAGGGGAAAGCTGCAGATGAAAGGAGGATTCAGCCCACTGTTTCTCCCCTTCAAAGCATCCAGTTATTTCGAGACGCACTCCTCTGGGGATATATTTAAGTGACTAAGTAACTAAGCAGTAGATAGATCGAGATGGTAGAGGAAACTCACCAGCCTCCTTCTTGTTTCTCCACATTCTGGATGACAGCATTTTTTGTGAAAGTGAGTTCATCCTCCCGCTGTGCCTTGTAGTCAAACAAGGCTTTGACAGCACACTAAACACAAGAGATGAGAGAGGCTGTCTGATCACTGCAAAAGCTGTGGTGGGTATACATATAACGAGAGCGAGGCTACTAAGGCCAAGGATTTAAGTGGGACTCTACATAGTTAATGATTAGATACTTATTCCTGTTTTGGTGCGTCCACCACATGTGGGAACACAGTGTGACATTTACAACAAAAAACTGTAAAAACAAACTGATGCTTGGGAGAGGAAATCTTTCTGTTTTCAGACTCCCATGACTGAAGTTCCCCTGACTCCAAGTGTATGTACATGCCTGAAATTTAAATATGCAAACAAGCACACTGCACAAACCAATGCTTTAGGTATACAAAAAGGCACAGGTACACACTGGTACTTGCAAACTGGATTAACAGACAGGAGCCCTAAGTGCCAACTGATTGATTAAAAACCCTTGCTTCTACAAAGGTGAGTCACTGAGCAAAAGAACCCGGCAACATAATTCCAAACACTTCATCCTCCACCAATCCCAACATCAGTCTGAGGACCACTGTGGCGTGGTGGTTAGAGAGTGTCATACTGAGATCTGGGAGACCCAGGTCAAGTTCAGATCCCCACTCTGCCAAAGCAAGCTTGTTGGGTGACCTTGAGGCAGTCACAAGCACACAGCCTAATCTACCTCACAGGGTTGTTGCGAGAATAAAATGGAGGAGAGAACAACATAGGTCCCTAATGAGGAAGAGCTATGGGGCATAAATGAAGTAAATAAATAAATCTCCCCATTTTGCAACTCAACAAGTAGACTTTCTCTGTCTAATCCCATAATGTCACAAGAACTTCACTGTTATACCAAGATGGGTATAAACCAGGGTGTACCCCCTTTCATGCCATGTCAGATCATACTGTACAAGTGCCGGATGGGCCTCCATACCAACATTTCAGAAGGGACTTTTGCCTTGTGTGGGGTGTTGTTGTTTTTTTGCATACCTTGAAAGTAGGCATGGGGTTGGCTTCCACATAGAATCCTGGATTCCGTCCTTCATAGAGAGCACCATAATCTGGCTCCTGGTGGACAAAGCAAAGAAGAGATATAGAAGGAGTACATTTATCCATGTCTGACTGCAGAGAGAGAAATACAAGCAAAGAGATTCCAAGGCAGGTGAAAGAGACAGCCCAGTCTTGCATATTGCGCCTCCTTGACACAGTATATATCCTGTGTGGGTTTTGTCCATATGGACCCAGCAATCTCTGGCACAGGTTCTTTGGCAGGCCCTTTTCACAATCAGAAAACATGGCAGGGTCTTTCCTCTAGCTCAGGGGTGGCCAAACTTGCTTAACGTAAGAGCCACACAGAATAGGTATGAGATGTTTGAGAGCTGCAAGTCATGAACAAATATTACACACATTTTTACTGTAAAACATGCAGATTTGCTTTTTGTTAACATTAAATGAGACTGCCAAAAATAAAAACAAAAGGGGTAAAAACAGATATTGATAATGATATTTATTTATCCAATGATACTTGTAGGCTGGGATAGGGGGGCATTGAGAATGCATTTAAAGTTAAAGTTGCTTTCTTTCTCTGCTCCCCCCCATTTCAAACCTACCCAGGGAGGGGAACACTGGCTGGGGAAGGGAAGACCAATCGGGGAGGCATGCCTCCCCTTTGCTTCCCCAGCCGCCCTGCTGGGAGCTGCACAATACATGTGAAAGAGCCGCATGTGGCTCCGGAGCCACAGATTGGCCACCCCTGCTCTAGCTGCATCATCAGCATATAAAGTGCCCTCAAGTCGCAACCAATTTACGGAAACCCCTCTCAAAGAGTTTTCAAGACAAGAGATGAGCAAAGGTGGTTTGCCTTTACCTTCCCCAGCACAGCAACCCTGGTCTTCCTTGGCTTTCTCCCGCCCAAGTACTGACTTGGGCTGACTCTGCTTAGTTTCCAAACTCTGATGACCCCAGGTTAGTCTGGACTATTCAGGCTGTTAGCTGCACAATACCAGAGAGGATCTGTACTTGCATAGAGCCCCTTTGCCAGAAAACCAAGAGAATTTCCAACTTGAACTGAGAGCAAGGACCCTGGACTCTACCCAGTCCACATTCCCAACATCACACTCACCGCCGTCCCAATCTTCTCCAGGGTCTCCTCGTTTATTGGATATCGCAACTTCATCTTGCGGTACAGCGGGTTCTTCTCATAGTAACTGATTAAATCCACCAGGCTGTCAAATTCTGAGTTACCCAAGACAACAGTTTGGCCCTCCTGCTGCACTCGGCAGTGCTTGATCTTCCCTTCCGCTCTGGGGGACAAACATCAACAGAACAATTGGTGAGAAGGCAGAAGGAAACGTCCTCCCAGAGAATGTGTCATAATCAAACTTCCAAGTCTGTGGCACCTAGGAGAAAAACTCACCGGAAGGAGATGGCGTAGGAGTTCGGCTCACTTCTCTTGCGCACCAGGAAAGCTCCATCCCTTGGCACCCTCATCAGCATACGCTCTGCTAAAGTCCGGGTGAGATTAGCGTGGTACCATCTGGGGGAGATGAAAACACCATGAGACAAGGGATTGCCATTGTTGATGAGCATTCGGGCCCACTCCACTTGTTTCGTAGCATGACACAGGAAGAAAGCTTTTTTGTCATGTTTCTCCCCCAGATTTACAGCCATTTGTGATTTCACCCCAGAAGCTGCAGACACAGTGAATAATGCTGCATTATGATCTAAGGTTTCTCTTTCACTGATGTCCAGTAAGGGCATAATGTTCTGATGGTTAGAGGACTGTAATCAGGCCATAGTATCACATATCCCACTGTTTCCCTTCACACATAGGATCTGCCCTATCTCATATGCCCCACCCACTTCTTAACCTAACCCCCCCTCCAACCCCCCAATAGTTAAGAGCTGTACCTTTACTAACTGGGGTTCTGATAATAGCCAAGCGCTGAAGTGACTTTGCCAAACTCCTGCTTAAGAAGGACCCCGATAAGCTTTAATCATGGCCATAGTTAATGGAGACATAAACAGGTTTTACAGCACAGCAGCACAGTGCTAATTTAACCCTTAACCATGGTTGAGAGCTGGAAGAATTAACAAACTTAAAAGGGAAAGAACAGCCAATCTTTCAGCTTTTTTCCCATCCCTTCATCAATGATCAGGAAAGTTACATCTGAACAAGGTTTGGGGGAAGGCAAGTCTAAAATATAAAGTCCCACAAGACTGGTCCAGGCAACAGAGCTTTTATGTGCTTTGTTATGCCTCTGGGCTTTATTAGCTGATTCTTAGTGGTTTTCCATTATAAAGACTTTATGTTTTTAATCATGCTTTATTTTTGTGAGCCACCTCAAGCATGTGGCATATAAATGTTTTAAGTAAATAAAACAGGTTCTTGTCCAAATATTTTAGGAGCCTGTTAGGGACCAATTAATTTCTCTTCATCTGCAAACTGGGGGTTCACGCTAGGTCAGGTGGTAGCTAAGAGTCAGTATGCAGGACACCAAGTTCACAAAGCTGCACAGTAACAGTTTTCAACTCAGAAAGAATTTTGCACTCCACATATACCACAGGCTATGCCTCTGGCAGTTGAAACAAATTCCGGATGCCAGTCTGCAGGTGCAGAGAAGTTAACTGGACCAGTGTGGTTAGAACATTCTATAAAGGTTTGCAACTGACCATTAGAAGGAAACTCAAATAAAGGGTGAGTTTGCAACTGATTAGGCAACTAGGCCGTTTCTTTCCTTGACTGAGCTATGGAGAACCTGTACAGATTAGCTAGCCCACTTTAATGCAACAGAATTAACCATTAGAAGGAAACTCAAATAAAGGGTGAACTCCAAAGTCACCCACTTAAGAATGCTAAATTCATGCTGCAAAACCGTGAACTGATCCACCATCCCTAAAAGCTTCACTGTCGATAATTCTGCTGGGATGCCCAGGCAAACAACAGGGCAGAGGCAAACAGCTGCCGGTTCCCCTTCCCCATCTGCTTACTCCTTGCTCTCATGCGCATTGGTCTGTGGCACAGGCTCCGTCAGCCTCATCTCAAATTCATTGCACCTGAGCGGCACCTGCTGGTAGTGGGTGATGAGGTCATAGAGGCTGTTGAACACCAGATTGTCAGTGAGGAAGAACTTGGGGCTGCCAGCATCCTGCCGGGAATGGATCCGGCAATGCTGCACCTTCCCATTGCGCCTGCATAGGGGGAGAAGATAGACCGAATTACTTATCATGCTCTGTTTGCAACAGCTGTTAACATGGCTGGTAATATACTAGAAGAGAGCCATATGGCATAGGCAGGTTGCTTATTTATTAAAATAATGCCGTTAGGGTAGATCAGTGGTCTTAACCTTTAATCTACTACTGTCCCCCAAGTACGCAACATCAAAACTGAATGCCCCCCACACAAGAAGCCACAGTGCTCCAGACAACTTTATTTATATAGGCAGACAAACGGGCAACAAGATTAAAGTCCAGTAGCACCTTAAGGTCCAAGAAGATTTCCAGGTTATAAGCTTTCAAGAATCAAAGTTCACTTTGTCAGAGCTTTGACTCTAGAAAGCTTATACCCTGGGTCTCTAAGGTGCTACTGGACACCTTCTATTGCAGCCCAACACACCTGCTTACCTGAAACTATTTGCAAAGGATAGACGGGTTCTCAAAAAAAAGGTATCAATGTTTATCTGAGTACAACTATCATCTTCTGGAGAGAAAAAAATGTACTCCAAATGGGGACAAGGAAGAATATGCCACTTTTTAAGAACCTGGGATTTTATCCTCAGGACAAGCAATATGAAACTGTCAAAGGCCATTACCAGCAGGGAGAACAGTCTTATTTCTAAAATTCCAAATGCTCCCCAGATTTCTGAACCACCCTCCCTTTGATGGTCAGATGGCTCCCATTAAGGACCACTAGACTGGATTATATGGGGAAATGTACCAGAGTACTTGGGAGCTCTTAAAATGGCTGCGGGTTCAAATATCATCTGCCGAGCATGAAAAGGAAGCAGAAACAGCACTCAGCTGACATTGAGTGAACCAAACCCTGCTTGGGGATATACTACAAGGTGTATCGAACTTCAATGATGCCCCCCCCCCCGAAAGCAGAGACAAGGGATTCAACCGAATGGAGGTTTTCTATAAGTAGTGTGGCTAGTGCCCTGTGCACCAAACAGTCATTCTAGATCTCAGAGAAAGGTATTTATAGAAAGGATTTATAGACTAGCAGTAGTGTTGTCATAAAGAACAAAATGGAACAGGAATCCAGTGGTGCCTTTATTCTGGCGTAAAATTTCTGTAAGGCACAGCTCTCATGAACAGATGTTTATGCGGGAATAAATTCTGTTGGTTTCCAAGGTGCCACCGGATCACCGTTGCATTTTCCTGCAACAGAATAACGTCGCCACCCATCTGGAGTTATATTATCTCCTAGGGTATTTCTACAGGCTTCTACCTGTAGCACCAAAGTAAATATCAGCAAATACATATTGCCTATTGGATTTCTGTCAGTCACCTTTGCCCAACTCCTGTATAAATTTAAAAACCGTATGTGTAAAAATTAAATATCTTTCTGCCAATTTCCCATGCAGCTGTAAGCAATCCATGGTGCAGAACAAAAGTGAAGAAGAAGAGGAAGAAGAGGAGGAGGAGGAGGAGGAGGAGATGATGATGATTGGATTTATACCCCGCCCTTCACTACCCAAAGGTGTCTCAGAGCGTCTTACAAACTCCTTTCCCTTCCCCTCCCCACAACAGACACCCTGTGAGGTAGGTGGGGCTGAGAGAGCTCTTGACAGAAACTGCTCTTTTTCAAGAACAGCTCTTATCAGAACTACGGCTTGCCCAAGGTCATCCAGCCAGGTGCAAGTGGAGGAGTGGGGAATCAAACCTGGTTCTTCCAGATTAGAGTCCGCGCACTTAACCACTACACCAAACTGGCTGGTGTACTTATGTTGTGTACCTATGAGAGCCAGTGTGGTGTAGTGGGTAGAGTGTCAGACTTAAGACCTAGAAAACCTGGGTTCATATCCACACTCTACCATGAAGGTCACTGGATGTCTTTGAGCCAGTCACACTTTGAGCCAGTCACACTCTCTCAGCCTAACCTACCACACAGAGCCATTGTGAAGATAAAAACAGAGACAGAAAAGCCTGCATATCTCGGCTCCTCGGAGGGAAAAACAGATGGTTTCTCTTCCACATTTCAGTATTACAGAGCTAGTTGATCAACATTACAGAGCTAGTTGATCAACATTACACTCAGAGAACCTTACCAGAAAGAAAGGGTGTAATCGCCAACAAAGGTCTCACTCTCACGCACCAGGAAAGAGCCATCAGGGGCCCCTGTTTCTATGCAGTACTCTGTCAGGAGCCTTTCGGCGATGTGGCGCCCATCACGCCCAGCTCCTAACTTGCCGTGGAACCACTTTTCAGTGGAGTGGAGTTCAGTGCTGTTGCTTGCCTAGCATGGAAACAAACATTAACTCACCAGTTTAAGTTTCCTGGGGCTCTGTTCTGCAACCCAACTTCCTCTTTTCACCAAGACTAATCCATAAGAACATAAGACCCGTGCTGGAAAAGACCAGTGGATCCATCCTGGGCTGGTTCCAGGTTTCAGCAGGCCCCGGACAAGGAGTTCCCAGGGTCTCCTCCCCTCCTCTGCTTACCACTGTGCCCCCCCACCTCTCTGTCCACCTGCCTGCATCGTCTCCCCTCACTACCTATCTATCTCTCCCACTTGCTCCTTTTCCAGTCCTCCCAGGGCTCACTCAGCCTTCCCTGACTATGTTGGGCAGCGGGTGGTGGGAGGGCTCACAAAAAGTAGATGGGCAATAGGAGAGTTGAATGGGTGGAGGGTGGTGGCAGTGGGCCCCATCAGAAGACCTGAGCCTTGGCACTGCCCCATCTCAGGGTATGCTGACGTTGGCCCTGGGTCCATCTAGTACAGCGTACTGTTTCAAATAGTGGCCAACCAGCTGCCCTGGAGGACCAACAAACCAGGCACAGAGACCAAAACCTTCCCTGCGATGCTGCCCCCAGCACACTGCGTTTCAGAGGTTTGGTGCCTCTGTGTTCCTTGCATTTAAAACCAGAATTCAGCCAAGCAGGACAGCGGCATTTTCGCCCCCCCCCCCAAATCCTCTGTAGCATGTTATTACACCACAGAATAAATAGGAAAGTAAGCTAGAGAAAAAGCTAAGGACCTGAGGCTTGTATCTCCTGCTGCCAACAATAGGAGGCATTTGAGACTGCAGAAAACAGTGTTAATGATGGTATGCAACCCGCTTTCAAAATCAATATAAAAAATGGTCAGCTTCATGCACTTGCAATCCATATTGCAAAAACATTCTCTGGCTGCTCTGGATGCTGAGCCTCCTCTCCTCAAAAGCAGTAACCAGGGCAACCAACTTGCAGCTGCTCCACTTCCACTGCCCTGCCTACAAGCAGCAAGACGGAGCATGCTCCATCCCAATCCCACTGCCTTCTGACCCGATCCTAGCCTGCCACTGGGCAGCCAGACTACTGCTTTTTCCTTGAATGGGAACCTCACTGCAACCTCTTCTTAGAAGAGGAGGAAAATAATGCTTGGACAAGACTGGACACATTTCCACAGGTGGCTTCAAGACCCGATTCCTTCCGGTGCAGTAAGGAAGAAGAATCCCTTCCATAACTGTGGCTATTAGAACCAATTTTTGAAGTCTGACACATACCTCTTTTTGCTCTTCCTCATCCTCATTTCCCAGATCACTGGTTGTCTCCCCAGAGTAATAGATTTTGCTGCTGGTCAGGACAAAGTAATGGGGGTTCCAATCCTGCAAGGAAATACAGAGTTACAATGTTTATCCCAAAGCCAATACTCTCAGTATCAAAACACTCAAGGTTGGAGAATAACGAAAGGGGCCGTAGCTCAGCGGCAGAGAACGTGGTTTGCATGCAGAAGGGGCTGGGTTCAGTCCTCAGCGTCTCCGGTTACAAGATTTCAGGGAACAGGGCTGGGGAAAAGGCCTCTGAGGCCCTAGAGAGGCACTGCTAGGTAGAGTAGACAAGATTGGGGTAGATCATCAGTGTCTTTGACTTGATATAAGCTTTATATGACTATCTGGGGCTGCATTCTACCTTGTTGCAAATTGCACTTTCATTACACTATAGCAATCATTTGCAACTGGATTGGTTTGTCCACACAGGAAAAATAGTAACACAGAGCTGGAAGGGACCCCAAGGGTCATCTAGTGCAACCCCCTGCACAATGCAGGGAATTCACAGCTATCTTTGCCCCACTCCCCCCATGGCCCCTGCTGTATACTCAGAGTAAAAACACCATCCCCCCAACCTGGGTCCCCAGGCCAATCTGGCCTGGAGTAAAATTCCTTCCTGACTCCAAAGTGGTGATCGGCATTATCACGGGCATGTAACAAAGGACCACAAGAGCTCATCCCTTCCTGCCTTCCTGATCTTGATCTGCCTAAATTCATCGTGAGTCACAGAATCAGCATTGCTGTCACCTGCCCATCGAGCTTAAACCTCCAAAGAAAGAGAGCCCATCACCTCCTGAGAAAGCCTGTTGCACTGAGGAACCACCCTGTCAGAAAGTTCTTCTTAATCCAGTTGAAATGGTTACTACTGTACAGTGAAATCACAATATCCAACAATGTGGAGATGTGACCTTGTATCACTAAGAGATCATTGGGAAGGCAGTAGAAGGTGGCTTCAACTTGAAGTTATAATGAATGATAATTAATTTTAAATACAAACTGATGCTTGCTCAGGCTCAACACTGAGTAATGAAAGCCAGATAATCACAAACCAGCTCAGGATCTCTGAGAGAAGTAGAAGTCAAAAGCATTCAAGACTGAGGGAAATCATTTTTCTCATCCAAGAAGCCCTTGAGAAAATTATACCAAACTACGAATAATTCAGCCTTGTTTTAAGCGGCTGGAATAGTTTCCATTTGTAAAAAAAAAAAAAAATTACCACACTATGAGGAATCATTCCATTTTTACACAGCATTCTCTTCCTACAGTCACTGCACTGAAAAGGCACATATGCCTGTTTACAGCAGAATTTATTGATATATAAGGTGGCATCAACTCCAGTCAAAAGCACACAGTGCTCCCAAAAGTGTATCAGTCCCAAAAACCACATCTGTTTGCAATACACCCAACTCCCTCCCTCAGGAGTCAGCAATGACTGATTCCCTAAAGGCCTTCCAGAGGGCCTTTGGATTAGATTAATAGAAAACAGCGTGACAGGGGAGTGGTGCTATTGGAAAACTAATTTCTATTGATTTTTTGCTACAGTATAATTCAGAGTATTTTACCGGTTTTTATATTGACCGTTGGTTGTATTTTTGCTGCTATAAACCACTTTGGGGATATTTTTGAGTTGAAAGGTGATCTATAAACTAATATAGAAGCATATTTTCAGAACAAAACAAGTGGCATCTTTCTCTCTCTCTCCCCCACCTCTCCTCCAAAGGTCAATGTATGTGGCTGCCCGTTCTCCATGACCATCACAACTGTCCTGAAGAGGGGTAGACTAAGAGTCAGTGACTGGCCTAGGACCACCCAACAAGTTTTGTAGCCAAGTTAAGAATTAAAACTTGGCCTCCTAGAAGCTAGCCTTACCTTCTAACCCCTACACTACATTGGCTGTCTGTGGCAACAGTGTGAGCTGACATATGGAGGTCTTCTTCCCCCGCATTCCTGTTATCATTGGTAACACGGAGTCCAAGACTTGGGCTCCAGCAGCCACTAAATGCAGCAAAAATACACAAGTGGGGGAAGCAGAAAGGAGGAGTCAGAAGTTTGGTGCATATGACATGGGTCACTAACCGTAAGAACCGGGGTTTACAACATCCCTGACCAAGAAATGAATTGGCATGTTTAGGATAGCTTAATATGTTGGATCTAGGTAACCGGTGGCAAAACAAAGGAATAAAATCCATTAGTGCAAAGGAAACCCACGTGATTGATAGGATCTTCCAGGTAGAGAATCCCATTCTTTATTGAGTTGCTGATATCGTTCTCGGAGTACATGGCGGATGTCGGCACTTCTTCGTAAGCGCTCCCCTCAGCCAGCTTCTTGTGCTGCAGTACGAGATATTGTGATCAGTTACCCTAAATGAGAGCCTAGAACAGAGGTCCCTGACCTTTTCCAGCCTGTGGCACCTTTGGAATTCTGACATGGCATGGTGGTCACAGCCACAAAATGGCTGCCGTGGGAGGCGGAGCCAGACACAAGATGATTACCATGGCTTGTCTTCAGTCACATAGTGAAGACCCTTGTGCTGTGGAGGCAGCAGATGCCAAAACAACATTTTAAATAATCTGCACAGCCAATCAAATCTCCAATAGCTAACCAGAAGCCTTGTTTGGCAAAAGCCCTACCTGGTCCCACCCACTACCTGAAAACACCTGGCGGGTGCCAGAAAAGGTGTCAGTGGGCACCACAAGAACCATGTTGGGGACCCCTAGCCAAGAAGAACAACACTGGAATTATGTCCTGCTATTTTTTCCAGTCTCTGGGTCATCCTACAACCTATTCCATGGCAGCACCACAGAAGACAAACAAAAAGATCTGTGGGAATATTGTAGTAACAAAAAACCCTTTCCATCAACAAAATGTGTTCTGTTCACTCTTGCTTGTTTAATTTACAAGGCATATTGAAAGGTAGCATTTATAAGAGGGCCCAACCTTGTTATGCATTAAAAAAAGAGTGAGCGCCTAGATTTCTTCAATAGGCTAGTAAAAATTCTCATCTCATTGGAAATTCAATAAATGTGGTTTTATGTTATTTACATGGTTTTTGCTTAGCATCCTTCTCTTATTCTCATACACAGAGTGACTCACCCCTTTTGGTGAGAAATGAAGACAACAAAGTAAATCAGTGTTGAAAATGCAAGCAAGCTACAGAAATCTATTTAGCACTCCCTCCCCCCTTGTTCTTTGGACCACCTACCATAACTCCCACTTTCAATTCAAGACAGCCCACAAGCAAGGACACTGAAAGGAACTTGCCTTTATTAGGATCTTCCTCTTGAGCTGGTTTGGAGAGGGCAGCCCATCGGCAGAGATATCTACCGGCTTGGTCAGCAGCATGTCCCCAAAGACCTTCTTGAAGTTCTGGGCCATATTCCTCTGCTGAGCGATGCTGCAGTGATCTTCGATGGACAGGATGACAGGATAGCTGAGAAGGAAACAACATCACTTGGTGGCTGCCATTTGGGATGCATAAAGCAGCTTGGAGATTCTTGCTTGTCACAATCCATCATACTCTGTCTGGACAGCTGGGACTCATTAAGTAAAACATGGATCCTGCCTCATCCCCAAGAGCTTCAACTAGGTGACAATAAGGGCTTCCCAAAACTCTCAGCTCCGCATTTTCAGCTACTACTAGTTCTCCCAGACATGTATCTGTCTCAGCCAAGAAAACTTCATGAAGATCCAGGAAAAATACTCCAACAACCACAACACAGTAAGCATATAATCCAGAGGCAAGACAAGGTAAAACCTGCCCTCTACACATTGCTCCTCAAGGACGTTTGTTCCCCAGTGTACTATCCGCACCTCAAGCTCCCTGGCACATATGTGAGAAGAAGAAGAGATTGGATTTATATCCCACCCTTCACTTGGAGTCTCAGAGTGGGTTACAATCTCCTTTCCCTTCCCCTCTGCTCCTCAGGGACATTTGTTCCCCAGTGTACCATCCGCACCTCAAGCTCCTTGGCACATATGTGAGAGGCTCTACTACTGGTTCATGTACATATATAAATTGAATTGTAAAACAACTTATGATTAAAACAGTCAAAAAGTATGCTGAAGCAAGATGAAGAGGATATACTGAACTGACTTGTATCTATTTAGGTTACAGAAGTCTATGGGGCCAAATGGCTAGAGATTCATACAGGTTTGCAGGTTAGATGATTTCAGACTACTAAGAGATTCAGAATTCTGGAAATGGCGTATTTTAAGAGAAAAATGTATATACATAATATAGTGTTGATTTTAAGAGGGGTGTGTGTGTGAGAGAGAGAGGGGGGGGGATGCTTTGGCTGACTTCCCCTCATATATTTAAATGGTTAGAGAAATAACACAACTAAAGATATAATCACAGACAGGGGCACAGCTCTGATTCAATTTTCTTGTAGGGAGCTCAATGGAACTGAGTCTGAATTGGAAAGAGGCGAGCTGTAAGAGTAAAAGTCAGAAAGCAACAGTCACAAGAACTAGAGAGGTCATGGACCTATGAAGAGTGCTGGAGAACAGACAGCCAACTCCTCCTACCTGCTGCTGCTTTTCCAGCAGACACTGCAAACCCCTTTTCAAACTCATGTCTGAACCCATAAAAGCCAGAAATGTTTGAAAATAAAAGCTAGAATTTTCAGGATACTGTGCAAGTCCATTACTGAGAATTCTGAAGACTGATTCCAGTATATATGCCATGACTCAGCAACAGTCAAGAGACTCTTTCCAACACATACAATCTAGTAAGTGGTGTTGGATTTAACTTTCTGAAATCTTCAGCTTCAATGTATTTTAAAAAATAAGTTCCTAGTCCTTATGACGGTGGAGATTTATTTGAAAGTGAGTTGGCACTGCCCACCGAAACTTCTAAAGCCAGAGGAATAGCTAGGTAAGACTTGAGGGCAAGGCTTAAGAACATAAGAAAAGCCTGCTGGATCAGACCAGTGGTCCATCTAGTCCAGCATACTGTTTCACAGTGAGGCCAACCAGCTGCCCTGAAGGGCAGAAGCCAAGGCCCTCCCATTCTACTGCCTTCCAGCTCTGGTATTCAGAGGTTTGCTGCCTCTGCAGATGGAGGCTCCCTTCAGTCACCATGGCTACTAGCCATTGATAGAACTCTCCTCCGTGAATCTGTGCTCATGGCCATCACTATCTGGCAGCAAACCGAACGGTTTAATCACTTGCTGAGTAAAGAAGTATTTCTTTTGACTCTCTTAAACCTACTTCCCAACAATTTTATTGAATGCCCCTAAGTTCTAGTATTATGGAAGGAGACTTTCTCCATGCCAAGCAAATTTTATAAGCCTCTATTATGTCTCCCCTTATCCATCTTTTTTCTAAACTAAAAAAAGTCTAGAAAAGCCCTGCATAACTCCCTCATCCTTTCCATCATTAGAAGCAACAGAATAAATTTTGTAACATCATAAAATTGCAGAATGACACAAAATAAAATTACACGTAGCAGATTTTGCTTTATTTGCACATTTGCAGAATTCAGCTTTCTTGGTGCAGGAGCTGGATTGCCAGGGCACAGAATTTCCACAGATACAATTCTTACTGCGTCATGAGCTAAATGCACCTTGAATTATGAATTATTTGTATCTTCCTAAAATGATGAAGCAAACATTCAGGGTGAACATTGCAACTGCGGTGCCATGTGTGATGGACTGCACTTTTTAAGAAGCCTAGAAGTGCTGCACCAACACCTAAAGGACTGTGAAGGGTTAATTCTTCAAAGAGCCAGAGAGCCTTGAGTGACAGGCTACTCTAGGCAATGTGATTGGTTCGCATCAGCTGAGCAAAAAAAAAAGTCTTGGGAGAGCTGGATGTTGAAGACATTCAGTCAGATTCCTGCCTTAACTGAGAAGAGACATGTTCTGAGAATAGCCCTGATCTAAGTAATGGAATAATTTAAGAACCTCTCAACAGCTTGATATATAAGAACAAAAGTCTGTGCTTGTACTATTTTAACCTCAGTAATTTCAACCTGATTTCACCTGACCGTTCCCTTGATGTCAAATAAAAACTTTTGTTATTTTTGAATTTTAAAAGCATCTCAAGTGCCATTTTCAAGGGTTTAAGGTTCTTGGGCTGAGAAAATAGCCAAAAATATATCTTACTGACAGAGTGGGACAACAAAAGTTTCTTCAGGAGAGAAAACATGTTACCAGAGCTGCTCAGTCAGTGAAGGGATGGAAAAACAGAGGGAAAATCTTGCCTCTGAGGGAGGGAAGTGGAAGGGGTCCATCATACCATGCAACAGAACAGACACTGGCATTGTGAAAATGGTTTGCAGACCTAAATTCCAGTGACGCAAACAGCCCAGCTGCACCCAGCATTTACAGTCAGATGCCATGTGCCACATGAAGGGTCTCTGGATTTCAGGCATCTAAGACAGTGGGTAAGGGAAACGCCTGAAGGGTTCTACTTACTCAGAGGTCACAAAAGCATGCTCCTTGATGGTGGCCAAGACATCGGAAAACTTGATCTTTGTTGTTAGCGTGTGCCCATGATAGATCACCGGCATCCCATCTGGCCCATCCCAGCAATCAACTGAAAAGGATTTAAAACAAAAATACAAAAAACTTGAACCAAATTTCAACCATGCAAAGGACCATTAATCATCGCGGCGGAACACAGTTCTGCAGGGAATCCCCAGAAAACAAGGCATCACGAGTTAAACCTAACAGACAGTTTGACAGCTAACTACCTCAATAATACACATTTTATTGGAAGGGACAGGCTCAGTGACAGAGCATACAGTTTGCATGCAGAAGGTCCCAGATTTCATTCTTTCAATGGAGATGCTGGAGTATCAGGTAACAGCTGTTGAGAAAGACCTTCCAGCACTTGAGGCTTTGGGGAACTGCTGCCAGGCAGAGTAACTACAGAATTAAATCAATTGATCCTCTTTCATTATAAAAGCAACTGCACACATTCCAAGTTCTCTTCCATTTCCGTCTTTGATGCCAACAGATGTGCAATTACTACATCAAAACATGCATTTCAAATCACACTGATGATGCTGTTAGAATCAGAACGTTGCAGGGTTATCTTGCAGTTATGACAAGCCAAAGGAAAAACTAATGAGCCAGTGACCTGCCTTCCTCAAAAAGCTTCAGACACAGAGAACTCAGAACTGCGCCTAGCTAGCAAGATATGAAATTACTTCTAGGCCTAGAATTGCAGCAGTACTTCTTTGGCCTTGGGAAAAGGCAATGGGCGGGACATGTGCGATGAAGGGCAAGCACTCACGTTCAATACAACGGCATCCCATGCGCAGGCAACGAGCATAAGCTTCCAATGAGGATTCACTGGAGAACTGATCTCCTGTCAAGTACCTATTCATGTGAGGGAAACAAAAAATCTTACATGATCCACGGAGAGTTTGTCATAAACATCCCATAAATGTCCCCAGTCACACAGGACTTGTACGTAATCCCTAACAACAATATTTTATACACACTTGCATTTTACAAGCAGGGGACCTGTAATGACTTATATAGAGCACCTTATTTTCCTCTCTCCCATTATTTCTTCTTTCCCTTTCCTGGCAGTTCCCATAGCCTCTTCCATTTTCTTATTTCCTTCTCTCCTTCCCACCCACCAGCCAAACTACCTTTATCAGTTCCCATCTTTGGCTTTCACTCCTCCAGCAGCCTCTCCTTGGTCAATTTGCACTGCACCAGCTGATTGAGCCCACTTGCATCATGGGTAATTTGCAAGGACTTGCAGAAGGTACCTCACTTTCCCCTGTACCCCCCCTTCCCCTCAATATTTCTTCTTTCCTTCCTCCTGGCAGCCCTCATATCCTCACATTTCACTCCTTCCTACATTCCTTCCCACCAAGCAACCAACCAGCTTTTATCTGGGAAAGGAGTGTGGCTCAATTGTAGAACATCTGCTTGGCACACAGAAAGATCCAGGTTCAATCAAGGGCATCTTCAGTAAGGTTCAGGTAGTAGGAGATGCGAAAGACCTCAGCCTGAGACCCTGGAGAGCAGCTGTAAGTCTGAGTAGACAATACCACATTTGATGGACCAACAGTCTGATTCTGTATAGGGCAGCTTCATGTGTACATGCTCCCCCCCATCTTCAGCTGTATTTATTTATTTCATTTATATCCTGCCTCTCTCCACAATAGGGACCCAAAGCTGCTTACATTATTCCCCTCTCCTCCATTTTATCCTCACAACAACCCAGTTTTGTTAGACTGGATGTGTGTGATTGGCCCAAAGCTGCCCAGTGAGCTGCCATGGCAAAGTAAGGATTTTTAACCTGGGTCTCCTGGATCATAGTCTAAAACGCTAACCACTATACCGGATTTCGTGAGGTGGCTGCTGTTGAACAAGCAGCTGAGCCTGGGCGAGTCATGCAAGTTTCATGGTTGCAAGTCGCCAGCGGTTACTGTTGATCCTGGCCCCAATGACGCATCCCTCAAAGGCCAAAAGAGGTCTGGAAAGGGCCCTGACTCCTCCTCCTGTTTTTTTATTGACAGACACTAAGGCTTGAAGGTTGGCAATATTGTGGTTGCTAGAAACAGCCACAGAGGGCATCTGTTTCTAAAGGTTAAAGGGGCTCCTTTTATCATTTTCAAGGGTTTTAACACACACACACACCCTTTTTGTCAAGATATAAGTTTTTCTCTGAACCTCAGGCTTTGTTCAGGTTTGTAGAAAGATCTATCTTTTCTGTCTATGGCCCCAGTTCTCTGGCTTTATGTATTCACAGATGGGGCCATGTTAAGGATTAGATACACTGATGATTGGAGCTGCGGTGGCTCAAGTGGTTAAGACTCTGAACTGCAGGCTGTGGAAGGTCAGTAGTTCAGCAGTTCGAGACCCGAGTTGGCCGCATGACGGAGTGAGCTCCCATCTCTAGTTCCAGCTCCTGCCAACCTAGCAGTTCGAAAGCAAGAAATTGCAAGTAGATAAATAGGTACCACTTTGGTGGGAAGGTAACAGCGTTCCGTGCACCTTGGTGTTTAGTCATGCCAGCCACATGACCACGGAAATGTCTTCGGACAGCGCTGGCTCTTCGGCTTTGAAACGGAGATGAGCACCGCAACCCTAGAGTCGGATTCAACTGGCTTTCGAGCAAGGGAACCTTTACATTTACATTGATGATGCTCATTGCAACAAGGCCTATGGAACTGGCATGCTGCTAGGCATGTTCTACGATCAGGTCATGCTATTGGAAGAAGGAAGCAAAAGCTACATGTAATTGACAATTCTGTGGTGTTTTTCCCCTTCCACTTTTTTTTTTTTAAGCAAAAAAGCAGGAAGGTTAAAATTGGAGAAAAGAACCACAGCAGGGAGTAAACAGGCTTCTTAACCCTTTCCTTTTCCTGCAGTCTGTCAGTTCAAAAACACCTCCCTCATTCATGCAGAGAACGATATGAGGTCAGATGCCATGATCCATCAGCAGAAGCACTGACTGCCATGGATATTTCCTGTATTCCCCAGGTCACAGAATCCAAGAGGACTGATAACTATTTGGAGGAGAGGAGCTACAGCACGGAGTGCAAAAGGACAAAATCACCCCTCCTCTCTTATCCATCAGCATAGGTGAGTTTGCTATCTCATCAGCACAGTCCCCAACTGAGTAGCTACTGATCCACATGGGCTCTGTGATCCTGACAAGGACTGTTGGGGGAGGGGGAACCAACGAAGGATCTACAATCCTTGAACGAAAGATCTTGTAAGGAACAATTAGCAGGAAGGGAAAGCATTAAGCAGCCCCTCCTTACTGTACCAATTCTCTCCTCCTGATTTCTTACTTTCATTTTTTTTTTAAGGAAAATAATGTTGGAAGAAGAGTCATGGAAACAGCCTATCCCATACAGCTTGGACCCTGATGGGTTGGACTCCCCTTTGCACAGCAATTTGCAGAAAAGCAGCAGAAGAGAACAGGACGGCACGTCACCCAAGGACTGAGACAAGAACTCTATGGCATTCAGGTTCTTCTTAACGCTTGCTGGTATTTTACTACAAAGTCTGTGTAAAAAAGCCACTGGGAAATTTGAGCACTAGTCATATCACATTTGGCACCTCTTTTTACATGCAGGGTTGCCAACAGCTCAGGGGTCTCCAACATGCAAGCATCCGAGATCACAGAGGATTCTGTGAGATCCCTGAGCTTTTGGCTCACGCTGAAACTACCTGCATGAGGGTCCTGGGGTGGCGGGGAGATTCAACACATCATGCAAACAGGATCTCAGGAAAGGAACAAAGTGAGCAAGATGGGAAGGGCCAGAAAGCAGCTTCCTCTGTCCTCTTACGTATTATGCGAGGAGGAAATCCAGTAGTTGGAAAGGGGATTGTTCATGTCTTCTGGACGAACAACATCGAGTTCTGAGTTCCAGATGCTATTCTCTTTGGAAAACAGGAAGCTGAGAAACTGCCCAGGGAAAAGGGAGGGAAAACACACATACACACAGACAAAGCATTAACCAAGAAATTCATTAAATCTATTATTCTACATGCAACCTCAGAGCCTCCTTGTCACACGTACAAAGACTGAGACAAGGTAACTGCTGAGTGGCCCTAAACTCCCTTCCCAGAAAAACCCAGGCTGCAGAAGAACTTGTGTAGACTTAAAGAAGGATTTTGTCCCACTTTACATTCAGAAGAAGGACAGATGAGTTCCCTTTTAGTTCAGACAGCAAATAACCAGGCACAGGTAAAGAGCATTTACCCTTCCCCCTCCCCCATTCACTGTCAGGCCTGACTGAAATGCTACACTGGCCAAGCCCAAAGCAACATCCCAGGGACTTTGCACTCACCCACTTTCTCCTTGGGCTGCTACCTATGCAAGTGTAAACAACCACCCCAAAATGGAAATACAGCGAATAACAGTTGTGCAAACAAATAACCAGAATAATCTGTCACGCTGTACAAATCACACTCAAGACTTCCGTCTTCTTATACAGTTCTACTTACAATTATAAACAATACACATAACAAATGGCAAACCGAAGGAGCAGCGACGGCACAACTAGGTTGCTTTGCCATTTCTTAGGGCTTCATCAGGCCACTTTTCTTAGTGATGGAGCCCACCCAGCTCTGGTAAGATTCAAAATGAGCTGGGTGGGCTCCATCACCACTCCTTCGGTGTGCGCTACAGCTATTCTTGAACCTATGCAGTCCACTGTGTGTTTCCTATTTGAAACTCTTCTCTGCATCATGAGCTGGTGACTGCATCGTTCTAAAGAGACACTTGTACTTTCAAGGACTATCACAGTTCAACTGGTGTAGATGTAATTTATGCATGGTGGCAAAACCATTTGTTATGTGTATTGTTTACAACTGTAAGTAGGACTGTACAAGAAGATGGAAGTCTCGAGTGCGATTTGCACAGTGTGACAGATTATTCGGGTTATTTGTTTGCACCTATACAAGTGTAGCTGGTTTGCACAGGTAGCCACCTGGTTTAAAGGAGATGCTGCGTTCATGAAAAGTCCAATGGGAAAGTGCTTTGGCTTCGCCGGTGTCCCATTTAAATCAAACCTTGTTTAGCATCGCTCACTAAACAGTGGGGCAGCAAAACCACAAAGGTCATTAGTACTGGGGTAACAGTGACTATCAGGACCAGCAGAGACACTGCAAGGGTAAGGGTATAGGAGAGAAAGACATAAGCTCCATGGGAACAACAGAAGTCAGAACTATAGTACAGTTAGGTGAATGAGCCTCAAATCCTCAGGCTCCTTCACTGTTTGTCCGGCCTTCTCCTTGCATCCCATAAGTTTAGCAAGCCATTGATCTACCTCTAGTTTGTTGCGACGTCCAAATGCAGCTGTCTTATCATGTGAGGTCATTCCTCTCCCAGTGACCACAATACTAAAACCACAAATTAATGGTGGTTTAGAATTCCTACTGCTGGGAAAGATACAGCCACCAGTTAGTTAAGGGGCCTGAATGAACCAGAGTGAGATCAGACTTCCTAGTCTTTGCATGAAATAAGGAGGGAGAGAGGGAAGGGAAGGATTGTCAGAACCCAAGGATCACAGACTTGTTTACACCACAAATTATAAGAGCTACAAATTATAGAGTGTGTGTAAAGGGCCCCCTCTTGCTTCTTGAGATCCGTACCTCATCCAGGGAAAAATAAGGCTCTTCAATTTCCCGCAGTGGGTCCTTCAAGAAGTTGAACATGAACTCCTGAACCAAGAGGAGGTCAGTAGCCCAAAGTTCCTGCAAACACAAGGAAGGAGAATATTGGCTGATGGCACACAATGACATATACATCTTTTTTAAAAAATAGTAAAATTCTGAGAGTTTGTATTCCTCCAGAATTGTTAAGCAGGAAATTCATTCCCAAAACTATTACACATACATTGTCCCAATAATCCTCACAATATCCCTCAAAAGTAGGTCAGTATTATCATCCACATACTGGAGACAGAGAATTTAGGAGGACAGAGCGGGCAAGACTTGGATTGGAGTGATCTGAGTTCAAATTCCCACACAGCAGTAAAGCTGATTAGGTGCCTCTGACAAGTCATCATGTCTCTCCATAATCTTGTGAAAGTGCCATCAAGTTGCTGCGGACTTGAAAGCCAGTTTGGTGTAGTGGTTAGGAGTGTGGACTCTAATCTGGGAGAACCGGGTTTGATTCCCCACGCCTCTACATGCAGCTGCTGGTGTGACTTTGGGTCAGTCACAAGTTCTCTCAGCCCCACCTACCTCACAGGGTGTCTGTTGTGGGGAGGGAAAGGGAAAGGAGATTGTAAGCTGCTCTAAGACTCCTTCAGGTAGTGAAGGGCGGGGTATAAATTCAATCTCTTCTTCTTCTGGCAACCCCAAAGGGTTTTCAAGGCAAGAGACAAATAGAGGTGGTTTGTCACTGCCTGCCCCTGCGTAGCAACCCTGGGCTTCCTGGGTGGCTTAACCCAAGCCAAAACTGCTTAGCTTCCAAGATCTGACAAGACTGGGTTAGCCTGGGTCATCCAGGTCAGGGCCAGCCTAATCTATCATTATATAGGGCTTTTTTTGTAGCAGGAGCTCCTTTGCATATTAGGCCACACACCCCTAGTGTAGCCAATCCTCCAAGAGCTTACAGAGCTCTTCTTACTGGGGCTACTGTAAGCTCTTGGAGGATTGGCTACATCAGGAGTGTGTGGCCTAATATGCAAAGGAGCTCCTGCTACAAAAAGAGCCCTCAGTATGTAATGGTTGAGCTGAGATCTGAACCTGGTACTACCCTGCTCAGAGTTCACTGACACTATGCTCTAACATGTTCTCATCCTCTGTTTGCTAAAGCTCCAAGATGTGCAGTTTTATGTCTCCAAGATCTAAGTGTATCTTTACTGGAGGACCATTTTGCATGGGCACCCAGAAAAGCATATGAATGAGTCCTCTGGAAAAATTACGCATGGGCAGATTTCCTAACTGAAAACGAAAACTGAGATCTGAGGTTCGTCTCCAGGTGTCCTTGCCTCTGAAGCCCCAGTTAGTGGCTACTGGGGAAAGAACCTTTTCTGTGGAGGCCCCGTACTTTGGAACACCTTCGTCAGGCATCAGCCTACTGGTGCAATCTTAACCAAAGCCGCCACAACCTTATATGTCCATAGGCCTCAATGGACCTTTGAAGATGTAGCTCAATTTAGGATTGCACTGTAAGTCTGTGCTGGTCAGCAGAGCTGTTTTCTAGTGCAGCTGAACTCTGTCTTGTTGGTTGGTCATATCCCTTTTTAATGGCTGCTATTCTTAATCTCAGTGATCCACTCTGAGGACTTCCAAGTGGAAACACAGGGGCTGAGTTCAGACTGGCAGTTTGAAGCGGAGTCGTTGCAAAAAAGAGTCGTTTTGCAAAAAAGAGCCGGAACAAAGTGTTACGGGTTTTCCCGGTCACACTGCGCGGACTGATGCAGGAGCATACTGGGAGGAGGCGCGAGGGGGCGTTCACACTGTTGGCCCGGAGGTGCAGCTGTAAGTGGCGTTTTCCTCGCAGCGGGCGCCTAGGCGCAGCGGCGAATAGGGCAGGATCAGGCCGCTGTGGGCCATAGGCACATCCGGCCACATCACTACCCCCTCTTCAAGGCAATCACCTGCACCTTCCTGGTGCCAGAGTGAGGCTAGGAGGTCAGTCAGCGTAAACAGCTGGCGCACATTATTAATGTGGGCTGTTCCCGGCTCTTAGTGGTTAGCGTTCACACTTCTGGGAAGTGGACTGAAGCAGGATAAACGGGCTCCCCAGGGTATGCTACCTCTTTCACCAGGTATCTTTTAAACCCGGGAGGTAAGCGCTACAAGACGGGTTGAGTACGGGTGGGGTACGCCGGACAGATGTGCCTGTGTGAACGGCCCCTTTAATCTGCTTGTGAAACGTTCCTCACACGTGCCTATATCGGGGCAAACTGCCAATCTGAACTTGGCCAGGGTGTGTATTTTTAAAAAATAATTAAAACATTTAACATTAATTCCTAGATGAAGACAAGCTCCATGTATAAAAGAAGCTACACATCACCATTCCACTATATAATTATAATCCCTGAATACCTCCAAAATTCACTGCTAGAAAACAGTGCACCATTCCATACCCTCAATCACAGTTCTCATGTTACATATTCCCCCCCACCAGTGTTCCCTCTAAGTTAGCTCGCAGTTTTTTAGCCTCCAGCTCACACATTTTTGTCTTAGCTCAGGAAGGATGGCTCCAGAGCAAACTAATTCATGCAGCAGCCAGTAGCTCACAGAGTAGAATTTTTGCTCACAAGACACCACAGTTTAGGGGGAACACTGCCCTCTACCATGTATGCCATTAAATAACAGAGTTCAGTACAGAATCTGTCCATTGCAGGTTTACCATGTTCTTCTTTTGCGGATCTCAGGATGGCAATATGTTGCCCTACCCTTATCCTCATAACTACCCTGTGAGGTGAATAAGGCTAAGCACAACCAAAACTATGTATCCTGAACACTGGCTACACACATCAGCAAAATAAACTCTCCAGTCCAATTTGACTGTGGACGTGCCTTCTCACACATGGAAATAACTTCACGTTAAAAACCAGCCATGTATTACGGCTTTTCACAAGCCTGAGAATCCACACAATCCTCTCTCCCCCGAGTAATGAAGAGGAGGGTTGGGTGTGTTTTGTTATGGTTTTGCATATTTGGCTCTTTGACAGCAGTGCTTTCCCTGCTTCATCTGGCTCTCAGAAGCAGACCGCCTTCCTTTGGTTCACTTCCCCAGTGTCATATTGGCCTCTTTCCCTAAATGTCAGCAGGATGAAATGGGAGATTGTGCTGGTTAGTGATTTTTCTTCTTCTTGCATGTCAGCAGCCAAGAATGCACACCTGGGATTACAGCCGGGTGGCAGCTGCATGCTACAGGAACAGTTCAGACGAGAACAGAAGAAGAAAGATTGCCAATTTATCTCCTGGGGCCGGTCAGTTTAAAACTGAACTCATATTCATAATTTTTGCAATAACATGGAATGACATTTACAGCCCATGTCTGGTTGTGAAGGGCAACTGAACCAGAACACCATCCTAGGGAATCTCCTGTTGGGGGTTTATGGGACCAGACCTGCTCGGCAACTGCAATGGAAATTGACGATGCAACTTCAGTCAGTCATCTGGGCAACTGATATATTTATAATGCTTGTACCTGGCTCCTTCTTCTTTTGAAGCACTGTGCAACAAAAAGCAGCACTGATAAAACAAATCGGAAACACCAACACTGGGGGAGGAAAAATCTCCTAGTATCTAAAAACAATAGATTTATTTAGCAGCACACAGACATACTGCTGCTCCATCTGAACATGGGCCTTAAGTTTCTTGGTAGACTTGCTGCTGCTCCATCTGAACTAACATGGGCCTTAAGTTTCTTGGTAGACTTTTCAAAAGACTTGGGGGAGAACTATTGAGAAGGTTTTGTTCCTTCCTAGTGATTCTTGTCTAGGTTGTCTAGGCAAACCCAGACAGCATATTAAAAAGTAAAGACATCACCCTGCCAACAAAAGTCTGTATGGCAAAAGCAATGTAGTACTGTATGGCTGCGAGTTGGACTATAAGGAAGGCCGAGCGCCGAAGAATAGATTCTTTTGAACTATGGTGCTGGAGAAGACTCTTGAGAGTCCCTTGGACTGCAAGAAGATCAAATCAGTCAATCCTAAAAGAAATCAACCCTGACTGTTCTCTGGAAGGCCAGATACTGAAGATGAAGCTCAAATACTTTGGCCACCAAATGAGAAGGGAGCACTCACTGGAGAAGACCCTGATGCTGGGAAAGATTGAAGGTCAAAGAAGAAGGGGGCGGCAAAGGATGAGATGGTTAGACAGTGTTATCGAGGCAACAAACATAAAATTAAGCAAACTCCGGAGCACGACGAAAGACAGGAGGGCCTGGTGTGATGTGGTCCATGGGGTCACGAACAGTCGGACTCGACTGTGCGACTGAACAACAACAACAACAAAAAGTTATTCTTAGCACTGTGAAAGACAGCAAGGCCCCAAGAGCTGGTTTGGTGTTGTGATTACAATGTCTAGGACAGGAGAGATCTGGGTTCAAATCCCCACTCTGCCAGGGAAGTTCACTGGGTGTCATTTGATCACACACACTCTCTCAGCCTAACCGACCTTGTATGGGACACCCTGAGCTTCTTCAGGGAAGGATAGGATAAGAATATGGTCTGGATCAGAAAAGCATCAAGCTGTATTCCTATCTTCTATCACTCTCTCTTCCATTGTGCATACTCACCATTTGGGATTCTAGTAAAAACGTTTGGAATTCCATCAGAGATACTCGGCAGTGCTCAGATCTGTCACCACTGCTGGAGGAAGCAGCACAAAGAAAGCATTGTTGGTCAGAAAGCGCTACGCTGCAGAACGAACAGTAGCCATCTTTGCTTCCCCTGTTGTGGCCCCCACCCTGAGGAGGTCAAGGGGGCTTTCTGTCATTCCACAAACTATGTTTAAAAAATAACTGCGTAAGACAGAGTTGCTCAGGAGGCTTTTCTGCAGACATAACAGTAGGAATATACCAGAACAGAAGAGTTCAAGAAAGCACTTTATAAATGAAAGGGGACTGTGGAGTATACTGCTCCATATTACACATATTATCGGCTTGGTGCACATATTATGTTGTGGTCACTACATTATTTTCTACTGATGTAATACCATTTTTCTGCATTGTGTCCACTCTGTACCCCATCCAATATGCTACACTTGTTCAGACTTCTGTAATCCTAGCCCTAGTACATTGCTTATTAGGCTCGTTCAGACTTCTGTAATCTTAGCCCTAGTACATTGCTTATTAGACATCATTGTGTGAGTCTCATTGAGAAAAGCAGACTATAAATATAGTAAATGAAGTATAAATTCATCAGCCTTATGGGTGTACTTTTCATGCATCTGAAGAAGTAGACTCCAACTCGTGAAGGCGTATGGTGAAATAAAATGCTGGTAGTCTCCAAAGTGCCCCGGGACTCCTAGTTTATTTTTCTGCTTACAGACTAAAGCGGGCTACCCTGCTGGAACAGTCCTAGCCCTTTTTTAATCTATCCCCACCACAAGTACTATTCAAGACAAAGAGGCCACTGCCAACAGATCAGATTACTACAATGCACTCCACACAGGGCTGCCCTTGAAGACTGTCTGGAAGCTACAGTTGGTACAGTCTGAATGCTGCAGCCAGAGTGGGTTATAGGGACCATATCAGACCAGTCGTGTTCCACCTACAATGGCTTCCAATTTGCTTCTAGGCTCAATTCAGACTGGTGGTATGGAGTCTATGGCCTGAGACCAACATCCCTAAAGGGCTGCCTTCTTCCATATGAACCTACCCACTCAGTCCGGTCATCCTCAGAGGCCCTGCTTCATTTGCCTGCACCCTTTGAGGTTAGATGGATGGCAACCCAAGAAAGGGCCTTCTCAGTTGTGGCACCAAAACTCTGAAACTCCCTCCTCAGGGAGATTCATCTGTCTCTCCTTATCAGTGTCTTTTGCCAGCACGTGAAGACTTTTTTGTTTCGTCTGGCATACCTCTAATAACATTATTGGTTCTCCTCCTAGTGCTGTGCGTTTACGTGTTATTGACCAATTTTTACAGTTTCAACTGTATTTTTAACTGTTTAAATGTTTTAATGTTTGCCACCTTGTGGAAACTGATTGGGTGGAAAGATGGCAAAAACCTGTTTTAAATAAATAAAATGAAAAACAGACAGGCTATCTTGCCACTGGGACATTTTCAGGTATATACCCGAATACCAGGAGGTAATATCAGACAAAAATGAAAACTTGAGTGTGCTCTTCAAAAACTTCAAATAACTCAGTGAAACCTCAAATGCTGTGAACACAGCAACAGGCATAGAAATAATTTCAGCTTGTGTTACTTTGTAGTCTGCAAATGCACCCCCCCCTCCGAAATCTAAATGTTGCAAAAGAGAAAGGTGGTCACAGGAGCTATTTTTAAGCATCTTTGACTAAGAAGTCCCACCGCCAAACATCTCAGCCTGATATTTTGACAACAATATTGCTTTTATAGGAAATCCTGAGAAAGGAGAATACAGTCCTGGCTGAGGAAGCATGCAGTGTACTCCAAGACTAAGAGTAACAAAATCACAGTGTACTCCAAGACTAAGAGTAACAATCAAATATCAGCATAAGACACCCTTCACAGTTACAAACCTTTCAGCCCAAGGTAAAAGAACAGTTTACCTTTCTAAGAATGGTACAGCCATCTGTAAAAGAAGAAATCCAAAAGTCAGACACCCATATTTGCCCACCTGAACTTGCTTTGTATAAGCACTGCTCCTAAGGTCCATTTATGCATCCCCCTCTCCAAAGCACTCACATTGCCCCCAAACAACAGGAGCAATTGGAATTGTATTCATGTAACAGCCAAGAGCATCATGGGTGGGGTTAGGCAGAGAACTGTCCACTGATGAACACAGGGATCTGAGCAGACATGCATGCTTTCACACAAAATATATACCTCCTTGCTGGATTCAGGGCAACTGCTTTATCTAGCATGTAAATGTAATAAATTCCAAATGGTGAGCAAGGGTAAAGCATATGGAAAGGAGGCAAGAAAATAAGGGAGCTAGATGTTATAGAATAAGCAATCATATTAAGATTAAAACCATCTCACCCCTTTTTGTGCATTGTACATCAAGCTCTGGTACAACTGGGCAAATTGTCCATATGTGATATCTCCATTCCTTTGCTCCACATCCTACAAAATTGAGATTAGGGAGAAAAATCTTAATAAATAATGCACATCCTCAGTCCTGTATAAACATGCTTTGTTTTGGTCAGTCCTTCTTGTTGTTTGTGGAACATACAACCCATACAAGAAGTGCAATCACTTTTATCATGTTTCGGTTATTTTTTTTTTTAATTAAAATCCCCTGGTTCATCAAGTGTTTTAATTATTCTAAATGGCTGCGATCACACACACTAAATAATCCACTTTCAATCCATTTCTAATGCACTTTCAAATTGGATTTTGCCAGTTCACACAGTAAAATCCAGTTGTAATGTGCATTGAAAGTGGACTGAAGGTGGATTGTTTAGTGTGTATGATTGCAGCCAATGAGAAGCAAATACTCAGGATATCTTAGGAAAAACACTCAATTAAAGGTGCAACTATACAAAATGTTGGCAATACATGATAAGATCTCGTAATATATTTGTTAAGGTAAATCTTCAACCTCCTTCCCCACAACTTGGAAAGGAGAGGAGGAGGGTAAACCATGCTGTTTTCCTTATAGAGCGTGGATCCTCCAAGCTGCTACTAGATCTAAAAGAGGAAAGATGACAGGCCATCGTACCAGAGCCTGTCTTTTTCCCCTTACATGGTCTAACAGCAGCTTGGGGGGAAGGGTCTTCCGGGAATCCAGTGTCAGTGGGGTAGGTGGCAGAGTTTTTAACCCTTTCAACCATTACCCCAGTCTAAACAAGGATGAGAAGCAAATACTCAGGATGTCTTAGGAAAAACAGTCAATTAAAGGTGCAACTATACAAAATGTTGGTGATACATGATAAGATCTCGTAATATATTTGTTAATCCTCCTTTCCCCCAACTGGGAAAAGACAGGAGGAGGGTGAACCATGCTGTTTTCCCTATAGAGCGTGGATCTTCCAAGCTGCTACTAGATCTAAAAGGGGAAAGATGACAGGTTTAACTCTTTCAACCATTACCCCAGTCTAAACAAGGTCCCCAAATGGCTGGTTTTTAACCTTAAAAAATCAGTTGAGAGATCCAACTACTGACCTCCTAAAGCCTCCTCTGGTAGCATTCTAGTGCGTTGAAAAATGGAAACTTTTCCCTTCTTTCTCACAGCATTGTGGTGCTTTTGTGCTCCTCTGGGGGGTTTCACTGGCTTTCTTTCAATCTTTCTCAAACATACTTTGCTCTGAAGTTCTGGGGAAAATCATAGTGAAACTTGGGTGGCTGCTGTATGGGTGGGAACATCTGGATTTCCCCACCTACATGACAACCATTTTCAATAATCCTGTTCCTGCGGTGGCCTTTTGTTTTTTAAAAATCAATACTGAAATACAGTTATACCGATATACCATTGTAAGAATATGTGTAACAGGTTCACTGAATTCCCAGCTTTCCTTTTAAAAAATTCTCTAGCCCCTTTCTCCTTGCAGAGATACAAGAGGAAAGGCATATCTCCACAACGGAAGGAACTAGAAACATACTTTAAAAAAAAGAAAGAAAGAAGAAAGCTGAGAATTTAGAGAATCTGCTATAACTCTAGTTACAATGGTATATCAGCACAACTATATTTTAGTAACAATCTGAACAAAAAAAAATGGCAAAAGGATTGGAGATGTGACTGCTGTTGGGGGACAGGGAAAAGGAAACCAGCCATGGGGAAGCCCTGTTGTCAGTGCACTTTATCAACAGCTGCTAGAAAGTTATTCAGTATGGGAGAAACATTATATCATGATGCTGCTCACAGCAATCGCTGCCAAGAGACGAAGGAGTGAAGAGGAGCCAAAGACACGGCAAGATGCTAAACTACTTACTGTTAACCTTTCTCTCAGAAACCTCATGTTAGGGACTCGGTAATTGACTTGAGACAACATGTTTTTCAAATCCTTTGCAGAAATCCTAGATTATTAGGGACGAAAGAAAAAGATAATAATTATTATGGCGGACGCCACCGTAACGAGTTTACAGTGGGGCTCCTTCTGAAACCTACTGAGGTTTCCTTCTAAACCTAGTGAAAGAAACACGTCGCCTAGAAAATGAAGAAAAAAAACCCAAAACAATTAGATGGATTCAAAGCCACCAATAATCCCCAGATAAGCAGATGAATACAATTTCCAAATGACAATGTTCAGAGAGGTGGCTCTTCTACACCTGTAATTCCTGTATATCTTTTCCAAACTAATTATTTCAGAAGCATTTTTTTCCTGTGATGGCTTTAGAAAAATATAGAAAAACAAACCCGTTTCTTTCCCAAGGAATTTTTGGAAGCTTTTAAAAGGTGCTGGGAAAGGAGTCTTTCCTTCAAAAAGTGTCAAGCAAAAATGCTCATGTTCTAAGATATTTCTCAAACTATTTCCAAAATCTTGTTTAGAGAAACTGGGAGGGGACACAAGCAGTTTTTGAACACATTTAAAAGTCCCTGAAAGTACTGCCAAAAACTACTGCTTGACATTTCCATAGAACTGCTTAATAATATATTTTTGAAAGAGTGCTCCAAGAAACTGCAGGGTTCTTTGGAAACGTATTGAAGATTCCTCAATGTGAACTCCATTAAAGGAGAACACCCTTCCCTGAAAAACTGATAGTTTTCAATTACTGACCTTCTCATGCAATGTGCAGCTACACAAGAATGTTGGGTGTGCTTTAGGTTGCATGATGAACACAGGGAACTACCTCTGTTAGGAAACCAATACCAAGTCAGACTGTTGATTCACCAAGCACCATATTGTGTGTTCCACCTGGCGATTGCTCTCCAGGGTTTCAGAATAAGAAAGGTCTTTCCTAGCACCTGCTGCCTGGGAATACTTGAAGAGGAGATGCCCAAGACTGAATCTGGGATTTTCTACAAGCAGATGCCATAACTACTGGGAGGGGCTGTGCTTTGGTGGTAGAGCATCTGCTTTGAATGCAGAAGGGAGCAGTGGCACTGAGGATTTATCCTCTGGTTAGTAACATCTGAGCCAAACAATACGGCTGTCAGTTCTAGCCCCGTGTTGGTGTGAGCTACCAGCCTTGTCCCTAGCTCGCTGTCCACCCAGCGGTTCGAAAGCTTCAGCGAGTAGATAAAATGGGTACCACTCCTTAGAGAGGGTGGGCACACCAAAAAAAACAACAACCCTGGTGGGGGAGGTGTTAGCTGGCGACCGGAATGCTCAGCTCGCAAGATTGAAAGCCTAAGAAAAATCTCTTCAACTCCGAGAAGCCTGTAATGGGCCGTTCCAGCCAGGCGGTGGCAGTGCGGCGCTGCAAGACCTGGAGAAGCTGACGTCATCTAGCCAAGCCAAAGTGAATATGCCGATGGAACACGTCTGATCCTGCAGCTGGACAAACCCTCGCCGACTGTGAATGCGTGTGGTTTAAAAGATATATGTTGTCCTCCCTTACCCCCATAAACCATTGTTAGTCCCACGTGAATGAGTAACTGTAAATCGCTCAGAGCCAGCAAGCTCTGCAGAATTGAGCGATTAATAAATTTTAAAGATTATTTTTTTATTATTGTTATTGTTATTATTCAATCCCCATCACCTCCAGTTAAAAGGACCAGGTAGCAGGTGATGTGAAAGACCTCTGCCTGAGACCCTGGAGAGCTGCTGTCAGTCTGAGCAGACAATACTGACCCTGATGGACTAATAGTCTGATTCAGTAGAAGGCAGTTTCATGTGAACCTCATGTGTTCTTCCAAAGTAGGACAGGACAGTGGTAAGGCCAACATGGGCCCAGCAAATACCCTGTATGTGATGTGCCCCAAAATATGCTCCAAAGACTGCTGCAATGCACTGGGTTTCTATAGCATGAGTTAATGCAGTAAGAGTTCTGAATACTGAAGAAGACCACTAGTTTACAGTACCGTAATGCTGGAATTAATCCACACCAACCTTTCCTCAGACTTCTACTAGTTCATAGTCAGAAACAAACTCAGCTACTCTTTCTGTGTGAAGAATAGACACATCATTCCCAAGTAAGATGCAGCTCCAAATGTCACTGAAACACACACTCTTCACCAAGTACACTAAGATTTGAAGACTCCAAAAACTGTTACATGGGTAAAGTTTAAATACTTCCTTGAATACTTCCTTGAAAAAGACACATCTATACTACAGTTCACAGAGTTGCCCCAGGCCCAGCCACACTAGCATCAGGGAAGGGCTGTGGCTCAGCCACAGTGCACCTGCTTTGTACAGAGAAGGTTCCAGGTTCAATCCTTGTCATCCCCAGTTTAAAGGATCATGCAGTAGGTGAGACTCCAGAGAGCTCTGATAAGGCAGCTTCATGTATTCATCTTCCTGGATAGCAAACGTATGTATTAACCCTCCCTAGGTCATGTTCTAGATACCAAAGGGACTGGTAGGAGTAATATCTGTATTGTAAAAGATTGAGATGAATAACAGCTCATCACCATTCCTCTACCATATTCATTGGCACTCAGCAAGATCTGAGACCTTCTGGTTCTATGCTCACAATTGCACTATGGATATGACTTTTCACTTATACATTTTTCTTTGGGGGGATACAACCTCTATTGAGTGTAACAGGAGCAGGAAAAACATTTAGACGAGCTAACTAAGCCATGTTAACAACCTCCTATCATTATCCAAAGTTTGGTTCACCAAGTGATTTTTCAATCATCATTGTCAGCTGAAGCAGGAGACACTACACACTACAGTAGTACTCATGACATCTTTCTTCTTCAGTGTCACTGAATCTATAAGGGCCTGTCTAAGAAAGTTAATCTGTTGACAGTGGCAGATATTCAGTTCTTTCCCATTTCAACTAGTTGGTTTGAATTCATGAGTAACTCTGAGGGGCAACCCACAAACAGAACCCTGGCTGATGAAAGGTCAATCTGCCAAAGGCTGTTTGCCAAACAGCTTTATCAGTACCTGATTCAGGGAGAGAAAGATAACCAATAGTCTTACAGCAGTGAATGTTAGACCCACCTTTCAAAAGGGAAAAAAAAACCACACTGAAAGGACATGGAGCTGCCAGTAAATTACTCCCTCACCTTTACTCTCCTGTTTTTGAGTAAGGGGGTTAAATGCGTCACTGCTGAGCCAAGCTAGTTTAATATGCAGTAGGGTCTGGTAACATAAGCAGTGCTATGACTTATCAATAATCTTCATCTGCTTTTGCTAAATATCTTTCCGAAAGAGTTTAAGGAAACGGATAGTTACTTGATTGTATATATGTCAACGGCAGCAAGGATATTATATGCCAAATATTGGAAGACCCAAGAAACACCAACTAAACAAGAATATATTAATAAACTATTAGAAGCGGCGGAAATGGACAAATTAACCATGGAAATGAGAGGTACAAAGAAATGGACATTTCAAAAAATCTGGAAGAGACTATATGATTGGTACAATGAGAATGGACTTAAAGATTAAGCTGATATGGCAAAATTAACATTGGAGTGTGTAGCAATATATAATAATGGAGCTAGAGAATATTAACAAATGATAGAGAACAATGAAGCGATGATGTAGATGTAGTAACAAATTGTAATAAGTCTCTTGGCCTATATGTTGTTTGTTGTCGTTGTTTATGTCTGTGTGTAGGTATATAAGAAAACAATAAAGGTGTACCTTCGGGTACTTAAAAAAAATCTTCATCTGCAGACTGACAGAGATTCTTCTCCTACTGAATTGCTTAGATTTTTTGCCAGCATTTGATGCTGTTCACCACAAAATGCTGGTGATCTGAATGCAAGGCTTGGTGGTTAACTGTGGGTGGCCCTTTTCACATTACCGTTCTAAACTGGAATTTATTCATTGTTGGCCCAATTTCGAGTAAAGTGATACAGGGACAGGGGTTTCATACAGCAAATTTCCTTCCATTAATGAGCCATCTCTGAAGTGCTATGGTCATTTCAAACAGTGCTGCTTCCCCCCCCCGCCCCTTTTCACCATGCGATTTTCCTGACTTTTGGTGAGTGTTATAGTGCTAAACTACTATGGCTCTTCAGTGCTATAGCGGTACCATTGAGATGCATTGACTCAATGCTATAGGGCTCATCTTTGAGTGCTACAAAAAATTTCTGAGGAAGATCGCAGAGGGGGGAAGCAGCATTGTAGGAAGCACTATGAACATTTTAAACAGCACACCACAGTGATTCAGAAGCACAACCAAGGGTTGAAAACAGGAAAAACGCCGTTTCCCTCAAAAGCGGCTCAACCACACTTTGCTAACCCAACACAAGTGGGTTTGATGAACAGGTAAATAAATTCCACTAGCAGCCACTTACTAAAATGGGTCTGTCTGAAATGACAGAAAAAATCCATTAGCAGACAGTTACTAAAACAGAATACAAAAAGCAGTTTGAAAAGGGCCAGTGACCCTGCTTCCACCCCTTGGGAAGGGTAGTAATGGGCAACAACTCATCTTCATTAAATGAGCTTCATAGATACAAGACTATTAGTTGAAACTGAGTTCTGATCAAATTGAAGGGGCAGTCCAAAGTACTGCATGCGTTGTATCTGAGGGTGTTCTTTTGTAGCTTCACGGTTTTGGAGTACATGACTTGTTTTATGTGCCACTGCACTGTATCTTTTAAGCCCAGATTGGCATACAGAAATCCAGGCAGACGTTCAACACAGTTCTCTCACGTGCTAATTAACCATGGCTCATGTTTATCCAGGGAATCTCTCTTCCACAAAACAGAAGAGAGAAGAAACCCATGCCTAAGAATTCACTACCATTTAAGTCAGCCAAATGATGACTGATGAAGCCCAAGTAAACCAGTTTCAGATTATGAGGAATCATCTGGCAGAGGAATGATGTGCTCCTGGCAGCCGAGAAGTGATGCTTCTCCTCACCCCAGGAACAGAGAATGGAGCTCTCCCTTCCATGGCAGAACAGGAAAGTAATGGACTTAATCCAGTTAAACAAATCCTCCCCAGCTGAACTCCTGGGAGATGCATGTCGCAGACAGACAGCCTTGGAGTTTGAGGATTAGCTGCAGTCATTAGGTCAGGAAATGGAACTCAGCAACTATTCATTGATTACTTCCAGATCTCGGTGGACGATAAAAGAGTGTCTACATTCTGAAGGGGGGAAGGGAAACAGAAAAGCTGAATAAATGGGCCAGTGGCCACGAATCAGCTTTTAAGATTGTAAACATTTATAAGAGGTTTAAGTCCATCTTCTCCCCAAACCCCAACAGCCCTTCCCATAAACAGGGATTCCAACAACAGCTGCAAACCCAAGGGCATGGTGCAATCCTCTTGTACAGATTACCAAGTGGAAACATCAAGCGTTGGTGCATGCATTTGACTGCCAGCTTCACATCATCACTCCAGTTGGGAAGCTGTCAGAATACAGCTAAATGGAACCTTTATGTATAGAGGCAACGTACATAGCTTCTGTAATGATAACTCAGTCAAGTACAAGCAGGCATTATAGAGACCTCGCAAAAGAAGGGGTGAAGACAGACATAAGGCTTTTAGAAAAAAACATGGCTGCTTTGGAAGTATCCATATTACACTTAATCCAAAAGTACCTTTCCTCTGCAGGGTTCTGAAAGTGTCCAGCAGAATATTGTATGAACTGGCTGATGTCTGTGATATCTCCAAGAACTCCAGCCTGCACCCCACCCATCCTATTCAAATCCACAGAGCAATTAAACATATACAGAATTAAGAAGTACTGCAAAGTGTTCGACGTTCTTTGCATTCTAAACCATTTTATCACACACCAGTTTTAAGTTCCTGTCCTAAAAGCAACAGGTACATGATGTGACCAGGTCTCTGTACTTGCTGATACAGCTCAAGAAACACATTATGTGGGGGGTGAGAGGAATGAGGCACCTTTCTCCCCCTTCTGAAGTAAACGTACCTGCCTTTTACCTCCCTTATCACAGATGTTCTATGTTTATTCCTGTAAGCAAATTCTTGCCTTTGCCAGGAAATAAATACTCCCTTTTTCAGTTTAAAAAAAAATCCCACAGAGCAGAAGTGCACTTTCTGAAATAAAAGTTTCCTTTTTATTAATAAGGTGACAAATGAAAAGATAAATGTATATGCAGTTGTTTCAGTAGCAAATCTGGATTCACCTGAAAGACCTCCTATACACATTTCGTAATGTTACAGATACCTTGACTCCCTCAATTGCTTTTAAGTGAGTTTCTAAGGGTGAGCTATATGCAATGTGATTGAGGAATCAGTGTAGTCCAGTGGTCAGCACTCCCAGTCTCTGCTAGGGAATGAACAAACAGCTACAGGAGTTCTGTAGCAGCCCCAACACCCCAAACTAGCCCAATCTTGCCAAAGCCTGGAAGCTAAGCAGGGTCAGTACTTGGTTGGGAGACCACCAAGAAAGACAGGGGCAGCTATGCAGAAGAAGTCAATGGCAAACCACCTCTGTTCATCTTTTGCCTTGAAAACCCCACGAGGTGGAACTTCACAAGTCAGTTGCAACTCACCAGAATGAGGATAAGCATTCAACCAGGAAACACAAAAATGTACAGTGAGACTGGGGGGAAAGGTGCCGTCCTTCCTGAGCTGCTGACGCCTTTTTAGGGAAGGACTGAAAAGATCCAAATTGGCACATCGCCTTTTAAACTACAACTGATCTGCCAGGGAAAATTTATTGTCAGAATTTTCCACAAAAGGCTAGCTATGCCCATGAAGACGATAAGGGTCATTCAGACACCCTACTGCGGTAATCTGTCCGGTCTTGCCTATTGTACAAAAAGAAGCCTGTTTATTCCTCTTCCAACAAGGGCTCCCTTTTAAACTCCCCATCCAGTTGTATCTTTGTAACTTCCCCTCTCACACTGGGGATGGAGGAAACACGAAAATTCAGTAACATTTTTTTTTTAAATGAGTCTTACATACACACACAAACCCAAGTGTGAATGACAAAGGCTCATTTATAGTACCAGGCTGGGTTATTATATGTATACAACACACTTAGCATTTCTGTGCTTTGGAAGCATTACCATCCTTCAAATCCTCTGTGATGAGTATTCAGAAAGCAGGTGGCAACAATCTTTTGAAGCCACGATACAAGCTCATCAATATGCACATTATGAAAGATGCAGCCCTCCCTCTCTGACAGATGTTGCCCATTCTTTGTATCCATGCCTCCCCGATGTTATGGGCTGCCTCCATCTCTGCTCATATTCGAATAACAGCCAGCCCAAGGCCTCCTACCAGGACTGAAAATAGGGAGGAAGGGATGGCAGAAGGTGGCAGAAACGCTGGGCAGCTCCTGGCTCTGGAAACACAGCTAAAGGGAATCATTGCTTGAGCAAGACAGGCAAAAAGAGTCAGTTCTGGCATTCACAAAGATTGGTACTAAGTTAAGGCTCCTGTGACTTTCCTGGTTGAATAGAGTAACTCTGGCTCAGATCAGACTTCATGCAAAACCCCAGTTAAGTTCACCAGAACACCTGCTAAATATGATTGCTCAGGGTCTACTAAACTAAGGATCCAAAACCACAGTTTGTAGTGAAGTTGGTTTATTAACCACAGTTTTAAACTACGGTTTCACATGGCATATGAGCACAGACATCCTGGCTTGCTCTCAGAACCACAGAGTCTGCTCTCTGGGCTACAGAGATTGGCCAGAGCACCACAAAACCCTTTCTCCTTTTCTCCTTTCATGGACACCTGATAGAGGTCTCCTCAACCAACAAAACTAGCATTTGTTGAAGCAAACCACAGTTAAATGATCACCTGTAAGTTGCATTCAAGTTTCATGAACTAAACAAATTTAAAATAAAACTGTACTCACTGGACTCTTTCAAGGTATTCAAAACACCCTCTACGCTGATTTTCCTATCGAGAATTCTGTAGCACGATTGAGGAGGTGTCTGTAGTCCATATAGAGCTTTAACTGTTTGGCTGTGGGTTTTATTTGATGTTTTTTTAAAATGGGATGTGACAACCGGAAGTCTACCTTTTTATTAATACTGTTTGCATCACTTTATTAAGTTTATATTACTTTGTTGTTGGTTTTAATGACGTTTTATAGTTGTTACTACATCTTAGACTGCTCCCCCCCCCCGCCACTGTCCAGAGCTCTTGTTGTTAAAGTTTCCTAGGTTGTCCTGGAAAGCTTATGATGGGGGGGGGACGGTAAAAGTAATCGAAATAAATTGTCTCCGAACCAATCCAAACCTCCCCTGAGGTTCTGCAATGCAAAGTAAGAGGCTGCTTGTCTACCTTGGCTAATCATCTTTTTGAGATACTCCTGATAAGGACCCTGGTGCCCCCCACAACGTAGTACGTGTGTTAGAGCTGACCTAGTAGAACCACCAGTTCACCAGTCAAGCCAACAAAACTAGCATTTGTTGAAGCAAACCACGGTTAAATGACCACCTGTAAGTTGCATTCTAGTTTCATGAACTAAACAAATTGAAAATAAAACTGGACTCACTGGACGCTTTCAAGGTATTCAAAACACCCTCCATGCTGATTTTCCTATCTTCTGTAGCACAACTGAGGATGTGTCTATAGTCCATATAGAGCTTAACTGTTTGGCTGTGGGTTTTATTTGATGTTTTTAAAAATGGGATGTGACAACCGGAAGTCTAGCTTTTTATTAATACTGTTTGCATCACTTTATTAAGTTTATATGATGTTTTATAGTTGTTACTACATCTTAGACTGCTCCCCCCCCCGCCACTGTGGGCCGGAGCTCTTGTTAAAGTTTCCTAGGTTGTCCTGGAAAGCTTATGATGGGGGGGGGACGGTAAAAATAATCGAAATAAATTGTCTCCGAACCAATCCAAACCTCCCCTGGGGTTCTGCAATGCAAAGTAAGAGGCTGCTTGTCTACCTTCGCTAATCATCTTTTTGAGATACTCCTGATAAGGACCCTGGTGCCCCCCACAACATAGTATGTGTGTTAGAGCTGACCTAGTAGAACCACCAGTTCACCAGTCATGTAAGTGGCCTGCCAGATGTGAGACACCCCTGTCCCCATTTTTACAGTTCCAAGAAGATAACAAAAGCATGAGGTCTACTGAGCCTCTGGTGGGCTGCTGCCATACATGACAGACGACCCGTATGCATACTGAATCAATGCATGTAAGAGGGGAAGTTGGTAGAAGCACACTCACCCTGACCATATATAATTGCTGGCTTGAATGCACAAAAATCAGCAAATACCATGCTACAGATGATTATAAAATATCTCAAATAATTTTTATATATTTTTTGTTTTATATTTTTACAATGTATTCACCATATATTATTTATCATATAAGCCTTAATACATAGAAAGAATCATATATCAAAACATCTAAGTATTGTCTCTTAATAGATCACAAAAGATATTGCACAACCCCTTTATTAATATCAGTCCTCCTTAATTATACAAAAGTTTTAAGAGGGAGGACTCCTTTAAGTCTATTTTGAATAAGTGCTCAGTCTTCCTCCGACAGAGGTCCAGATATCCTCCTGTTTCAGTGTCTTCCTCAGGGAGTTCAACAGATATTTCCAAGCACAAGTTTGCCAAACACAAAAATATTTATCCAAATTTTTCAACAAACGCTGCAAAAAGTCTCTCTTAGTGAGCTCAAAGCTTCCTCCAAAGTGAAAAGCACGTTATTTGCTGATTTTTGGTATTTCTTACTTACCGTGGGTCCTATTTTGGGCTTGAATGCACAGCATCTACATGGAAAGGAAGTGTATGCACATAGGCTCCCTCTCTGTGACTGGGAGTGCTGGAAAAGCAGCACTCCTGATTGTGGTGATGAAGCCTACACACATACACTACACATACATGCCATGCTCACAATCTGGTAATGACATGTGGGTAGAGGAATGGATTCATTCCCATTGTTCTTCAACATATGAACGGGTCATATGTAGAGGACTCTGTTTCGCTTGGGTGAAGAACAAATCATGCCAGCTGGTGTTTAGTTTATTAAACTATGTATACCCTGACATTCGTCTTGGCTCAAGATGGCCTAAGACTGTAGAGAACAGAGTTCAAAATTGCCCAATCAACTACAAAGATCCCTAGGGAGACTTTGGAACATTCACTGTCTCTTAGCCTAGTCAACCTCCCTTATATGGAGGTTAAAATGCAGGAAGAAACCACTGTGCATGCTGTTCTGAGCACCTTAGAAAAAGAGTCAAATCAAAGTAGACCAGACAGACACTGAGAAGCCAGTCGTATAAGCCAGAAGTCCCCAACGGGGTCCGCCCATGGTGCCCACTAACACCCTTTCTGGCACCCATCAACTGTTTTTAGATTATTATTTCTTTATTTATCGTATGGCAGAATTACACACAGGAAGCATATAACAATAATATAAAATACGTAACCAAGTTGATACAATGGGTATGCAGACTAATTGGGTAATCTCCCTAAATTTTCAATCAACTCAATCACGGCTGGGGAGAGCACAAAATCCAGGTGGGGCTTTTGCCCAGCAAGCGTTCTAACTGGCTGGGCAGATTTAAAAAAAAATATTGCTTGGACAGCAGCTGCCACCAGAACACAATGACCTTCACCGTGTCCCTGAAGGTAACCCATGGCAGTCATTTTGCGGCGGGTTCTTCCTCCTATGCCCACCATCCTGTGTCAGAATTCCAAAAGTGCCCACAGGCTCAAAAAGGTTGAGGACCCCCAATCTAAACAATCCAGCTCGCTCCTGTCGGTTCAAACTGCCAGCTGAAGACTTTTGCCTCTCTAAACAGTCACACCTTCTCCCAAGTACTGCATACCCACAAACAGCACCAGGCTTCAAGGTTTCCAAGAAAAGACAGACAGACAAGAAATCTCTGGAGAAAGGACAGAACAAACTCTATAAGCAACACGGGGGTGGGGAGATCCGGTAGACTATCCAATCCATCAGTTGCCTAGTTGCCATGGCGACAGGCATCTTTGATAAGTTTTCTTGCCCATTAGCTTTAACACCGGTGTCCCCGCCTCACTCCCCCTTTTAGAAATTTAGTGGTAATGGTTACAGCATTTCATCTTTCTAAGGGAAGAGCACTTTAAAAAAATCAATATTGAAAGGTTAACATACTCTTAAGTTCATTAAAGGAGACCTGTGCTGAAAAGGAGAAGAACCTAGAAGTAATAGAACAGGACACGAAAATGGAAGGTCAGGCGGAGAGGGTCAGAGGTGGCGCAGGCCGAGCTGGCATTAAAAATGAGAGTCACTTCGAAGTACATTAGTCCTTTCAGAGGGGTGTTATTACTACCTAATACATTTCAGTGCCCTTACTGTAAAAGTCAATACTATCACTCATTTCCACACATTCATTATGAATATAAAGAAACCAATATCTCTGAACTAAACACACAGCACAATGTCTATTGTTTTTATAAGAACATAAGAGAAGCCAATGTTGGATCAGGCCAGTGGCCCATCTAGTCCAACACTCTGTGTCACACAGTGGCCAAAAACACCAGGTACCTTCAGGAGGCCCAGCAGTGGGGCCAGGACACTAGAAGCCCTCCCACTGTCGTCCCCCCCCCAAACACCAAGACTACAGTTGCCCCAGCCTGAGAGTTCCTATCTATACCTTGTGGCTAATAGCCACTGATGGACTTCTGCTCCATATGCTTATCTAATTCCTTCTTGAAACTGTCCATGTTTGTAGCCGCTGCCACCTCCTGTGGCAGTGAATTCCATGTGTTAATCACTATAGTTACTGACAAATTTAATAAAACCTCTAAAAAAAACTTCCTTCTTGTAATTTTTCAGTTTTTGAGATGGATGGATGGATAGATTAGATAGATAGATTAGATAGGATAGATGGATTAGATAGATAGACAGACAGACAGACAGACACTTCTAAGTTCCATTAAGGGGGGGATATACCAACTTAAGAAACCTACATTCCAACTTGTCTCTAACCAAGGGAGCTCTGACTCGTGAAAACTTTTTCCTCGAAAATCTTGTTGCTCTTTACAATGCTACTGGACTCAAATCTAGCTGTTCTAAGCTCCATGTTTTTGCATAAAGTAAGTTTCAGTTCTATTAAAATGAACAAAGATCTTGTATCACAGTTTAGCCACAGATAAATTTCTCCTCACAATTCAGAATTCTGAACCAGGATTAAATCTAGACGAAGAATCTCAGCAGACCCTAAAACCACTGCCTTTCTCCAGCTATAATTTAACACATCGTGTCCAGTTAGTAACTCACATTAGTAAGCCAACTCTACTGCTTGAGCAGATCTACTTGTCCAAGTAAGTAATTTATATTCCGCGTCTGTGCATCATCAAGAGAGTAAGCACTCAACATGGTGCTATGGGTTGCTTCAAAAAATTAATTCCAGTTATTGCTTCTGTTTGTGTCAGGAGAAAAGAAACTACCACCCACTTTTCCACTACAGCACAATACTTATTACTCAACCTTGGTTATCAGACAGTGACCAGAATTCACTATTTCATCATATAAAACAGAACTGACATTTATACAAATTTGTAGATATGCTCTAATTTTTAAAAAGCCGCCATACTATTTACCTGTCCTCTCTGTTGCGATCGACTGAGTTGAACTGCTTTCGAAGCCACCTGAGAAGAAATATGTTTAGAAATTTAAATCTGTCATCAACTGCACTTTTAATGTGCAGGTTACCCAACATTGGCCAAAAAACAACTACTGTGTTTCCCCAAAAATAAGGCACTGTCTTATATTTATTTTTTCTCAAGAAGACACACTAGGGCTTATACCACAAATGCATAGAAATCCTGCTAGGGCTTATTTTTTGGGTAGGTCTTATTTTCGGGGAAACAGGGTACGTACACGTATCTCAAGCACATTTTCTCCACAAAAATCGAACAAAGAAAAAAGAGAGGGAATAAGAGGCAATGCCTGTGTAGTGTCTGAAGTGTCTGACTAGGATCTGGGAGACCGGGATTCAAATCCCCACTTGACCACGGAACTTGCTGGGTGACCCTGGCCACTCACACTCTCAGCCTAAACCACCTCACAAAGCTGTTATGGGCATAAAATAGGAGAGGAAAGAACCAACAACACTGCCCCAGCTCCTTCAAGGTAGGACTGGATAAAAATGAACTACAGAGAAGTGTTCTTTTTCCCATTTGCACCTCTAGGTAACATACATGTGTTAAATCTGACAGAGAGAATTAAGTCAAGTGTATTCAAAGAGGCGAAGGTGCCAAAATTCTCAGTATTCCCCTTCCAAAACAAGCCAGCTGGGGGGGAAAGGCCTTGGACAACTCTTTGATCCATACTCACACATCAGCCAATAACAAAAGCCGTTCTAAATCTTATCTTGGTTAGCTGTACACATAGTGCCTCAAGAGGGATTGCTTGGACAGTGCTGGAGAATATGATGGGACATAAGTAAGAGAAGAGAGATGCTTCCCACATGGGGATGGGCATGGGTTGTTGCTACAGTGCTGCTGCAGCTGCAATGGGAGCCAGTTAGGTGTAGTGGTGAAGAGTGGCGGACTCTAATCTGGAGAACTGGGTTTGATCCCCCACTCCTCCTCCACATGAAGCTAGCTGGGTGACATTGGGCCAGTCAGTTCCCTCAGAACTCTCTCAGCCCCACCTACCTGAAGGGGTGTCCGCTGCAGGGAGAGGAAGGGAAGGTGATTGTAAGCCGCTCTGAGACGCCTTCTGGTAGTGAAGGGCAGGGTATAAAAACCAACTCTTCTTCTTTTTCAATACACCACAGTGGCCACAGGGCTTCCCACATGGCAGGTTTCCCTATAGATTCCCTGCCCCAGTCTACTGTCAGCAGCCATCTACCACCACCATTGCCCTTTTTGTTCTCTACCATACAAGGCTTTTGACACCTCAGTGTTTTTTTTACTGCAGTTATACCCCCCCCCTTTCCACCCCAAAACTTCCATCAGAACAACTAAAAAAGACCTCATTAAAAAAGGAGGAATTCCGCCCCCTTCTGGGCCTTCACATCTCTAGGTCAGATGGGCCCAAGGTCACCCAGCACCCATGGCAGAGTGGCATTTAAACCTGGATCTCCTGGATCCCAGTCTGATACTCTAGACATTGCACCACACTACACACACAATGCAAGAGGTTTCACTCTTGGAAGAACAATAAGCCTCTAAATGAAATTAAGGGAACATACATTTTCATCATTCAGTATGAACACACATTGTGGACATTTTGTTACATGCACAGGATCATATATATATATTTTTAAATGATTGGTCGAGCAGCAGGCTAAATGATAGCCCCACGACCCCCACCTGCCTGCACTCACTTTCCTGCTGTCGATTTCTGTTTTACCTTTCAATCTGCAGTGGGGTAGGAGCCTTTAAGGTATCCGCCACAAGCCAGTTCAGCCCTTTGATCCACATGTTGACTTCGTCTTCGGATGTGGCTGTGAAAATAAAGAACCAAGCGGACATATAAAGATACGAGGCAGGCACTGACCCGGTTTCCATGCAGGAAGTCCCTGCACAGCTGGCCTCTAACCGGAGGAAGCTAATCCCACTGAGTTTATAAATTATAACAGAGCATTCCGAGAAGAACCATTAAAGGAGAACAACATCCCTGGACATTCATGACTGAAATACTTCTCCTGTCTTAAGCAAAGAAGGGGTGTATTTTTTGTCATCCGCGACAAGCTCGTCGATATCTGGTCAGCTGTGTCACCTGCGGCTTTTGAGAGATTCCTAAAAATGTTCAGACAGGACAATATTTACAGACTGTAAAAAATTGACACCTCTGCTCCTCATTGGCCAGGGGACTTGATGTATGTAAGAGCAACCAACTAGCCAGTGTTTCAAAGGGATAATCATTTTAGTGGCCATGCTTACAAAGGTTTTTATGGACCAAGTCACGCAACCAAATTGGGCCACTGGAAATGTGCACTGCGTGGGTCACACCAAGCACTGCACTTGCTGTAATGGTTGTGGGATTGTTCTCCAACATTCACACTATTGGCTTATTTAGAAAATGTATCTGCTGTCTCTCCAGAGACCTGCTCAAGGTTGTTCACAAAGTAAAATATATTTAAAATGATAAAAACACCACAATTTTTTTTTAAAAAAGAAAAAGACAGCAAACACATATATTCTATCGCTCAGTCAATTTTGGGTAGATTTGAGGTGGTGCAATAAACACAGGGCAAGAAATAAAACACATTCAACAATTCCTTACCACTTATTCGGAACATTCACAATCCATGCTCTCTATCAGTGGGTTCTCAAGGTGGTGAACAATGATTAAAAACAATACATATCCCAAAATATTAACTCACAGGAGTAAAAACAGCAATAAATAAGGAGCCAGTCAGCTCATGATAAAAAATTTAAAATCCATTTGCAATATAGACCAATACAATAAAACCATTAGAAAGCCTATTAAAAGAATAAGAGTTTAAAAGAATTACTGGGTTTACTATTTGGAAAACTGCCTTGCTCTTACATGTAAAAGCCTTGGCATGACAGCCTATCCTCGTATAAGAACCTGTGCACTAGTTTAGATCTTTTCAGCAGTTCCTCTT